>NC_136760.1:24523964-25116464 GCF_936440315.1 Barbus barbus
CAAAATAACCTGACTGATTCATCTCAACTGCCCTGTGTACTCATAAATACACATGAACTAGACGAAATGACTAGCAACATGGGCATTATCTTCTCTAATACATTAGAAGCTTTTGCCCCCTTCAAATTGAAAAAGGTTAGAGAAAAACGTACTGCTCCATGGTACAACAGTTATACCCATTCTCTCAAGAAAGAAACTCGTAATCTAACTTGGAAGAAAAACTAACTTGGAAGATTTTAGAATTGCGTGGAAAAACAGTATGTCCAGCTATAGACAGGCTCTAAAAGCTGCCAGGGCAGAGCATATCTGCAAACTCATAGATAATAACCAAAACAATCCAAGGTTCTTATATAGCACAGTGGCTAGATTAACAAATAAACACACGCCACCCGATCTAAATATTCCCTCACAGTTTAATAGTAATGACTTTCTGAATTTCAATACTGATAAAATAGATAACATCAGAAAAACAATATCAAATGTAGATTCTATTGCGTCTAATATTTCAGCTTAATTCATCACATCCAAAGAAAAACTGCATAGGACAGGCAGAGCTATATAAACTTATCAGTGCATCTAAACCAACAACATGTTTATTAGATCCTGTACCCACTAAACTACTGAAAGAGTTGTTACCTGTAGCAGAAGAACCTCTTCTCAATATTATTAACTCATCGTTATCTTTAGGTCATGTCCCAAAACCATTCAAGCTGGCGGTTATTACGCCTCTTATTAAGAAACCACAACTAGATTATAATGAACTGGCAAATTACAGACCCATTTCAAATATTCCATTTATGTCTAAAATTTTAGAAAATGTTGTGTCTGCTCAATTGTGCTCCTTCTTGCAAAAAAAGATCTCTATGAAGAATTTCAGTCAGGTTTCAGGCCTCACCGTAGTACAGAAACTGCACTTGTTAAAATTACAAATGACTTGCTTCAGACCATGGCTGCATCTCATTGCTAGTATTACTTGATCTTAGTGCTGCGTTCGACATGATATACTCATAGATCGATTACAAAACTATACTGGTATTCAAGGGCAGGCTTTAAGATGGTTTAGATCCTACCTGTCCGATCGCTACCACTTTGTTCATTTAAATGGGGAGTCATCTCAATTATCACCAGTAAAGTATGGAGTACCACAAGGATCTGTCCTAGGTCCTCTACTATTTTCAATATACATGTTGCCTCTTGGTAATATTATTAGAAAATACGGGATTAGTTTTCATTGTTATGCTGATGATACTCAACTATATATCTCAACAAGACCAGATGAAACTTCTAAACTAAGCTAATAGATTGTGTAAAAAATATAAAAGATTGGATGACCAATAATTTCCTCCTATTAAATTCAGATAAGACAGAGATATTACTTAATGGACCAAAAAAACAGTACACAGAATCTCTTGGATTACAATTTGCAACTAGACGGATGTACTGTTACGTCCTCTGAAGTAAAAAATCTGGGTGTTATATTAGACAGCAATTTGTCCTTTGAAAATCATATTTCCCATGCAACAAAAACAGCATTCTTCCATTGCCAAGCTTCGAAACATGCTACCTGTTTCTGATGCAGAAAAGCTAGTTCATGCATTCATGACCTCTAGACTGGACTATTGTAATGCAGTGCTAGGTGGTTGTCCTGCATCTTCAGTAAGCAAGCTACAGATAGTCCAAAATGCAGCGGCTAGAGTTCTTATCAGGTCAAGAAAATATGATCATATTACCCCAATTTTACAGTCTCTGCACTGGCTACCTATTAAGTTCCGTATCATTTACAAAATATTATTACTTGCCTATAAGGCCCTAAATGGATTAGCTCCTGCGTACCTAACTCGTCTTCTACCACGCTACAATCCAACCCGCTCCCTAAGTTCGCAAAACTCTGGGCTTTTGGTAGTACCTAGGATAGCAAAGTCCACTAAAGGAGGTATAGAGCTTTTTCACATTTGGCTCTCAAACTCTGGAATAGCCTTCCTGATAATGTTCGGGGTTCAGACACACGCTCTCTGTTTAAATCTAGATTAAAGACACATCTCTTTAGCCAAGCATTCACAATGCATTTTATAATCTTGTACTGCAGTTATATCTGATCAAATGTACATTATTATTATTCTTTAGCTTGGGTTGAACAAATTATTTTTGCTTAGATGGAACAGCAGCTACACTAATTATGTCTCTATTTGTTTCTCTGTTTCGGTCATGGGATTAACATCCCATGGTAACTAGGAATTACAGAAGCTTCAGTCTGGATCCAATCCTTAAATGATCTGAGATGACCGAACACCTGAGAAAAGATGATGCCAACCCCTCAGAGGACCTCAGAGTTAAGTTAAATATATTAAGGTTCTGCAATATATAAATATATAGTGGAAACGTAATTTCCTGTAGAGCTGCTTTGCAACGATTTGTATCGTAAAAAGCGCTATACAAATAAACTTGAACACAGGAGATCTGGAACCTCAACCATATATTGATTTGCATGATGGTCATATTATTACCTACATTTATATTTCCGCTGTCAGGACAGTCTCATAAAGCAGATGCCCCTGTAGAGACTTTTATCCTACATCACTGAAGTCAAAAACTCAGTTTGGATGATACTCTCCAGGCTTGGCTTAGCATTATTTTATTGTGTTTAAATAATGCTCATGATCATGAATGATACACAAAAGTGGCTTCAACTGAATAATGCAGAGATATTTTTGAGGAAAATCTTTCTAGTGCCACAGTAAAATCAATAGGATATGTACAGACTGGCACAAACTCAGCTCTCTAGACAACAAATCAAGAACAACTCAAGCGGGAAATAAGAGACAAAAACAGAAAACGAGAAGGGTAAGATAAGGATACAGGGGGAATAAACTCCCTGTGGTCATATATCGCTGTGTGTTGTGACAGATATTACTAATACAAGAAAAAAACTAAACGTCTGCTGCTTGGTTTTGTCTTCACAGGTCATTGAGAGCAACACATACTGCAGGACTGCCAAAGTTGGGAGAGGAAAATAAGGGACGCTGTGTTTCTTTCTTTTCTTTTCTTTTTTAAGAAAATTACAGGCAATTTCCTTTTCTCTATCTATGAATGAAAATATATACAGATGAATGAAAATATATACATTAAATAAATAATGATAATGATAAATGCTACCAAGTTCGGCCTGCAGCAATACATATGGAAATAAATAAAGAAAAAATTACAATGAATTTAAGATGTAATCACTTTTGATTTTAACTTGCTGACAAGCGACTTTACAGCTGTAATAATAATAATTAAATAGTTAAATTTAACATATTATAAAGTGTCACTTATCATTATCAACACATATATCTTGGCAATTATAACACTATAAATATATTTCAAGATGAACAGGCTCTGTAATCGTTATCTTTAGATCTTTAAATCTTCATATCTGAAACATTTTAATTAACAAAAAAGAAAGAAATCCAGTGAAAAATGTGCATCAATTAAATGCATTAGAAAACTATGAAAAGTGGACTGATTGTCTTTAAATTCCATCTGTTCTAAAAAAATGTAATTGCGTAAAAAGTAAATGTCTTAGATCAAAACGGTGAGAAAAGTATTAAAAATGTGGTTTTACTGCCTTATTATTGGTTAATATATTGTTTATACCTAATAGCCTGCTACTGGAGGGTTACAGACGGAGACAAAGCCAGGTAAAATACATTGTCTTAAAAATGGCAGTCCCCCTCGGCAGCTTGAGTTTCGAACCCCTCCTGGTTGTGGTGTGCGGTCGCCACCACAGCACTTCTTAAAATGGACTTCCTGAACTGAAAAACTTCCTTCCAGATGCCCCCCCCCCCTTTCCTTCTCTGCTTATTACACAGATAAGTGAGTGAAACCAGACCAATGACGCCACATCACCCTTTCTAAATTAGTAATTCTAGAAGGTTTTCTTCATCAAATGAGTGCCATATTTCTGCTTGCAGGATTGATTACACAATTCCAAAATAACTCAAATATTCAAGTCAAAATGAGATCAAAATTGACTCCATTTACTTTCTTAAAGAAATAATTGACCTAAAATTACAATTCAGATATTGACCCTCATGTGATTCAAAAACAATCAAATTTGTTTTCAAAGTTTTATACTAGTTGAAAAATTGGAAATAAAATGGTCTGTTTTAAAGTTTAAAGTCATTGAAATAGAGACTGCTGTAAGTAAATGTGTGGAAGAGGACAGCCATCATTATTCATTTTAAACGTACGCCATAGGATACTTTACGCTTAATCCTTTGAGACAATTTTAGCAATTTCCAGGCAGTAATAGCAGAACCGATTTGAGTCGGAGCCCTTTTCACTCAGTAATTTGTGTATGTCAGGTATGATCATTGAAAAAGAGAATCCAATTAGTCTGCAAATTGAACTCTGACAGAGAAACCTTCTCTGGGTCGCCCTGCCATCTCCACAGGATGTGACTGTTCGTAGATGGAGACACTTCTCTCAGTTGCTACCGATTCATTTGACACACGGGACTTCCAGGGGCGAGAAAGAGTGTTTGTGCTTCAACACAAACCTGACCAGAATGAACAATAATCTACTGAGTAAAGAGCACACAGACACATACCAAAAAAAGCAGCAGGCAGGAAAGTCCACTCCAGTTTCACTACTGCACCATGAATAAACCCAAGTGAAATGGAAACCTTTTGATTGTATCTTACAAAGACCATCATGAGAGCACACGTTCCTAAATGTTTTATATGCACTGAAACCAACATCAATTGGCTTCAGACGGTGCATATTATCTCACACAACTCACATGAACAAGAATTTAATACTAATTAATCAATAATTAATTATACTGAATATTTTGTACTCACAAACTTGTCAGTGACATACTTGTCAAGCTGCACAGAAATGTATAATTCTGATTCTAATGGTTTGGAAGAAGTTTCTTGCTGTGAAATATTACAATGTAATATTCTTATTGAAATTTATTTTAGCATGCAATTTATTCCTGTGATGATAAAGCTAAATTCTTACCAGCCATAACGCAATTTATTTGAAAAATATTTTGGAACATTATAAATGTCTTTACTGTGACTTTATTGCATTCTTTCTTGCTGATTATAATAATTATGCTGTAATTATACAGCTGTATAAATACGCTGTATTTTGGAAACATTAGTTCTTTTTCAGCATATATATATATATATATATATGCTGAAAAAGAATTAATGTTTCCAAAAAACAGTGTATTATTGGTTAATATTAGTTACCATCACTTTGAGAGTAAAAGGGGAAAAAAGGGTTTCAAGGTGGACAAAATTGATACACATGGCTTCTGACATTTTTAGCAATTACTGGGGTCTTATTACTGGGGTCTTTAGCATATACTGGGGTCTTATGAAGCAAAAAGATCAGCCTGTGTAAGAAAATTAACATTATTTTCAACATTATTACCTGTAATCCATAGCCTCAGGCAAACAGTCTGGAGTGATTTCCTATTCATGAACGAATCATTCTTTCGAACCTGTTCTTTTATTGAAGTGAGTGAAACAGTTCACCAAATCGAACTGAACTATCTGAAACAGTTTGCTACTTGAGCAGCACAGATCTGCAACTTACTGAATAAAAACTCACTTTAGGACAAGCCTGACAGTCACTGTGACTCCAAATGAGCCAAAATACCGGTGCATATGATCCTATGATGCTGGTTTTTACCAACTCATTCAGCGCTCCAGTTACACTGAACTGAGGAAACTAGGTCAGACTAGGACCAAAGACCATTGAGCTGGTGATATGTGCATGTGTGAACAAACAACTTTTATGAAGAGGTGAAGGTTTTTTTTTTTTCCCCTTATGGGTTTATGTAAAAAGTTGATCAAGACTAGTTTATTAAGTTTATATGTATTGGCCATGTACAACATCTGCGTTTCACATCATTTTTGGGTGCTTTAATAATATAATTATGTATACATTACGTCACTGCATGATTACAGAAACGAACTGGTGAATCAATTATATGAACCAGTTCATTGAAACAAGTCAGTTCGAGGAAAATAATCACATGTTTCCTTTTGTTTGAGCTATGGATTACAGAAAACAATGTTGTAAGTAATCTTCAGTTTCTTGCACAGTCCTGTCGTTTTGCTTCCTGAGACCTCACCCATTTTGTCACAAGTATTAATTTTGTGTTCCTTTTTATTTTTTTTTATTATTTTTTTACTCTTATAGTGATGGTAGCTGCTGACTTGCATTTTATGAATCACCGAAGACCATGATTTCAGGTAAAAATCTTAAGTACTGTTCTGTAAATTAACACCATTTTTTTTTTTTTTCATTTCAAAATGTGTATGCAATCATCATTAATCTTAATTGAAAATAATAAAATAAAATAAAATAATTTGAAAAACTGGATGACATGTTTTCCAGCAGAATGCCTCCTTGGGACTACTGAGAATGTGTCTTCGAGTGAGAAAATGGAGGTTGTACCTACGAAAAGATGTGAGCCGTAATTAAAGCCCACATACCGGAGATGTTCTCCTATGTGGGATTCACAGCTGCAGAGGTGCAGGTTCCCACTCAGCAATGAAGATTGAATTGTGCCCACATCTCTGCATGGAAGCACTGATGTATCACCAACAGCAAAAGGCTACATATGTAGAAACCTTTATAAAGATATTCACTTCAGTTATTCAGAGCCCTGTGAAATGGCTCTAAAAAAAGAAGAAGAACAAGAACAACAACAAGAGCAAGACAATGAAGGTAATTGTTTCCTGAACCAATTAGGCAGAAAAAATGTCAATACTTTTTAGCGCTTGTTAATGAGCAGGGGGTATAGAGTCATGCACTGGGTATGTTTACCTTGCACAAAGTCCCACGGTATTCATTAGAGGTCACACAAATATTAGGCTGATGTTGCTTAGCGATAGAGAGACACAATGGCTGTTTCTACTCAGAAGTTTTGCTGATGTGATGCCAAAGCTAACAACACCCACGTCTCGATTTTCTGTCGCCACCTCCCCTGTTCCCCTTCATTACGAGCTTGAAAAGCCTCACACCCACTTCTGAAATCATTACAGGTGAGAAATCCACATCTACTATAATCCGCACTTTAAAATTAGGCATCAGTTCAGACAGCAACTGGAGCTAACGTCAACGTAATTCCCCCTGACGTGTGATTCTGCCTCTGGTGTGAACATTTATGGAAAAACAATAATGTGCTCGTAGGAGCATGTGATCTGCAGCCTGAGCACCTGAATAATGGCGAGTCAGGCCGTGAGGCTGCCATAACGCGGCAAGCCCTCCTCTCAGGCACCTGGTCATTAGAGGGGAAAATCCCAGAGGAACTTGTTAAAGGACGAAGGGAAATAGTGGTAAATAAGGTTAATTGGGGCGATCTGTCAGAACGGAGACGATGCGTTCACTGACACGACACCAGCCATAACACGACTCCCTCCATCGCTGTTCATTAGGGTTATAGAGGGAAGAGAGAAACCAGAAAGAGACGCCGAGAGCGAGAGAGCAAATTGACACTTATTGCGGGCAGTGTGGGAAACAGAGTGACAGAATAAAAGGACAAGAGAAAGACTAGGAGAAAGAACAGAGTATTGGAAAAACCATGAGTGGCAAAGAGAGTGTGTGTGTGTGTGTGTGTAGAACGACGGTGAGGAAGTGGAATATCAGAGGGAAAATGAGTGAAAGGAAATTGCTTTCAGATACAACATGCTCTACAACAACACAATGTCTGCTGGTGTTTGTGCACTTGTTTAAAGGAGTCATATCATGAGGAATCAAAGTTTCCTTGATCTTCTGACATAAAAGCGTTCAATGTACTGTGAACTCAAAACTTCTTCCAGTCCTCAGTCTCCTGTTGAAACTGTGCTCATTTAACAATTTTGGGTCTCTGACCAATGGTGGTTTATTTAATAGAAGGCTGATCTTCCTTAGAAATGAATGTAACAAAAATAATAATAAAATGAACTGTTGTTTTAAATAAAAACAGATGCATATTTTGAAAAAAAAAAAAATTACACATTTTTATTGACTGCATGAATGTCAAACGAGGTTCCTCTCATTAGTAAACAGACAAATCAAAATAAACATTAAAATCATTAAACTCCATTAAAATTATTTTTTTATTTTTTGTCCAAAATATCCTCTATTGTGTGGTGTCATTACGATTATTTAACTGCTCCCGATTGAGACGGAGAGTCCCCAAACTCAAATCGTAAATATTAAACATGTTTGATGTTTATGACTATTGATCGGGCTGCCTCTGGCGTGATACCCGCGATAGCCAATGAGAGCAAGCAAGCATCACCTACCGGATATTTCGTGCTTCTATAGCTGAAACTTGGCAGCCACAAACATGCCATGAAAGCAGAGAACATCACCCTTATTCTTTTCTCTACTTTGTTTTTCACTGTGAAACAGAACGGAGTGCCAGAAGACAACGTTAATTGTCCTCTATTTGTTTTTCTTCCGAAGTCACGTTTGATCTCGCGAGTGTCCGTGAGATCACGTGTCACTGTGAAATCATTCCTACAATCTTCACGTGTGTGGTGTCGCGGTCTGCTAGAAACATCTAGTGTGTGTCTTCAGAAGATTATAAGATTTTTAATCAGATGAACTGTCTTCATGTCTGTGGTCTTTCATGGTTTTAAAATCGTTTAAGATTTGAAAATCGTTGAGTGTGCGGCCAACCTTACAAGACAATGATTTGCTAATAATGTTTTTGCATTTTTCCCATACCGATGAGAACAATGTCAAAACTATCCCTGTTCACACGGATCCGTGAAAGAAATGCTGTATTATGCATGCCAGGCCAGTAGTAGGCAATGTCACTTTGTGAAGAAGCACTATACAAACACATAATACACATGTGCACTACAAAACAATTTTCACAAATTTGCATTTTTGAAACCTATTTTTAAATGTTTTTGCATTCTCAATCCCCCAATAACCATCAACAGCCAAACAGCATAAAAAGTTTTAGTTCCATTTTAGTTGGTTTAAAATAGCGTTGTGTACCTGCCTCTGTGAGCTGCAGACTTTTTTATTAATTTGACAAATAGAAATGCAAATTATTGAAGGAAGTGAAAAATAAATTCTAAAACTGAAAAATAAATTATATCATTAACAGTTGACCTTGGGTCAAAAAAAAACAATAATAACAACAGCATGATATGAGAGAGTCAGGGGACTAAGAAAAGAAAAACGGAGGTCTTTTGTTGTAAAACAGGAAGTTTGGTGGAAAGAAAAACACAACAACTGAGGAATGAATGCCAAACTCCTGCTGACTCACTGATGAAGTGAGAAGAGAGGCCAGAAATTTCAACAGTGAGGTAAACGATGGAAAGAGACAAACAGAAAAGAAAGTCAAACAATGGTCTACAATGCTAACTATATACAGTATATATATATATATATAAGTAACAACATGATTTTCCTTGCCTAATGGCCTAATATTTGGAACAGCCATCAGATGTGTGTATATGATGCCTAAAAATGTTGCATGCATTTGATGCAGAGCAAAAGAAAAGTTTGATGAAGGAGAAAGGGCTGGGTGTATAATTACAGTGTCACCAGATCATTTATATCCTCACTCATTAACTTCACGGAGCCTCCGGTCCACACCTCAGACCCCGCTCACCCTCCGTCATCAAACCGGAGTCAAATCACATGAGAAGCTCTCCTGGTGCAACAAAATCAGTGAGTTAAAGCACTCAGAAGAAAGGGGCCCAGTGTTAATGAGAATGATAAGACAATCACTTCCGCTGCCGGCTCATTAGCTGAGAGCGAAACTGGAGAAAGAGATGATAAGAGGAGCAAGGGAGGAGGAGGAGCAGACGGTTAAATATGTATGACATCACTTTTTCTCCTAGCACATGTTCAATTAACACACCACTTCCCCCAACCACATCAACAGTAGGGAGGGGATTGTAAAAATACTTAATTGGTGAGTGGAAACTAATTATATTACCGTATCTTTCACATCTTTCTGACGTCAGGAAAAGTGCACTCTAGGCACTGCTAAGGCTGAACTGCAGCATAATTTCTCATTGAATTAAAAAGTGATGTGTGTAATTGAAAAACTGTTAAAAAAACTTTCTTCTCTCAGTTTAATATGCAGACACAACTCTAAGTAAGCTATATGCAAGCTGTTTTTCCTGAAAAGAGTAAATACTGTGGCTCTATCAACATTTGCTCAGTTGAGCATCTTGCAGCATTGACTGAAAACTCAATGGTGTGAGTTTGTCTTTTACATTCAAGAAATAAAGTCATACAGATTGGAACAATATGAGGGTGAGTAAATGATGACATGACATTTTCCATTTATGGGTGAACTATCCCTTTAATAATATAGGCTAAATGTCTATTTCTACTTATATTTACATTTAGTCATTTAGCAGATGCTTTTATCCACTTATGAGAACAATGTATACTACTTTTCAAAAGTTTGAGGTTGGTAACATTTTTAAATTCAGCATTTAACAGCATTTAATTAAATTTTTAGTGACAATGTAAATATTTACTGTCACTTTTGAGCAATTTAATGCATGTTTTTCTGAATAAATGTATAAAATTGTTGAGAAACCATTCCATTTGTTGCACTAAAGCCACACGCTGTACCTTGAAGGTAACACAAAAAGATTATTGTTGATTACTAGGCAAGAATCACCATTTCTACTGCTCTTAAGGTCATTGCACAGTCCAGAATGTTTGCGTGCGTTTTTCTGTTTTTTTGTATTCCTCATCCTTTCCTATGCATGCTACGGATGTGAAAACGCAGAAAATCGAAACTGATCCGATTTTTTTTTATGACAGATGAAAGTTTCAGAGGCAGTGTGCAAACGTGATTGACACAATGTGAGGTTGAATTTATTTTTTAACGTGCAAAAATTTCGGACTCGAAAGTTGCAACGACCTTTATACTTGCATTGAAGGAGGGATGACTTCTGAAACTGTAAAAAGTCTAGTTTAACCTACTAAACTTACTTTACACTGTCAAACTCATGAATGTATTTAACAGATTTATGGAATTATCCTTTGCAATACCTTGTTAAAATATCTGGGTATGGTCCTATTGGGAAGTTTATACTTAAAATTTATTTTATTTTCTTAAGTCTTCAAGTTTCATTCCAGCTTTAGACCTCATTATCTGGTTTTAGAATAACAAGCTCTGCCCTCAAAATCCTCACCTTTGTTCTTTGACTTTCTCTGTACTGAATCTTTTCACTTGGATGTTTAAATTGCTCAAGGCCCTAGCATTTATTTAACAAGCAATTCATATACTGTACATAAGGCCTCATTATGAGGAGCAGATTTGAGCATGGTCATTTCAAATAAATGCAGTTTTATCAAATAATCCAGAAAAGAAGATACTGACTCATGGTTTCCACAAAAATATTAAGCAGCCCAAAACTGATAATAGCTGAGCAGCAAATCAGCATACACTGTAAAAACAAATCCGTAAAATGTACAGTAAAAAAACGGCAGCTATGGTTGCCGGAATTCTACCATAAAAAATACGGTAAGAACATTTGATGTTTTACGGTTTTAACTTAAGCTTACAGTTAAATACCGTAATTTTATTAACTGATATAATGTTAATATACCAACCTATTGAAGTACTGAAATCTGTTTTGTACCTTTGAAATACACTGATAACCATCAAAAGCAGGTGCTGATGAGAAAGTCATATGATGAACCAAAGCCCATCACAAGCAGCTTTTAAATAATAACATATATAGACAGTGCACAGTGTCATTCACACAAGCACTAAACACCATCATGGTGAGACTCATTAAACTGAAATATGCAATAAACATTAATTTAACAGCATTAGATGTAACATAAAACCCCAATAAACATAACTGATAAGAAAAAAACTAAGAAGAAACCTAATTTTAAATGCAACGCAGGGAATTCTGGGAACGTAATTTTACGGGGGGTTTTTTTTCTGTAAATATTACAAGAACTTACTGTTAACAATTTTACTGTAGCATCTTAACAGGTTTTTTCCTGTTAAAATCACAGACATTTTTTTGCAGTGTATTAGAATAAATAAATAAATTAATTAATTAATGAAGGATCATGTGACTGGAATAACGGGTGCTGAAAATTCAGCTTTACATCACAGGATTAAATACATATTAAATATTAAAATAAAACATAAAATAATAAAATAAATACATAAATATGTTTGACTTTTTTTATCAAATATATGCAGCCTTTATTTGCATTAGAGAGAGAAAAAAACAAAAAAACCTTAATAAAAAAAAATTATTATTCAAAATGTTCGACTAAGTGTATAAGTAGGCTGTATATAAAATACCCATGCAGCTTAAAAGGTCAATGGGAAATTGCTTGCACCTGAACCAGACTGGGCAGCTAACTTCCATGACTCATTTAATTTGCCCTCATTTACTTTTGGACCTTACATTGTAAAAAAACATACAGAACATAAGAAGCCATAGAAACGCTCAGGCCATTTAGCAGGCAGTTCAAAGAAGCCAAAGCAATCACTGTTCATAAACCTTTTAAGCACACTCAGTAAACGAGATTAGACAGTGCATCGTCCCGCCGTGGCAGGTTTCTTAATGAAACAGGCCCAACATGACTGTGCATGTGTCCCATCAGTTTGCAATCCTCACCTCTAGTGCTGCCATCTGTGGCACCGTTTATGAGATGCTATCTGATCGGACTGGCAAGTCTATCACAGCTCAGCTGCTTGTGTTAAGCGAGATGGCTGCACCATTACACGGCTCTAATCTCTCAGCCATGCTCTCCAGTTATCCGATCAGACGATGAGGCCATTTCCTTCTCCACCCGCAGATCTAATTATGGGATGTTTGGCCCGTTTCAGACCTGTCTGCGCATGAGCCCCCACAATCTTAGCCTAGGGCCATGCTGATATCGGTCTATCATGTGTCACTTTCCTCATCCGACGGTGCATTAGTGTCAGCTTTGCTGAGATACGGCCCGGATGATTGGATGTTGAGTACTCACAACTCTACAGTTTCTGAACGCGACGACTTACAATAACCTGATTGTGGGAGGCAGAACGTGCCTATAAATATACAGTGGACTGTGGTAATGATATTCTTTAGCTGTCATTGCGCAGTCAAATGAGTACGAAAGAAAGATGATATGAATTCTTAAAAGATACAGTAGCTGAACAACCTCCGTGTGATGCCTGCAATGTCAATCAATCAAAGATGTACTGATTCATGTACTTGTGTATAACAATGCTGGAGAAACTACCTGGAAACTGCACAAGCAACTTATACATTTACATATAAAAAGAAGGTAGAACCAAAATCTTTTTTTACAATTTCTTTACAATTTCTATATTAAGAAGTAAAAGCAATCTGACACAAAACAGTGATTATTTCAATTCAGGTGACAGCAAATTCAACTAATTCAGTAGGCATAGTATAAACAAATTTAACAAAAACAAACAAAACAAAACATTCTAGTCTAAACAAACTTACGCTAACAATTACAATTAGAAGACAAGGAAGAGTGAACATACATTTTATATAATAACAACTTCTAAAACAAGAAATCAGAACGATTCTCACTAAAAGTAACTAAATTACAAAACGCGCTGAAGTAGACAACTACAAAAACTAGAAAACATGCAAGTGTAAATAAAATGACTAAATAAAACAACAAATTAAACCATAAAACAAGGTAATTTTAACTAAATTTGCACTTAATATAAATCGGGGAAAAAAAATAAAATAAATAACTAATAGAACTTGAAAACATGCTAAGGTAACACTAAAAAACAACTGAAGAACTAGAAGACATACTTATGTAAACAAAAATGTAGACCAATAAAACTAGAAAACGTGTAAATACAATTACTAAATAAAAAATACTAATAAAACTAGAAAAGATACTAATGTAAACAAACATCTACAACTAGAAAACATGCAAGTATAAATAAAATTACTAAATAAAAACAACTAATAAAACTAGAAAACATGTAACATGTAAACATTTTGTTTTAAATAATAATAAAACGCAAATGCACTGAAAACAGCTAATAAAACTAGAAAAAAAGTAAACAAATTTACACTAATAAACAACCAATGAAATGTGCTAAATATCTCTCTACATACAAGATAAATGCACCTCATTTAAGGGGGGCCTCCAATGAATCATCAAATAATTTTAAAACAAACCAGTATATCAACTCTACGAAAGAAAAAAAAAAGCATTTCACAAGATGTCATTACTCACTGAAGAAAGGGAAGGCCAGGAAAGGCTATTCTATTTTGTAAACAATGGTAATACTTTATTTTATTGGTTGTTTATTTAAATTAGGAGTTTATTGAGGCAAAAGTCATTGTTAATAGTGAGTTAATAGTGAGAATTGTTCTCCAAACTGACGTGTGACCAAAATAACTGTCATGCTACTAAAAGCTGAGTTGAGCTTATTTTGTTTCTTCAAAACACTCACTTTATATGGCATTTTAATTAAGACAAACTTTGCATAAAGACGCACTGAAGTTGGGGAATCAATGTAAATGGCATTCCAGAACCTGGGATCCTTTCCCAGTGCACAATTTTTGGATCTGAGCAGGGGTACATAATGCAACAGTTCATAAGCTAAATTAAACAAATAAATCAACAGAAAAACAAATCATGCCTATTCGAGCTGATGAAAAGAGGTGGATGAGTGGCTGTAAAAGAGAGATAAGAGCTAGAGGATGGGCTGACTCTGCCATCATAAAATTAGCTGAGATGGTTCATTCAACAGACATTTCCAATTAAAGCTTTTGTTGAGGGGATTGTGGAAAATATCAAGAGACCATGATTTTAAGACTTGATTTGAACAAGAGCCTTTTGGAATTCCCAACAAATGTAAAGAGGAGAGCACACGATAAAATTTAATTAAAAAGTATATGCATGGCCCATTAAGAAATGGTCTTTTAAGAGTTTTTACGTTGTATATCACTTATAGAATTTACTCCTAACTTTACATCTTAAGAGCATAAAAGTTGAACCCTTGTGCTCTGTCTTGTCATAATAATGATGAGGAGCATTTATAATTACATCAAGGGATCCTCCCAAGGACACACACACACACACACACACAGTCTTTTTTTTTATCTCTCTCAGTTTCATTCTCTCATCCACTTCCTGGCATGATCATTTATTAGAAGAGTGCTCTCACTTGATAAAAAAATGATTTAGTTGAACATCGCGATTCTAGAGACACTTTGACTGCTTTATTTATTTATTTTATGGCTTCCCTGCTAGAGCTGTCACAGGTAGAGCATGTGATGGTTCTCTTAAAGGGATAGTTCACTCAAAAATGCAAATTATTGACTTACCCTCATGTTGCTTCAAACCTGTTTGACTTTCTTTCACATAAAGACAAATTATAAACACTTATAATTTTGTCTGTTTCTCATACAGAGTTACTGTATGACTTCAGAAGACATCTAGACCACTTTTATGGTGCTTTTTTGTCCTTTTTGAAGCTTGAAAGCCTCAGTCCCTTTTCTCTGTAATTGCTAGAAAAAAAGCAACCAGTACAATTCCTTATTTTTTTCTTTTGTGTTCTGCAGAAAGAAGCCATAAGGTTTTGACACGACATAGGAGTTAGTAAATAATGAAAGGTTTTTATTTATTTATTTGTGGTGAACTATTATGTGAAGGGTTTTGTATGAAGCCGTGGTGGAGCTGCATTGACTTAAGACATCAGTCAATAACCCTGACCACTATAAGAGCAGTCATCACTCAAAGCTTATTGCGAGTTAGCAAATGCTGGCCTGTGAAAGAGATGCCAAGCATGAACTAAATAGGATATTACCTCAGCTGAAGGAGATTGAGGACTGCTGTAAGACATTAACTTAAACTGTCAGGGCACAGACTGATCAATATACTGTACTGGTCCATTGGTGAGCAAGTGATATAATGCTAAGTCTTTGTACAATTTCAGCAAACTTTCATTTTTAACAAACTATTCCTTTAAACATATCAGATACACACTTTTAAAATAGATAGTTTGGCTGTTATGCTTTACCCCAATTTGACATAAAAAAAAAAAAATATCTGGAACAAAATGTAGTCAATTATGTTATTCCTGATGATGAGACTTTATTGAATCCAGGACAATGCAAATAAGCACACTTAACATTTACAAGCCTGCCCAAAACATATCACCCTCTTCCCAACATGCACTCTGGCATAACTAATCAATATAGTCACATTGTGTAATTGTGTTGTTTACACTGTTGTTGTTGATTTTGTGTTGTAATGTCAGAAATGTTTGTTAATCTACTTAAAATGATATTGATTGTAACAATATTGTTTTTTGATTTACCAACTGGCAAGTTAGAATGTTTCATGAGTGCTTGATGTATAATATTAATTAATTTTCTCAGCATAATATTTATTAAACATTATACAATTATTTTAGAAGATCAGAACAAATATAAATTTAACTTTTGTTTGCTGGCTTGATTTATTATTTTTTTTTTTTTTAGCTCTGTCTCCATTCAAAATATATTTTGTAAATCATATTTGACATTCATAATTGTTAGAAAATGCCAAAATCATATAAATCAGGGTTTAAAACTGAATTCAGACATGTTCCTGATTTTGATAGATGGATGGATGGATAGATCTGAAACTAAAACAATGAAAAAAATAGACATTTCTAGTAAATTTCACAAAGAAACAAGTAAAACTGAAATGAAATATAATATTCGGTAACACTTTAGAATAGGGAACACTTATTAACTATTAACTATGACTTTTCCCTTAATAAATTCCTAATTTGCTGCTTATTAATAGTTAGTAAGGTAGTTGTTAAGTTTAGGTATTGGGTAGGATTAGGAATTTAGAATAAGGCATTAATATGTGCTTAATTAGTACTAATAAATGGCTAATAATCTAGTAATATTCATGCTAATAAGCAACTAGTTAAGAGACCCTAAAATAAAGTGTTACCGTATTTTCTTGTAAAAAAATTCCCAAGTGATCTTTTTATTCACAACTTGCAAACTTGCAAAAAATGAAAGCATATAATATTTACTTTGTTGTTGACAGTCAATATTTTTTGAGGGTTTTAAAGCCATCCTTTTACTCACCTTGCCTCTTCTTCGGGCTCTATTTTGTGCCTATAAAAGTGCTTCATGACGTAGTCAGTTGAGTTTTGCCTTTGATATGACCATCATACTTGTGCAACTATGGAACATGTTGTTGTGATGTTCCAATTTGTAACGTGTTCGAGTGTGTCCGCAGCTCACGGTTCAAAGTTATGTGTATGACAAAGTCATGAGGCTGTTGAGAATAATGTAAAACTTTTCAGTTCTTTAGACCAAAGTTAGAAATTTCATTACTGTTTCCCATCGGTACTGAAAGACATTTCAAGGGTACGAATGCATGTCAGAGAAAAGCTTTCCAAGCTACAACAGCAACAAATATCAGAGAACTGGCCATGAACTGGCTTCAAAGAGAATCCCTCAAAGAGATGTTGTGTTTGACAACACCATGTCTGTTTTTTTCAAATCCATCTTTTTGATTGACAGTGTCATCGCTTTGAAACGCAAGTAAGTCATAACTGCAACATGTCAGCTCGTCCAGCATATGTATGCATTTATACCAACACATTATTTGCCCAACCCCCCTCCATATAGAGCGGTACTCTAAGTCCTTGTGTCTTGAGACGTTTTATTCTCTTGAATCTTGGGTATTCAGATGGACTCCGAATAGGAGGATTACTTTGAAGAGGTATTTTGGATCAATAGGCTTTGCTCAACCTGTTTTTACTGATTGTGACCTATTCAACACTTTCCCAAAGTAAACCAAGGTGCCAAGTATACATCAAAACAATGCACTGTTTCGATTTGTAGGAATTAAATGTCTTTACGATAGGGATTGGGTTAATTAAATTAATAAATGGATAAAAGGGAAGAGAGTTTTTATCATGTGTCCAAAGCAAGTCCCAGGTAACATGGGTCAATTTAGAGATGCTTTGTAACTGTTTAATAAGTGAAGTGACATTCAGCCAAGTATGGTGACCCATACTCGGAATTCGTGCTCTGCATTTAACCCATCCAACGTGCACACACACAGCAGTGAACACACACACACCCGGAGCAGTGGGCAGCCATTTATGCTGCGGCGCCCGGGGAGCAGTTGGGGGTTCGGTGTCTTGCTCAAGGGCACCTCAGTCGTGGAGAGAGCGCTGGACATTCACTCCCCCCACCTACAATCCCTGCCGGCCGGGGACTCGAACCCGCAACCTTTGGATTACAAGTCCGACTCTCTAACCATTAGGCCACGACTTCCCGCTGTTAATAGACAATGGAATGAAATGGTCACTTGTTCTGAAAGAGGAGGTTTATGCACCCCATAAATCTCTTATTTCATAACAAGTGACCATTTCATTCCACGATGTAAATCCTTATACATACTGTCCAATTAAATTAATTTAGAGTTTTAGACTGAGCGTGAGGCATCAACAGTGCACAGATGATTCCTGTTAGACAGCTGGAGATAAATCTGACTTCTCCAGAACACCTTTTTTTATCCATTTACAAACGTCACTGAGCTGCACAGGGAACATCATGTTCTCTTGTATAATGTAAAAGATGAGGAATGACGTCAAGCTGACATTTCCCCCCTTATTCCAAGGTAAATCTCACAAACAATAAATAAATACATTTTATTACATAATTTACATTTGTTTTCCATCTGCATATATCTTTTATATTTGTTTAATTTACACTGTTATAAACTTGTTATAAAAATGAATTACTGTATCTTAATTAACAATGCCATATAGAGAAGAATGAGAAGAATCATCGAGAAAATTATTTTAATAGCTAAAACAATCTCTATCAAACTCTAAAAGCAATTTCATAACATTTGTACTTTCTTAAGTTTTAGACCATTCGACCATTGTGTACCTTCAAGAGAATTTTGAGGCAGTACTTGATTGACATGCAAAGTGATCAAGGTTACATGGCTGCAGGTTTTGTGGGACAGTAAAGAGAACTCATACTGACAGAACTGGGCTATACGACTTCTGCTGAGCATTTAGCAACTCCATGTTATAAAACAGCATGTCTGGTCAATATTTTGCCTTCAAAGGTTGATCTAATATGAACTAACAACTTTAAAACATCCAAGAGAATTTTTACATTGGGTAACATGTTGGTTTAGGTACTAATTCTCACTAACTCGTTGCTTATAAGCATGCATATTACCAGCAATGGCTGTTTTTTAGTAATAATAAAGCACATATTAATGCCTTATTCAGCATGATCATATCTTAACCCATACCGAAACTCAACAACTACCTGACTAACGATTAATAGGCAGCAAATTAGGAGTTTGAGGCAAACGTTGTAGTTAGTTCATAGTGAGAATTGGTCCCCAATCTAAAGTTTGACCACTCAGAGTTTAAATGAACATGCAGAACATAAACATTTCAGCAGCAGTAGGAACTTCTCTCTTTGCATTCTGAGCACAGACACTGCTTTATGGTAAATAAATACGTTACATGATTTGCATGCTAAATTATCAGGTTGAATCCGTTCTCTGCACAAGGATGTGGCCAGGGTGAGCTTCCTCCCGCAAAACAGTCTTTAGCCATACACAGCTGGCAAATGGAAAATACCAGCTATTTGTCAAATGCTCCTCAATTATGGATGCTGGATATCTTGCACAGGGTTGCAGTAATACATTTCCAGCCAGTATAAGCAGAGAGGAGGAAACGAAGGAAGCACACACACTTCTCACTACAACTGCAAAAGGGTGAGAGGTTTAATCAATAGCTTGTGTTACAGACCTTCTGGCCACACAGAACAAACTAATCAGGGGTTAATTTATTCATGGTGAATTATAAAAATATGACCTCTGCATAACAGAATATTGCAAATCAATTTAAAGTTTAGTGACACCTTTTATTAGAATTGTTCATGTACATGTGGACAGTAATAATAATGAACAGTACACAAAAAAAGTTTAGACTATTTTAATTGTAATATAATATCAATATACACTTTAAAAGATATACGTAGATGTTTAAAAACACTTTATTTTACTTTAATAAAAATTACATTTCAAATGCTGTTCTTTTAAACATTCTATTCATAAAGGAATCCTTACAACTGATAATAATACAAATGTTAATAATATAAATGTTTCTTGAGCAGCAAATAATAATGATAAGCAAATAATGATGATTTCTGAAGGATCATGTGAAACTGAAGACTGGAGTAATGATACTGAAATTTCAGCTTTGTCATCACAAGAATAAATTACACTTTTTAAATATATTGAAATAGAAAATAGTTCCTTAAATTTGGAATTTTATTTCATGAATTTCATGACTTTTATTACTGTTTTATTATATTATTGATTGCACAAATGCAGCCCTAGTGCGAATAAAAGACTTCTTAAAAAAACAAAATACTAACTCCAAATTTTGAACGGTATAGTGCATTTAAAATAAATTTAATTGTACATTTATATATTTGAAATTGTATATTTAAATTGTATAATAAAAATAATAATACAATAAAATGTTTAATAACCGATATTAATTTAATGGTCAAATTATCTGTAACCTCACTTAATAAATGCATATAGAGTGATAGTGGTCATTGTGATGGTAGCATAGCAAAAAATAAAAAAAATAATAGTAATTATATATATATATATATATATATATAAGTAATAAAATAAATAAATAAATTTGTTGTTGTGTTGGACAGTTTTAACAAATGCAGTTTTTTTTTTTTTTCTGCAACAAGTGCTACCATGCAGGTATGAATGACTGACTAATAATTAAAAAAGAAAATGTGTAAAAGAGGCAAATGTATATTCATCAGGACAGGAAGCACATTTATAAACTTTCTAGTTTGATTTCCTCACTCACTATGTGTCTGAGTAATCAGAGAGGTTTTGGCATGCAGATAACAGGAAATCAACTAGCACAACATGAGTCCAGCTCACTAAATCACTCCTTATTATTGCACAGGAACAGAAACTCGCAGGAAAAAAAGGTAGGTAGAGGTGAACAGAGAGGAAAACAGGATGATTATGAAACTCTTGAAGACATTCCAACGTTCTTGTGAATAATTTCAATGAGTCACATCATTGCTCATTTATTCAGGTATATATTAGTTATTCACACAAAAAGCTGTGAACAAAAAAAAAATGGTTGAGCCTTGCTAGACTAGATTTTCTTTTCAATACCTAATAGGGCCTATAGAGCTGCTGGTACAAGGCTTGAATCAAAGTCTCATGGCTGAATGACCTGCACATGATTCTAATGTTATTTAGTGAGCAGGGGTTGGCTGAAATAAATTATAGTGCAGTTCTGAAGATATTTTGTTTTCAGAAAAGAAACAGTTTAGTGTAACTAACTACAAATGCATGAATGAATGAATGAATTTGCCATAGCCACTTTATTTGTTTGTTTGCTTATTTATTTGTTTTTGTGCAGTTGTTTTAACAATGAACTGTTTATTTTATGAAAACAGAAAGGCAGAAAGAAGCTATATATATATATATATATATATATATATATATATATATATATATATATATATATGTGTGTGTGTGTGTGTGCATGTTTATGTGGTTTATGAGGACACAAATTTGTATAATGACATGGGTATGACAGAGGTATTACAATATGAAGGTGGTTTATGAGGACACTGCCTATGTCCCCGTAATTCAAAAGGCTTAAAAAACATACTAAATGGTGTTTTTTTGAAAATCTAAAAATGCACAAAGTCTCCTGTGAGGGCTAAGTTTAGGTGTAGGGTTGGTGTAGGGCAATAGCACACACAGTTTGTTCAGTATAAAAACCATTACGCCTATGGAGAGTCCCCATAAACCACAAAAACCAACGTGTGTGTGTGTGTGTGTGTGTGTGTGTGTGTGTGTGTGTGTGTGTGTGTGTGTGTGAGAAAGTAGAGCGAGTACGGTAAAACAGGAAAAATTATGCCTGTAATTTCAAAGTGAAGGCTTATAATATACCCTACTCTTAAAAGCGCTCTTTTATTTCCTTCTTGACAACCAACCAATCAGAAAAAGAATGCTAGCAACGGGGTCAGCCACGCCTCCTCACTAAGATTAACGTTTTTTGTCTTTTCCTCGCTCAGAGTTGCTCTCAGATTGGTCCTGAATCACTTTTAAGCTAAGACTCCTAGTTATAAATGTTTAAGCTAAATTAGGAGCTCTCTAAAAGCATTCTTATAATCTTTATGATTACGGGCCCTGTTCTCTAAATTCTCCTCTATATATTGGATGGCCTCCAAATTTTCACTTTCGGGTGAATTATTCTTCCTTTAACTAGTAGTATTATTGTAGTTTAGTTATTTTTCATTTTTACTCTTTTCATCTTACTCAAGTTACTTTTGCAGTGTAGCATGACAAAATGCTTATACTTTAAAGGTTTCATTTGGCGTTGCTAAAAAGAACATTATTTTGTGTATTTGGTGTAATGCAAAGTGTTTATGCGGTTTAAGGTAAAAAAAAAACATTATTTTCCACATACTGTACATCATTGTTGCTCCTCTATGCCCCGCCTTTCTGAAACGTGCCGATTTTTACAAAGCTCATCGTTCTGAGAAGCGAGGTGTCCTCTGATTGGCCAGCTATCCAGTGCATTGTGATTGGCTGAATACCTCAAGCGTGGGACGGAAATCTTACGCCCCTTACCGTATTGTGATGAAAATGCGCTGCACACACTCTAATATTTGGGTTGTACTGTTCTGGAACAGTGTTGTAAATACAATTTAACCACTGATTTCTAGTTGTGTCCTCTTTTGGAAGCCCAAACAAAGTACTCTCGCTTTCACAATGAAACACAGTGTCTCCAGAACACGGTGCCGACGGCAGCAACAATACTACAGCGAAAATAATAGTTCCACCTTCTTTCTTTACGTGAACATTTGGGCGGTGTTTTGCAAATCTTCCCACACCGTGACGTAGACATGTGGGGGCGTGTTTGAATGAGCCGTTTTAGGAGGGTGTGGTCGAGTCTTAACTTTTATAAAGAATATTCTTATATATCTCTTTGGTATTGAGACTTTAGTCTTTGCAACTTCAGGGATCTTATCTATGCATGAACAGCTTGTAACACTCCAAAGAGAAAGGGAAACTTGAAATGGCATCATATGACCCCTTTAATGAATATCCCAACTATAGTCCAATGTGACTTGCACTATATGTGACTTGCCATTTTTTTTTACATTTTATGATATTTTCATTACAGTAAATAACATTTATACTGTTCAGCTTTAATATCAGTAACAAATAACTGTCTGTCTGTGCAGAAAGCAGTAACAGCAGCTCTAAATGACTCCATATAGAACTGCAGTCTGATGTTTCTTCTTTAACGCTAAGAATAGACACAAGAGTCCCTGCGCAATGATTGTTGTTCTCTAATGTTTTGCTGCTGTTTCCTTTTAGATGAAGGCCCACTGATGGATCCTTTAATGTCTAGGTTCACTAGTGTCTTTCCCACAGGAAGACTTAGAAACCTTCATCTGAGGAAAGAGATGGATCTTTTAGCTGAGGCGTCATTAGATACTTTAAAGAATGTGCTCTGACTAATCCTTACATTGCAAACAGGGATTTTCGTCAGGGATTTCTTACACTAAATTACATCCCAAAACAGTGGAAGCACCTCTTTCATTTAACAAGTTATTGTGTTTTAATGGGCTTGGCTTTAAAGCATTTAAAGCTTGTGATTTTGCTGAGTCGGTCTGAGCTGAGAGGAGGCAGCTAGGCATTGAGATCAATGGTGTTTGAATCAGGAAACAGGGTTTAACCTTTGAGGGTTCAGCAAAACAGCATCTCTAGATGTTGGAGAAAATAATGACTGCAAGGAAGCAAAGGCTGTGTCCCACTAGCTGACTCGTAACAACTCGATTTTGATCGCTGTGTCTCACCTACCGACTGAAAGCTCGCCCTTTTCTGTCAAAGGTCTGTCACACTCACTAATTAAAGAAGGAAGAGGGCTGACAGATTAAACGACTGCCTCTTGACATTTTTTATATGATTCGCTGTCACGTGTAGCTAACTGAAATATGAAACGAACTACTGCATGGACATAGGTGATTATTTTAGACTAGACTGTTTTATTTATTGCATATACATTTTATTTATCTTGTGCACAGAAAAAAAGTGGTGTATAGAAACAGTTTTCACCTTGAAATCGGAAGTGAATTTAACAAATATCAATGCAGGTATCACATTGAATTAAACATTCAATTTTGAATCTGAAATTGTACTTTCTTGAAAAACATATTAAAATAATCCTTGATTTATTTATAACTTTAAAAAAGTAATTTTTACAGTGTAATTTTGAGACTTATATTTTCCAATTAACTTTTATAAAAGGAAGTTGGCTGTAGGCATAATTTGTTTAATTCTAATGATTCATAGTAATATATAACATCAATTCAATGATTGTGAAATATAAAATTGTATTTATTATTTACTTATTTCTAAAAAAAAAAAAAAAAAAAAAAAATATATATATATATATATATATGTGTGTGTGTGTGTGTGTGTGTGTGTGTGTGTGTGTGTACATATGCATGTATGTCTCAAAAATGAAGATTCAATTTTATATTAGCATATTGAAAATATATTAATAATTTAGTGGTGTAAATCTTTGAGTAGACAGATTTTATTTTATTTGATCAATATTTTATGTATTTTATTTATTTGTTTGTTTGTTTATGCAATGTTGAAACAATTTCGTTTGCATCGGACTTACATTGATTCACTGTGATTAACTTTCGATAATAAAATAATAAAAAAGCACGAATTTCTTAAATACAAAAAATATTTTTATCACAAATAAACAAATAAAAACAAACAAACAAATAAATACATAAATACATAAATAAGTAAATAAATTCTTACCCAAAACTTTTGAATAGTACTTTTTTTTAATTAAATTAAATTAAATTAAATTAAATTAATTTAATTTAATTTAATTTTTTATACCAAATGAATTCCAAAAATATAGATTTTTAACCAATGATTTCCTTTGCCCAAAAAGTTTGGATGATGTATACAAATTTAGGGGAAGGACAAGTTTCTCAGCTTCTTGGATCAGAGTATAAGGCATCTGAAAGGTTATGTTTTTGCCTAATCGGAGAAGCTAAAAATACATCCCTGTTTTCTTTGAACTCTGGCAAAAAGAAGGTGAATTTGAGAAAGAAGGCGCCTGAAGATCACAAAGGAACAGCCGATGTGAGACCGTGTATCATCATCAAAGACAATAACTTTGAAGCCAGCTTTCATTGGGTAATAATTAGATTCAGTTGAGCATAACAGTTTTCAAAAAGCTCGCTAATGACTTTATGTACAGCAAATTTAATTAAATGCCTAACCATTCACATCAGTTGGGAGAGAAATATGGAAAGTGTTCTCTCTACTTTAATGATTTGAAATTTTGAAGAGAAAGTAAAAGTGTGGCCTTTTCCCCGTAGAGAGTGACTTCGATAATAGCAACATTTAAGGAATGGAGATTATAATTGATGAATAATTTGCAGGACTTTGGTGTACATATTAAGGGATTATATTTATGTATGCAAATTAAAGTATTACACCCTATGGATGGGAAGGTCTCTTCTCAAACCGGACATCAAAGTCTAGTACGGAGAGAATGTTAACTGGTAATTTGCACGCTAGCGTAATCTGTAGTTGGGTTTACTGAAATGTTGATGTTATTGCATCAGCCAATAAAAATTTTCCACTTAAACCAAGTGAAGTTATGTTGAAGTTCAGTGTCCGGCATTGGGCTGTTAAAAGAGGCCAGGTATTTCGATATACACTGAGAAATCTGTTCATTCCCATTAATTTCAAAGGCGGTTGCTCATCTACAACATTTAGCCATGGAATTAGCAACCTGAATATTGTCATCTTTTTTTTACAGACACACAGTTGAATTTGCCCTTTTTAAATTGTAAACAGAGAAGCAGGTAAATAACAGCACATCCTAATTAACATCAATGATTGGCTGATAGCACCATGACAATGCGCACAGTCCCAAGCCCTTGACTAGTATATAAAATCTCCTTGCTCCAGGCTATTGCATAAGCTACGATGTCAATAACAGCAGACAGGATTGATTTTATATATATATATATATATATATATATATATATATATATATATATATTTATTTATTTATTTTGTTATGTCTGTTATATGATCAAATAGTAACATTGTGATTTTTTCTCCAGGATTTGTTTAGACATTTCGAAAAGAGCACTATTAAAAAAAAAAAAAAAAAAAAAAAAAAAAATATATATATATATATATATATATATATATATATATATATATATATATATATATAAATAATAAATATATAATTTATTTATTTATCTTTTATTTGTAATTGACCGAGTGACCTTTATTGGAAAATGATTCGTTCATGCGGTCTCCACCAAGGATTGCTGGCTGTTATAAAGTTCAGCAAGTGTTCTAGCGATGCGTGTCTTTTTGGTTGGCTTTTTGAGATCATATAATCACATAAGTTACACTTTCCACCATGTAAACATTCACAGTACAATGTGAAAATGTATGTAAACACTTTAAGAATTGGTTGACTGTATTTTGGTAGCTATAAATTGAACTCCACCAAACTTTTTCTCTAATTGTGGATCAAATTTGCACAGATTAAGCCCATACAGAGTATTTTTATGAAATACCTCATGTCTTCCTGCAGTAGCAGAGCAGCACACGAGAGTGTTTCCTCAGCAGTGCAGTCTTTCTAATCCTCTCAGTCTGCTTCCACATGCACACTCTGTCCTCACTGAAATATGCTAATATTAAGCCGAACAGGTGTAGGGGAGAAAGGCCAGCCTGTTTGGACACATTTACCAAGAAAAACAGACTCTTTCACACTCCTCAAGGTCATGCAGATGGAAGACACTTCCTGTGATTGGGAGATACCGTGTCACACGGGATTTACCTGTAATTATAGCATAGCAGAGTCTGATGGGTTACACCTCATAATGAGGAAAGTCTTTTAACAATCTATCATACACTTTGATGGGTGAATTTACTAATCAGTTTCATCACCATTGTGCAACATATTTCAATAAATTACATATTGTTTTCACATGGAAGGATGTTTTGAATTCTAAAATTTACAGTGCATTAATCTTCTCTAAAAAGTTCAAAGAACAATTTATTGCTAAAGACCTATTCAATTTCATACAGAGCAGGTGTGAATTAATAATGTAAAAGTTATCAATTTATCCAAGTTTTATATACGTCGGGCTTCAGTTCATGCATTAATCAGTTCATAGAGGTTGAATCCATGACCTTGAGGCTTCTAGAAACATGCTTTACTGTTTGCATATAGCGTATAATATTTGATTTTGAGCAGTTTTATAGTACACTATCAGGTGTATAAAGATGGAATTCCATTAATTGTGTTAAAGCAGCTGACTAATTAGGTTATTTTCAATGCGTTTTGTAAGTTTGTTCATAAGTTGTATTCCATGGACTAATTTTTGTTTTGTCCTTTTAGATAATAACAAAATTTTTTATTATTAAATTACAAACTGATTCAAAATATTAATTAAGAGAGAAAAAAAAGAACTAATAGTAACTAATATAGGGTCAGATTTACTAAACAGGACAAATTAGAGTTAGAGCGCAATTCTATAAAACTGCCGATGGGGGGTGAAATTCTGCGGGTGATTGACTAACAATGCGCACAGTAAAGAACACATACTCGGCCAGATCATTTCCATAATCACCAGGGTAATTTACCAAGAGTAGCGCAAGTTACCTCCTGCTAAAATATCAGTAATTTGTTTGTAAATAATGTTGTGTGATTCATTTTAATACTCTCCTCCCATAAATTTTGCCATCTGACAGGGAAACTCCTACAAATGCATCTTCAATAAGGTCAGGCGCAAAAATAACTGTCTTAACTAATTCTTAACTGCGCTTCTTTAGTAAATCCTGGCAGCACTATTTTAACGCCTAAATACGGTTTGCGCTGGCACAAGCTGTTAGTAAATCTGGCCCATAATCGTCCTGTTTCCCTGCAAGTCTATAAACAGTATGCAATGTATGTCACATATAATGTTCATGCTGAGGAAACCAGACCATGAAGTTCCACAGTGGTACACACCTGTCAGCCGTGTTCTCTTGAGGGATCTTAAAGTCCATTATATTGAGTATTTGGCAATCAGAAAGCCTTATCTATGCTAATGAAAGTGTTGACATATAAATTAAAATACAAACAAAGGTCAGGTTGTGCTGCTGCAAGGGTTTCCTGCTAAGCTGCAGTCACAGACGTTACAGTTTAAATATTATTCATATAGCCATATACGCATGGAGAAATCATGGGGCGAATAAGTCACTTGCATTGTCATAAAAATCGGCTGGTGGCAGTTTGGTAAACTGCCTATGGCAAGTCTTATTTGAAAGTCTAATATTCCTCAGGAACACTTGTTTCGCATCATTAGCAATTGGATTAAGAATTCCCTTTGTGCCTTTTGCCGTATTTTCCTGTGAAGTATGATCTTTGAAAACATTTTTTTTCTTTTTCTTTTTATTTATTTATTTTTTTGAAGGTGGAGTTGTCTAATCTGTAAGCCATTTTGATATGAGGTGCTGCAGCAAACCTGAAGCGACAAAGATTTGAACTACAAAAGCAAATCCCCGCTGAGCCTTCATGCAAAGCCAAACCTGATGTGGAGAAGATGAGGATAAATGTCTTTAGTGAGTCAGCTCGGACAGGTAAAGGGAGTGATCATCAGGTGTTTTTACAGCCAGAACATGAAAGTAGTGTAGATATTATAAACCTGGCTAGCTATCTGTGTCGCACATAGATTATTTATCGGGATACGTTCACACGGATGTGTAAACAAATTAGCACAGCGGCCGCCAGTGAGGCTTTGCTTTCATAGAGGAGATTTAGCAAGAAGGAATTATAGTGTATCCTCCATCAAATGTGTTTTTAGGAAAATATTAGAAAAAAATATAGGAAATTTGCACGGCTGACTTGGAAATTTGAGCTGTTACAATGCCTGTGGATAAACTGAGCTCGGCGCTAACAACGCCAAGGTCGTATGTCATTCTCAGGGATAAAATAGATAGCTTGAATGCTCTGTAAGTCATTGTGAATAACAGTATCTCCCACATACATAGGTATTTAGAAAACGGCTGAACTTGATACAAAGTTTGCAATGGTTTTAGTATACAGTGACCTGAAGGGTTTTACACTGTAAACATTTTGCTTCTGAACTTAATGCTATAGTACATTTGACAATCTGAGATGCTTGTTTTGGTAAAAAAAAAAGAAAAAAAAGGCATTACTTGATTATTTGAATTAGTGTAGGTTTGCTACAGTGCACTTTGCAGCGTTATTGTGGTTTCCTGTTGCAAAGACGGTCAGAATTTAATTATGATTATTCATCTTCCCTGATTGGAAGTCCATCAGGGCAGAATGAATACTCAAATAAGACATCTTTAATTGATTTAGTCTAAAGCATTTTGCCATTTAAAATCCAATTTACCATGTAGAGTACTGGTAAACAATTCATGTAGAGTACTGGTAAACGATCACATCAATGCTGTGGGAATATATTTTTCCACAAATTTACAAAATGTTGGAGTTCTAATTTATTTTTATTATTATTTTATTTATTTATCTTATTTTTGCATGTGCATAATACTCACCCCCTTATTGTTTGAACACACACAAATACATACATATATATACAGATTTATATATATATATATATATATATATATATATATATATACATACTTCAGTCCACTTCACAAGGAGTGGACTGAAGCTGGAGTCAGTGCATCAAGAGTCTCCACGCTCAGACGTCTTCAGGAAAAGGGCTACCAAGCCACTTCTGAACCAGAGACAACATCAGAAGCGTCTTACCTGAGCTGTGGAGAATTTCGCCTGCTCTATTGAAGTTATAGCTAATAAGCAGACCTTGCCTATTTGGATTCGACACACACGACACTTATATTTGAACAGTAAAGTCTCTGTGGTGAAACTAGCAGAAACCAGATTGAATAGCACCGATCATGTAATCTGAAGTGTAGAGGTAACTTTACAAAACTGTAAATAAGCAATTTAATCCACAGCACCACACCTAGGCTAATATACATGCAGTTACTGACACTGCCAAAATATGGCATTAATGATAATTATATTAATGGCACGAAAATTGTTATAGGCTAGCCTACTTATAACCTATTAAATACTGGGTTAAATAAAGTCAATAAGTCGCTTTTATAAAGGTTTATTAATACTATACAACTCTGGATTCAAGAATTAGCTTTTCATTAGGGCAACTACGAAGGAGATTTTAATAGTTCTAATAAACTTTAATTGCATAAAAATATGAATTCAATAATTAAGAGCCTGCAATATAATGGGATATTAATATTGTTAATTAAATGCATTTTAAGTATTCAAAAATATCATTTGTTTTCGTCCATTATTAATATATAAATTATTTATTCCAATTGCCCTAACCCCTGCAAAATATTTATGGGGGACTGTGTGGGCCAGATGGGCTGAATTTTAGCACCAGTCCAGTCTTGATGATCTTCTTCTAGGGCCAGAAAGAAGATCTTCTAATAATAAAACTATTTAAAGTAAACTCCTTAAGGGAGCTGTATATCCTCAAAAGTTGTTGCTGCTTCTGGAAACCTGTTTGCTTTGACTTCATATATCTGGTGTTATACTCATTGTATCTCTGTGTGTTTGAGATTTGATAAAAAAAAAATAAAAACAATTGTTCCTGTGGTAGAAAACATTGTGGTACCAAGATAGAGGACTATCTATAAAGGGGGCCCTTGGGTTTGCTATACCCCCAGGGCCCTATGTGTTATTAATCCGGGTCTATATAGTTTAGATATCATATATATGTGCAGTTCAAGCTGCACATTCTGTTGAAAAATTAGCATTTTTTATTCATGTGAATTACTGTAGATTTTCTACAATGCATTTCCAGGGGTTAAATAGATGATGTTGTACACTTTTGTAACATGTAACTTTTTGTCAGTCAACTTTTTGTGCTCATCAAAGGTCAAAATTAAATTTTATATGATAATGCTTGCACTTTATTTTACAGTGTACTTACCCAAGAAAGTACTGATAAAATATGGTAACCACATGGGGTAGGTTCAGGGTTAGTATTGTAATTACTACAATAAGTACAGTATGTACATGAGGAACAGGACTGTAAAATAAAGTGCTACCATGATAATTATTCACTCTTTTTCAGATCTTTAAATTAATCTTTTGGCAATCCATCAAGCTGAATACTCAATAGGTTTTTATATGTAAATATGATCTGTCATATGTTAATGTACTTATGGTTTTCAGCATAGTCATGATGGTTTCTGAACCCACCTTTGCTGGCGTGAAGCTCTGTGTTGTGAATGTTAGAGTAGGTCTGGACAGAATATATCCTCTTAAAGCAGATATGTATAATTATTAAGTACTGTACATCATCTCTTTTTTCTTATTTTTCTTAACTCAATAGCTTAAAAAAAAAAAATAATAAATACTGAAACTCTCTTTTGCGTACAGAACTGAAAATGAATCAGGGTGTTTTCCACCTGCAGTCATCTTATGGTTCGCACTCATTCTGGGTAACAGAGACTCATTATCTTCTGGAAAACTCTCTGGGGTCATTGTTATTGCACAGCAAGACACCAAATGAAATTTATTTGGCCTCAGCATTTCAGTGTGATCTGTTGATATAATTAAAGTTTGGAAAGTTGAAGCTTGGGTAGTAAAATGAGGTGTAACTGGCTATTTGTTCAGTTATGTCTATTTATTTTCATTTTTTTATTTGTTCTTTGTAGCTGTAAAATTGATTGATCTGGTATATACCAAGATTGGCCTTTTAACATGACAAGATTCGAACCCGCATGAACGCAGCAGATCTTCATATATCGCATATTCTTCCCATCAGATTTTGCTCATGAAAGAAACACGCATTTATCCGGAGGCCATCACCAAATTTGAAGAAAATTAAATGACTTCATATGCATCGAATTCTTCATTGGGATAATGCACTTAGGTATAGAAACAATCCCGTTTTTTTGTTTCCCCAGGAAAGAAGTGCCTAATGTATGCAAATGCATGCATCAGCCTTCAGGTGGCTCTATAATGAAAATGTCCCTAAACAGGCGTATACAAGCGCCTCTTATTCTCTTCCTCTCAAACTATTCTGAGGTCGTAAGTTTATAGCACCACACTATCATTATCAGACGAGTCAAGCGGCGAGAGTTTCAAGGGTATGGTTGAGTCGAAGGGAATCCTTGTGTTAGGCCAAATATTCTGACTAACGAGATCTTTTGGGTGCCTCGTGGCAAGGTGTGCCATTTAGTGTCAGGATCCGCAGCGGCGGGTTCAAGGAGAGCTGCTCTCACTGATTTATGAAAGAGGAGGAAGGATGTACCGTATCCTCCGCTCCTCGGCTATACATCCGCATCCTCGGCCCTGTTTTTCACCCAGGGAGAGTGCATTATGTGTGAAGAGTGGCGTTCGCTGCAGGGTGAGCCCTTTCAGGTCAACAGAGGTGATTTCAAACACAAAAGCTCTTCGGGCTGTCTGGAGGAAGTCATGCGGTAAGTCCTGAATCCACTGCGAATCACAAACGCTCTCCATTCCAACCAAATCGTCACCCTCACAGGCTGATTTGTCAAACAGAAGGGTTTCTTTCACCTGCTCTCTCTCCATCCTGTCCAAGTCTCCAAGCTGCCTATTTGACAGTATTGATCTGTTTTTTCGCCTCAGGACTGTCTACATGCTTGTAGCTTGATAGACTAGGCTCTGGGTTGGTTTTTAGTCAGAAGGTGTAGGAGATAAGCCTTTAAGACAGCATTCGAATAATCAAACTCTTGTGTCAGATGGGATGAGGCGAGAGACATTTCGAAGAAACCCATGCAGATGCAGGGCTTCCTGATATCCGGCAATGGTCCTGTAAGGATTTGAGTCACATCCCTGAATATTGAAAACTAATTTTAATCTTCTTAATTGATTTAATGTCATTTGCGGTTTAGAATCCAGTTTACATTTTACACAATACATGTCAAGGCAGTTTTGCATATTCTCAAAATTTAGAATATTTGTAAACAATATCAGAATAATGCTGTTTTTTACACCAATATACAAACTTAATGGTTTTTGTGTGAACTTTTTGGTTTTTAATGGTAACATGCTCACACTTTTGTTGTTTCAAATCTTGACATTTTTTTAATTTTAATTATTGAAAACATTTTTGATGTGTTTTATGCTATTTGCATTTTTGCTATATTTAATGTTAATTTTAAATATTTTGTTATTCGCTATTTTTAACTAAAGTATTTTACTATTTATAAAAATGTTGAATTTGCACAAGCTGTATGAACTATTATTGTTTGGATATATTATATTATATTATATTATATTATATTATATTATATTATATTATATTATATTATATTATATTATATTATATACATATGTGACCCTAGACCACAAAACCAGTCATAAAGGTACATTTTTCGAAATTGAGATTTAAACATCATCTGAAAGCTGAATAAATAATCTTTCCATTGATGTATGGTGTATGATGTATGATGTATTTGTTATGATAGGACAATATTTGGCTGAGATACAACAATTTGAATATCTGGAATCTGAGGGTGCAAAAAAAAAAAAATTAAAATCTAAATATTAAGAAAATTGCCTTTAAAGTTGTCCAAATGAAGTTCTTAGCAATGCATATTACTAATCAAAAATTAAGTTTTGATATATTTACAGAAGGAATTTTACAAAATATCTTCATGGAACATGATCTTTAATTTATATCCTGATGATTTTTGGCATACAAGAAAAATCGATAATTTTGACCCATACAATTTATTTTTGGCTATTGCTACACATATACCCCAGCGACTTAAGACTGGTTTTGTGCTCCAGGGTCACACACACACACACACACACACATGTTGGTTTATAGGGACTCTCCATAGGCGTAATGGTTTTTATACTGAACAAACTGTGTGTGCTATTGCCCTACACCAACCCTACACCTAAACTTAGCCCTCACAGGAGACTTTGTGCATTTAAAAAAAAAAAAAAAAAAACACCATTTAGTATGTTTTTTAAGCCTTTTGAATTACGGGGACAGTGTCCTCATAAACCACCTTCATATTGTCATACCTCTGTCATACCCATGTCATTATACAAATCTGTGTCCTCACACACACACACACACACACACACACAATATATGTATATATATATTCTTTATTTTTTATTTACCATGCTGTCATACTTACCGTATTTTATAGGAAATGAACAGAGACATAGCCTAATAAGTGCTGTAACAGACCCAAATCATCACTGCTGCATAGTTGTATTTTTCCAGTTGCCAAATATGTTAATGTAGTGATTACGTCCATTTCTGGTGATATGGCATTTCAGCGCGGTGTCAGTGTCGTTAGCGTGTCTCTAATAAGATCGGTCACAAACATGATCCCTGCTCGATCTAATGTGTTGTGTCTTATTAACTCACTGTCATGCATTGTGTGCAACACATTTCTTTTCCCTCTTCATGTTTCGTCCATTTTCTCCACTGCTAAAGAAACTCTTAAAAGTCCTCATCCGTACTCCTAACAATTTTGGACCTTAAGACCTCTTTTAAGGGATAAGATGCTTTCTGAATGACTTTTTTCTTTACTAGGATCTTTTCTTTAATTTTAAGAGGAAACACCCACATTTCTAAGAATTTTCTTAGAATTTTGTTACTAGGAGCAACTCTTAGCACTAAAATTTTTCATGAATACGGGCCCAGATTTGGAGAAATTTAGCATTATATCACTTACTCACCAATGGATCCTCTGCAGTGAATGGGTGCCATCAGAATGAGAGTCCAAACAGCTGATGAAAGCATCACAATAATCCACAAGTAATCCACACCACTCCAGTCCATCAATTAATGTATTGTGAAGTGAAAAGCTGCGTGTTTGGTAAACAAATCCATCATTAAGGTGTTTTAACTTTAAACCGTCACTACTGGCCAAATTATGGTGCATAATTTATAATAATGTTAACATTATGAAATATATTTGACATATTTGTTTAAAACTATCTTGGACTGTCTTTGCTTGTAAACAGTGCTTGATCTGTGCATATTTCTTTCCTGATTCAGACAAGATTTTTCACTGTAATATTGTGGATGCAGGCCTTTTGTGGATGAACTATTCCTTAAAGTTAATAGTTTGCCTTGTTTACTTGCCGATAATGCTTTTTCAAAAGGACTGCACATTTGTAAAAGAACAACACAATAAACAGAATCGTAACTTTGTTCAATAATTCCAGTAGTTTGTCAGGAATGGTGTAAATACTGAAGTTTGGCGCTGTTAGGTGGCTTGGCTGCGAGCCAGCTATTGATCACAAATCCGGTACCAACAGAGGAAAAACTGCTGACAGCTCATGAATTCACCAAGGACATGGGTGTCCATTATTTAATCATCATTTCCTGGGGAAAGGGATCAGTTTTCCCTCTCCTAACTTCCTCTCAATAGGAGCTGCCACTCCAGAATCAAAGCGTAAATTGCAACTGTTCCCCTCTCCTCATTTCTGCCTTGTTGCTCTTCTTGACGTTAAAAGTGAGTCAATTCCCCTGTTTCCACCATGTAAAGAAGCATTAACGGCACAAGAGTAATGTAAAGAACTGAAAATTTGTTCCACGATATAAGCAGTATGTAAGAATTCATTTTTTATCAAAGTCAGTAGCTGTAACATTATAATTCGATGGGAGGTAATGAGCCCCCATGAATGCATATATGCATACGTACATACAGTGCATTTATAATTGCAATTATCATTAAGCACTAGTGCTATTTTCATATCATTATAGTTTTTACCCGCAGTGAGAAGAATTTATAACTAAAATAAATAAAGCAGTTACAGATAATCACATTCGTTTCAACCTTCTTTTGAATTAAATAAATTAATTAATAAAACTGTCATTTGTTCTTTAATATCTGATTGGATCTTTCCCTTGATTTGGCGTTCTAATAACACCATGGGAAATAATTGCTTTTCAAATCACAAAAGGGTTATGAGACATGCATCATAAATTTTGAAGAGTCTCAGGTCTTTTGTGCCGCTTGTTGTTTAATGAAGGAAAAAATACAGGAAAGAAAGTGAAAAAGAGGAACGCACCCTATCTGATAGACTTGGCAGAGGCACTCGTGCAAGAAGAAAAAAAAAAAAAAATCTCCCAGAATGCCATAATTCCTGCTCTCACTGTGAACCGTAGAGGCCCAACAGGCTAAATGCATGGAAAGAGGAATCGAGATAAATAAAGACTCCTCTCACTTTTTATTACCCCTCCATGTCTTCTCTTTATTGATCCACTGACTCACACTTCAGATGAAAAACATCATTTTTAGAACTGTTTCCCTTGTTTTCATTTGTATCATAAATATTAATTTTAAGCTCTGCGCATATCTCTAGGTTTCAAAAATGCATGAATCATTTAGGAGCTGAATTTATTTGTATTTAAATATAAATGAGAAGTTAGACTTCCACTTTTTCCGATACTACGGGAACTTAACACATAGACAAGGACGGCACAGCCACGATCTTGAATTTAATATAACAAAATGGCATATATCATGAAAGTTATTTTTGATAGAAATGTTTTATATAATGCGCTGCCTATTTTTTGAAGGTCAGTTAAATATTCTACAAATTGAAGGCCTTTCGTCTAATTTGGCTTTATGATTTGGAACTGAAAAGATTAGATTAAAATGAATAGTAAGTCTGCCTGGCATAAACACAAAAATAGCTTCACATTAAGTTAACACTTCAGACAAAATACTTTAAACAGCAATACTATGATGACATTAAAAAAGCTGTTTTTCAAAACTATGAAACGAAAAATCATATAAACCAATGCTATGTAGTTAGGGGACCAACTAATCAGCTAAATCTAAACCACTTGTAAGACTTGTCAACTATATGCTTATCTGTGCAGGTCATCACTTGGACATTTCCCATTTGGACACAACTTGAAATTAAGTAAAAAAGACTTGCTATAGCTTTAAACAAACTCCATTTATAGTTTCAAAAGTGTATTTCCTCTGTATCAGTCCCTCCATCCACCTAAGTAAGTCTAAGAAATGCATCAGCAAGACTTCATCTAAAAGGAGCAGCGGTTGCAAAACACACCTGCTGAGAGAGCAGAGGCCTTCCCGTCTGAGAGCCTCCTGCAGCAGGTGAATGGGTCTTTCACCTTTCATCTCTCCCACACTGAGGAACATCAAGCTGCAGGAAACATCTTAATGTTGTGTCTGCCCACACTCACACCTGAACACACCCAGAGACAACGATTAACTCACTTCAGATCACAGTTTACTCAAGCTTACCAAACTCAGATGATAGATTATGCACAACTAATCTAAAAAACTGCTTGGTATATTTATTATGTTAATGGTTTTCTGATTTAACAAAGCCTAATTTATTACAATTTCAAACAGAGATTAAAATGACAGTTTACTAACACAACATTCTGTCGTTCCAGCTCTTTCAAGACAAATATAGCAGATCTAACAAGTCCTAACTATATTCCATTTTTCTTTTTTTCTAATGGCTCCTAAAATCCCTTCCCATGGACTCATCATGCAATATGGAAATAGTGACGTGATGTCTAAAGACAAACTCCATAGACCTAAGCAAATAAATTGGTATGTTGTTAAACAAGAGTATATAATCCACTGAACCCATCCCTCACAGCCTCGTTTTCATTCAAGTTAAAACATTCAATATAGCACTAATATATATCTGACTAAGGTCTGCTGGAGTCAAACCTAAAGCGATACATCAATCAGATTTTTAATTAAACTTCAGTCTGCTCACAAAGTTTCTGCATGGCTTTCATGTTTTAGAGGAAAGTGCTTACATGCTTACAAGCGCTGCATTGATTTGATCAAAAATACATAAAAAAATCCTAATATTGTGAAAAATGATTGCAGTTTAAACGAACTGGTTTTGATTTGAATATGTTTAAATAAATCATTTAGTTTTGTTCAGGATTCTTTCTGAACAGGAGGGAAAAAAAATACTGAACCCAAACTTTGGAATGGTAAATTGACTTGGTTGGTGTGATTTGGTTCAAAAATATTTTTGTTATGCTTTTTCAAAGTTTCTTCACATCCCAATAGCAATCACTGGCTTTGGAGAGTGATTATGCAGGAAGGGTGGAATCTTGCGCTTTCAAAGATAGATTCTGAAATAGCCTACCCTTCGTTTGAAGTCTCCTTTTGGGTTCCACAGATTGAAAAATAAAATAAAATGAAAGATTCAGGTTCAGAATGACATGAAGATGAACATAAGAATGCATCCTTAAATATAAGGTTGCATCCTTGAAGTAAACAATGATAGGTTTTTATTTTTGGGTTACATGATTCCTTTAAATTCTTATAGGTAAAAATGATGACATGTCTTCCTTTAACCAAACATTGTAAAAACAGTCCTTTTGTACATATTCCATATCGCTTAGACCTTTCCCCTCACATAAACCATATAAAAACACTTTAGATGTTTTGCTTTCATTCCCAGAGAGGGTGGCTGTCTCATCAAAAGCTGATAATGACAGCAGTCCTCTGCTGCTGGAGCAATGAGTGTTTGTATGAACAGTCATCCCTCTGAGGTTTTAACACCCACATACACACACACACATCCACATATTCAAGTTCATAAATCTGTGGGTTTGATTTCCCTTGGTGTTCAAAGAGTAAGAGGAAAAAACAGAAAGAAACAAAACTAATGGAAAATATCCTGGTGGATGTGTCTGTGAACTCTGCATATATTTGGAGATAATCCAGCTTTGTGTTCTGTGGTAAAGCACCGCTCTCCTCCAGTGTCACAGTGACTTATCATTGCTATAACAATTATAACGATATTAGGCACAGAGAATGCACACTAAGACACCACTCTCACCATATAAACAAGGCGGATGTAGCTTTGATCCAGCATTGACTTGTGATTTAACATCGGCTAGATGTCAGGCTGTTTAAATATGAGCCAGGCTGCTCAGATTTAGAAACGCTATGAAAGGATACTGAGTAATTAAAAAGGATAAAATGTAATTTCTTGAAACACAATTGAAGCCATTCACTTGACCTCAGAGGAAAATGTAATTGCTCAGAGTTTGGAGTTTGAATTTATCAACTTTGTCTCAAACCTTTCTCCTAAAATTCCAAAATATAGACAAACTGGTACACAATAAAGTAAAAACACACTGTAGAGCTATACAATTAAAACGGATAGTCCAGAATTTGGATTTGAAAGAATTTGATGAACAATATTGGAGTTAAATCTCTGACCTTTTGGAATAATGGAATAATGCCAAACCTGAGTACAGTTTAAAACATTTTTGAGCCAGCTTTACCAAATAAATCTGCGTCACGAACCTGCCAAAAATATACAGCTCCCTCAGACAAACAACAATCATTAGAAACTTATTTCAAAAGTTTACTTTTCTTTTAAATGCATGTTTGCTCCACATTACACTCCACACAAACAAAGTTAATATTCATTCTGGGCACATCTGCCAAAACAAGCATTCATCTGCACTATGACATGATGATGCTTCTCGCTGTATTGACAGCGAACCGCTATAAAAATGAATTGCTTGGCAAAGGCCACATCAATTTACTGACCCAATTTTCAGGGGACATGAAGGCCGAAATCCGCTTATTCCGTCGTCTAAATGACTTTCGGGATCATAACCGTTCAAAATAAGCTACCTCATGCTCTGGAGAGATTAAAAGTCCGGTCATAAGTCATGCGACTCATTAGGTCAAAAATAACTGACTGAAAAGGATCGTTCTCGCTTGAGCCTGAACATTCAGTCCATGAAAGATGAGATTACATCATTTGATATCATCATTAAAATACTACAATAAACTTTCACGTTTATTCTAAAAAAAAAAGTATGTATTCATCTAACCATCCATCTGTTATATACATAATTTTTATGCATTATAGTTATATTATTTAGAAACAATCATACACTCTAATGATTTTATATCTAGTTTAGACTCATTTTATAAAACAAATTACCCATCAAGGAGTCTTAAAAAATAATTATTGTCAGGTAGACAGACTAACATGTGAAAAAAGATGCAATTTGTTTTACCAGAAATCCCACTGAAGAGAATAAACAAATGTAACACTATTAAACATGAATGAATCTCATAAGTAAACGTATTAACATTGACAGTCCTAGATGACAAATGTCTGTGCAAGGACAGTTCCCGGCCCGGCTTTCCCAGAGCATATAAAACAGGATTAAAGTACCCAGACAGTTCGAATCAATGTGACCTCTGTATGAATACCATCAGTGAGAAGAGAGTGGAGCAGAGAGATTGGATAGAGGGACGTGTTGAGCTCACCACGTGATCATATCCCACAAGTGTCCAGCCTATGAATGAAAGCTCAGGACACAGATGAGAAAGACCCATGTTTGGCACAAAGCTGTGCTGTAAGATCACCCAGAACCCCTTTCTCTGTACAAACCTTCTGCTATGGTACCTGAGAATTCAAGAGAATACAACAGCGATATGCAAACACACAAACTGGAGTGGATATGAAATCAAATTTCACTCCATTTACCTTTTGAATGCATTGCTGCTCTTATCAGCAACAATTAGAATTTGAATTCCTCTTACTTTTTCAACCTCTTCCATCCAGTCTGGTACGAAACAGCCAATCAAATCAAACCCCATGGATAAAATCAATTCTCGTTCAACATTTTCATTTATGGACTTTTTAAGATTATAAGGGATAATCATTTATATTTTATAATTGCATCATACTAACTGCATGTGTTTCTGTATGCACTTACAGAATCTTGCACATTATCAATAAAACAGTATCGGTGAATCTTTCCAGTGACATGCAAATCACTGAATGCATTATAACCAATCAAAATGCAAAACTAATAATATATTAGTCGGCTCAATTATTTTTATAACTGAAACATAATAAATAATTACAGCAATGATAATCTGATTATCTGTAGTCAAATGTGTTGCACAGTAGAGCTTTACCGAAATGGAATAGCGCAGGCAGTGAGAACATGACAGAGTTTCTATTTTAAAAAATAAACACAAACATTACTCAGACATCAATCAAGGTATGCCAATACCACAATGCACCACACCTGAGTAAACCAGTAGGTGGAGAAAAAGAGAGAGAGGGGAAATAGCTTTCAGATTTTTAGTTGCTTGAGAACATTTGGATTTTGTGTGCCTTTTGGTTCATAAAAAAAAAAAAAAAAAAAAACATTTTATAATAGTTGTTGTGCTTCAAAGGCTGTGGGAGCTATTATTATATTGTATGTTATATTATAAAGAAAGAAAGAGCGAGAGAGAGAGAGAGAGAGAGAGAGAGAAATAAAATAAATACTGTATATGGTCAAAGAGCAACCATCTCAAATAGCCTAAATAAATAAATCCCACTCGGATTATCATAACAACACCCTGGTAATAATAATAATGTATAATAATATTTTATATGTAACTACACACAAACATAATTTGAAATATATCATTTTAAAAAATCTTGCAATATTTATATGATCTTAAAATCCTAGTACTATTTTAGGATGCATCCCTTGAATTAAACATTGCTGCATACTTCCATGCATCATATTTCCCACAGTTTCTGTTCCATACTGAAAATCAATGGACATGTGGATGGACTCCAGTTGAAACAATGCCCATTCATTTAGCTCTGACTCAATAACTCGCTAGCTTTTTTCCACACATTTGTGTCTGCCTTCTGTGCTAGAGCAACATTAGCTAAGAGGGAACATTGACCATGACCACAAAAATACACACACACACACACACACCATAATCATAAGCCATGCACTAATGCTCCGGTGAAGTAAAGGACAGGTCTGGTTATGGTGGCAGCATTATAGACTCAGGCAATCTGTCTGTTTTCTACTGTCCTGTGTGTTCTGTCACTCTACATAATCAACACACCCAGAACTCTCTCTCTCTCTCTCTCTCTCTCTCTCTCAACCTCCAGTTCCCAAACACGCACAATGTCAGAAATACTGATCAACACATTCGCATGCAGCCATGAAGAACAAGACCTGTATGTCCCATACACAAACACTTATATATGTTGACCTTGTATATTAGCCTAATAAGAAAGCGTGTTTAACAAAAAAAGACACAATGTGAAACTATTTTTGAAAAGGACTGCTGTGGTGGTGCCATGGTACAGTGACAGTATACATAAATAATGCTACTTTGATATCTAAATGCTAATTATTATTATTATTTTAAAATAATATGTTATAACCACAGTGCATGTTTTGAAAAGGAACCCGATACTTTAAGTGCTTCTGTATATTGTTTCGGTCGCAAAAAAAAAACTTTTTTTTTTTTTTTTCAGATATAATATGTGAAACAAAACATATACTGTGTACATAACATTGCAACCACAAAAGTGATTCTTTCATGAATCGGGCATTGCTAGCTCTGATTCTACACAGACAATACTGTACGATAGCATCAGGGAATAATGTTCAAATATAGTATATGGCTTTGAAATTTAGAAACAGAAACTCTGACTGTTCATAAGAATCATGTCTGAATAAGCCAATTCTGTCTACTTAATGCCATGCCATGGGAATCACTTGCAATGTATAGACACAAAGGTGGAAAATGAATTCTCAGAAGTCTGGATTGTGGTGGCAGGCCAAGGACAACCACTCGGTGGGCTGGATTTGGCCCGCAGGCCAGACTATCGCTGCATTGTGGTTCCTCTCTATCTTCTGCTCACACACAAAACCTACATCTGTGTCCCTGAGGCCATTTTCTTTCCAACATTGCAGTGGAAATCCCTCGCAAGGTTTGAAAATACTGACAATGGACATTTTCGTGTTTGAGCAGTCATTACACATATATGGTGGCTGTGTTATTTAGAAACTGAAGCTCCCCTGATTGTTCATGAGAATTGTGTCTAAATAAGCCAATTCTGCCTCGTATTAGTTCAGAATTAGTGTTCATTCAGGTCTGATTAGCAGTGCAATTTAGTTGGTCTGTGAAGATGATTACAGTCAGTGGCCTTACTGCTGATGTGTGTCTGAGGGTGTACCATTTTCCACTTTGTCTTTTTTCTTCTTTGTCTGTGCTTCTCCTAAATGTGGAACTAGAGTGTGAAAGTGTACAGCTTGTTTTACCATGTTTACCGTATTTCAACAAGAATAAGACCCTAAAAAGTATTCAAATTAAGCATGTAACCTATCCAGTACTGTATTATCCATTTGTCTTTATGTTCAACTCATTTCATCAAAAAGTCTCCTGTTGGGGAGACACATGGCATCCAATTTACAGCTGACCGGTGATACAATGGGCAACACAAATGCAATACATTTGCATTGAATTAAGTAGCTAGTAAGTAACCATCTAGCAACCATTCAGAACACCTTCGCAACCATTCAAAACAGCCTAGCAACTGCACGCCAACATGCTAAAAACCATTTAGGACACTTTACCAGCTGTATACAGGATTGAGATTATCATAGGGATTTGGAGGTGGGCTCTTTAGACTTTAGTTACTAAATAACCACCTAGAAACCATTCAGAACACCCTAGCAACCAAACAGCAATGCGTTCACAACCACCCACAACACCCTACCATCTTGGAGGTGAGTTTTGTCTTTTTTGAGTTTTGCCACTCACATTGTCTTTAGAAAATGCAAAAATGCAGTTTGGGATTGCAAAAATGTGTCATTTCGTATTCTGAGTGTTTTCCAGAGTGGAAGAGTGGATTTTTTTTAACCTTGTATACCACAGTATGTCCATATGGAAGATCAACTGTCAATCTAACAGAACTCAGAACAGTCTGTCTATGTGGCACCTGTCAAGTTTTTTCAGTGTCTTATTCACGTTTTTTTTTTTTTTTTTTTTCACCCGCATTGCCAAAGGATTTTTTGCTCAAATGCATAATAACGTATCCAGGCAAACCTAAAATTTAAAAAATGACTTTTACACTAGAGTTTTAAAAAATCAGAACTAACAAAGGCTGGATAATTTTACAGACTAGCCATTTTCTTAATACAAATAATCATAAAACACATTTTAGCTTTCAGTGATATAATATACTCTCTCTCTCTCTATATATATATATATATAACATCATATAATTTCAGTATAATCTGTAAGAAAACTGTCTTGATTTCAAACAAAAGATCTTTGAAACAAACTTTTAAAAAGTTAAATCTCTAGCTCTCAAGCATTTGAAAGACAATTAAAAGTTTGTATTGCTTTCCACAGCCGTAATGTTGCATGTACCTACAGTATGCACTAACAAAATGATAAAACAATATTGCAAGTGCATATAAAAAGACAAAAGCGTGCCTTTGTCCTTTTAATTATGCATGCTATAAATACATGTCAAATACATCAAGATGAACAGGCGCTTATGAGAAACGTGTGTTTTGCACCTGCTTCGAATCAAGGTCTTTTATTAAGGTTGAAAAGGGAACAGTGTCAAAATATCACCTTTAAAGACACTGACAGTGAGATAATTGAAAGGAATAGAAGTGAATTAAGGGATCAGACTGTGCTACATAATGAGGCAGGAACAAAGAAAGTACAGATTGTTGAAACTCATGAGCGCACAGACACAGACAGACACGCAGCTGGTCCTGAGAGAGCAAAGCGCTCTTTTTATAAGAGGGCTGTGGTCCGCAGCAGACAGCAGGGCCCTTCGATTAGCTTGCTCACTAATGACACTAACACACCTGAGTCCTCAATGTCCTTTTTTCCCCTAGAGAGAAACACACTGATAAACACACAGGACACACACGGACACTGTCAACCCAATACAGACACTCATGTTCCGTCCCGTTTGAACTCACACTTGAAGGGACAGAGAATACGAAGGACCACAATAACTGAGAAACACAAGTGAAAATTAATTTAAGAATTAATTTAGTGTTTAAAAATTAGGCATGTCAAGTCTCAATAAATAAATGTGTGTATACACACACATATATATATATATATATATATGTATATATACTATCATATCGCACAGCTCTAATAATCTTTCAGAGAGCAGATTGTGTAGGGCTTGTTAACCAGACTCCCTGCATTGCAAAAAGCATTCAAACTCTGCCACTGTGTTGTAGTCAGTGCTCCCCAATGAGTCTCACTTGTCACTCAATGGATATTCAAAATCAGTGAAGGAACAAATTCATGGAAAACCCTATAACTGTGGTTTTTAACACAGTATTTTAGCAAGATAACAAGGCCAGCAAATCTGTGCAGCAATTCTGAGAAGTGGCACGTCAAGCTGTTCACAAGGGCAAGGAAAAACTTTAAATTTGCACAACTATAAGCTTTTTTTATTTATTGAACATTTTACAGATGCTTGCAAGTGTCTTGGGGCAAGCTCAAACCTGATTGGACACATGCAAAAAAATAAAAAAATAAAAAATATTTACAAATTTCATGCCTTATTCAATGTGTTACTTGCTGTTTCTAATGAAATTTACTCAAACAAAAAAAAGGTTCTCTAACAATTTAATCATTGAACAATAAACGCTTCCAAGATTGACTTTTGCCAAGGTTTGCAGCACTGAATGATCTTCAGTAATGAGTTTTCTTTAAGGGACTTGTATGCAATTAGACAGGATATTCTTGAGTATTCTGCTTTCTAACTTCAAGGATTTGAACCTTCAGATTAACAGCTCAATTCTTTAACTAACTACCAATTGTAGCCTCAATGGTCACATAAACATGCATGATGATCTGTTGTAGTGAGTTTGTGTATATTACTGAAAACGTCTATCGTGTTGTTCATTGGTTCAGTGAAAATGAAACTTCATTCCAATGCCGTTTTGTCTGTGCAATATAGAGAGACATAATGAGAAAGAGATTGGGACCTTCGAAGATAGAAACAAAAGAGGTGTATTTCCTCTATCCTGCAGTGAGCATCTGCGCCTAATGGAGTCACTTAGTGGTCACCCATTCTCAAGGTCGATTTGTCAATCTGAGTGAAAGGGAATTGAGCTCACTGATAGCTGTCTTTTAAAACACTCTCCAGTCAGAATAATTGTTTCTGTGCATACAATGGCACAGCAGTCGGGACGACATCTCACAGCATGACTCATCTTTTGTTTTTCCTTCCCGGAAGGGAAAGCAGCTGCCGATCACAACACCTCCAAGTTTTACCATCTAAACTCTCTGAGAGAGGCAGCTTGTGATGACTTGTGGTGCCAAAACAAACTGAACTACAACTTATTCGTCTTTACACCAGCCATGTTATGAGTGTGTGTGTGTGTTGGTAAATTGTGATAAATGATCAACATACTCTCAATAAGGAAACTCTTGTGATTTTTATACTAAACTACCAAGATGCCACTTTACGTCAAGTTTCAGAGGATTTTCCAAGCTTTTTAGATTTCTACTTTACCCAAGGCTAAACATTTTTAGTCCAAATTATATCATCATTTACTCCATTGCAAACCTGTAATTCTGTCTTCTGTGTAAAACAAACTATTTTTTTTCCAAAACTCTTGCTCTTAAAATGACAGAAGAACAACATAAGTACCATAAAGCCAGGCCACATGGCTTGTGAATTATATTTCAAGACAGAAGCCATACGATACCTTTGTGTGAAGAAGAGATTGAAATGTAATAGTCTCCTCCACTACTGCACTCCAATGATTTACTCAACGTTGCAATGCCACAAGATGCATTGCAAGATGTTTGACATCAATTGCCAAATGCAATTAGCTCCAGTGTATTTTGTAACCGATTGCAGGGTTCTGAGTTTGAATGTATCTTTTTACATTAGATTTTAGAGACAATGCAGACGATTCTCTGCAGATAATAACTTAGATTTCCTCTCTGTTTCTCAAACAAATCTATCATATGGTATAAGAAGACTTGGAACATAGCACAAGATTCTATACTTTTATGGCGTATGTTTTGTGATTATTGTAAATGTACATGTACGTTACATCTGTGCTCAAACCTTTGAACAATATAATATGTTGCATATGACAATTAGCTGATGTGTTTTCATAATGACTGCAAAGCATTTCTTCAGTCAAATAATTCTCTAAAACGAATAGCTTCCCAAGACAGTTATTTGCATGTGGTGTTTTAGCACCCAATTCACACCCAAAAATTGAGTTGTAAATGTTGTTTGCACAGTGCAGTCTTGCTAAGTTATGGCATATTATACTAGTACTTAACAGTATATCTCAACCACAGTGATCCAGGGAACCCAACCGCCTCTCTAAAATGGCCAAAGTGTTTTTGATTACACCACAAGTCTGAATATATGCCCAGTAACCATAGCTTGATAAATTACTGCCGCCATGATGAAAACAAATGTGGAAAAACAATATAATTATAATGCATATATTTATCTCCTGCTTTTTGCTGATTAGTGAATGAGACTGTGCTGAATTAACGTGCATTGTGTGAATTCGCCCCCGACTCTGAGATCACTCAAGACTACTCTACATACATTCAGTGTTTTATACATCAATTAATTAATTACCTTTGTTCATTTCAAATTGAATCATCCTCCAACCACTTGATTCTCGACCCTAATCACTTGATTTATCTCCATATTGTGTAGGGATTCCAATGCCTTGCGCTGCTCCTTTTCTCTCTAAAACAGAAATTTACGTGCAATTTCATATGCAGAGAACAATTTCAGCAGTGGGCATGAAACCCTCGTGCAGTTTTCTGTCAGCTCCAGAAAACTCTCGAGCGAGACAGACATAAAGACATATTGATTTGTTACTTGCATCTATGCTTCCATGCACAACCTTTAACATCCATTAAACCTTTCCATTCCACAAAAGGTTATTTAGTTTTTTTATTGTTTTGCTAAAAATGGTTGTTTTAGAAGTGTTTACTGAAAGGTTCTTTGGGGGTTCAAACATTCTTATATGGCATCGCTGCAACACTGTAATCTTTATTTTTAAGAGTGTATACAATGCAAACAAAGACAATGACTTAATTTTAAATACCCACAGTGCTATTTAAGCACATTTAGAGCCTGGCTAAACTGGATTGTGGGTGATTAGTGAATAATACTGTGCTGCAATACTGTGCATTGAGTGAATTTGCAGCCAGCCACATGATTTTCAACCCTGATCACATGATTTATTTCCACATTGTATAGGAACTGCAATGCCTTGCTTTGCAATTTTGTGTACACCAAGCAATTTCAATGATGGACATAATATCCTTGTGCAGTTTTCTGTCAGACAGCATCAGATATTTGAGAGAAAGGAGCTCACAGGGTTCTCTGAACTCTACCGAGAAACTGTTGATTGAGACAGACACAAGGACAGATTGGTTGAAAGGCAAGTTTAGACAAGTCCATGTGCATTGCAAACAAAGACAATGACTTAATTTTAAATACTCACATGCTGTTTAAGCACAAATAGGGTCTGATTAAACTGGATTGTGAGTGATTAGGGAAAACATACCATGCTGAATTACTGTGCATTGGGTGAATTGGCCTCCAACCGCTTTGTTTTTAACCCTGATCATTTGATTTATCTCCATATTGTCTAGGAATCCAATGCCTCGACTTTGCTCATTCTCTGCGAACAGAAATGTACAGATCATTTCATATTCACAGAGCGATTTCAGTGGTGGGCATGATACCCTCGTGCAGTTTTCTGTCAGACAGCATCAGATATGTGAAAAACTCGCAGGATTCTCTGAACTCAACAGGTCCAGAAATCTAAAAATGTTGAGTGAGACAGACACAAAGACAGACTGGTTGAAAGACAAGTTTAGATGTAAAACTTCTCGTAGGGCACCCAAGGGACTATGAAGAGCTTCATTCAACTACACAAGCCGAGATAAAAGTGCAAATATGTGGAAATCCCAACAGTCAGCATAGCAATGGTCTACAACCAAAACCACAAGTACACTTAAGCAAAAGGGTTGACCGTTCATCTTTACCTTATCCCTCCTCAGCATGTGCTTCATAATTGTGTATGTGTGTGTGTTTTCTGAGAGGATTATCCTGCTGAGGGTTACACACCATCTGGACGGGAGGTGACCCTTAGTGGGGATGGGGCACGTCTGGAGCTGTGAGGACATTGACGGTATGTGTGTGCGTCCTCCAATCCAACACTCCTGTCCAATAATGTTACAATTCGATGGAAGTATACCGAATGTATCTCCCCACACATCTGAACTAAGCAGTCTGGGGATTTAATCTTTCAGGGAGATGGGAAGACACTTCGCGGGATTGTTTAGCCTGGCTGTCCCCGTGTGCCTGTCTCCTTCTCGCTCTATTCATGTCCATATGTTTGGACGCTGCTCCGTCACAGCTGTACACCTGCTTAATTAATCTCTGATCACTCCCAGTTCCAGCAGAGGTGGAGCTGTCCCAATGAATCACTACGAACAACTGCTTCCTTAATGCTATCTCTCTGATTATCAGCAATGACTCGCTCAGTTAGATCAGAGATCGCTTAAGGCAAATAAAAACACTTGAAAATGGAAATGATCAAGAGATCCGAGAAAGTTCATTTGAAGTTCTGTAGAATATTCCTGTCAGGCATTAAGTTGTAATGAGGTAATTATAATTAACTCATTCACAATGATTGCTTAAAGTGCCACAACAAAACACAGGCACCATTTAGACCTGGTATTAACACTATTCTCAGGTGTTCATAAGAAATGCAGGTGTAAAAGATATCTGAAAAGGGGTGTTGTGATCTGAACTCTCTTGGATCTCTTGATAATTTGCATTTGGTGTGTTTTTGTTTGCCTTTAGCAATCTCTGAGCTTACCAACAGAGTATTGGCTTATAAAAAGAGAGCTAGCATTAAGAAAGCTGTTGACTGTAGAGATTCACTTGGACAGTTTCTCCTGATATGGAACTCCCAAAGATTGGATTATTGGTTAATTAAGTAGGTTTTGAAATGCATGTGATCGCATCACATTTCGAGAGTAAAGGCTAAAGAGTTTTGATGGATCTTATACATCATTGATGGACTGCCTCCTCACCTATTAATCATCTACTGCACTAAAGCAATGTAAAGAAAACAAGGTACCACTTTATTTTGATAGTCCACTTTGGACATTCTACTAACAGTAAGTAACTTTGCAACTACATGTCAACTAGCAGTCATTAGAGTATTAGTAGACTGTCTGCTTAATAACTTCTAACACTTTATTTTGATGGGTCCACAACATACAACATACTGACTATTAGAAACTTTGCAACTAACCCTAAACCTACCCTAACAATTTACTCTGAGAGTTAGTAGTCAAGTCAAGTTAAGTCACCTTTATTTATATAGCGCTTTTAACAATGTAAATTGTGTCAAAGCAACTGCACAATATCAAAACAGGAAAATAGTGTCAATAATGTAAAATGAAAACATTAAAAAAAGATTTTCAGTTAAAGGCATTTCATTATTGAATTCAGTGATGTCATCATCCAGCTCAGTTTAAATAGTGTCTTTGCAATCAGGTCGACAATATCGCTGGAAATGAAGTGTCCCCAACTAAGCAAGCTAGAGGCTTGTAGACATGTAGTTGTAAATTAATGAGAATTAGTTGACATGTAGTTACAAAGTTATTTATAGTTAGTAGAATGTCTAAAGTGGACTATCAAAATAAAGTGTAACCGAAAACAATAATCAGAAAACATTTAAATATACATGCCAACATCATGGAACTGGAAATGTAAGTTTCCCTGACATTACCTACAGTAGCATACAGTAAAACAGATCATGCAAGTTTTTTTTTTTTTTTTCTGGCGTTTATTTGGAGAAAGGATCTAGATATGCATAGAAAAAAATGGAACAGAAAAGGCTACAAACCAAACATTAAGTTGCCTGTGACAAGACAAATACAATGAAAAAAAAAAAAGTTTTATTTATTAATATACTGTAAAATGCATCCGTTTCAGACATTACATGAGTTTTTATCCTTAAAAAAGTAAATACAATATTAATGACATTCCAGAAAAATGAATATGGTGGAGGACAGTAATAAAAAACATGTTCTATCTCCCCTCTATAACATCCTGAAGGACAACCCATTGAAAACTTCAGGCATCTATGATGTAATTGCTTTTTCTGCACAAAAAACTGAACAAAGTTATGAAAGGAAGAATAATACATCTTGTCAGACATGCTGAAAAAATAAATAAATAAATAAAAAAAACAAGAATCTTAAATTCAAAGAGAAGTTTACAGATCTTTGCTTATTTTCTTTCTGACCATGAACATTTACAAACTTGGTTTACTAAAAGAAGCTTGTAGGTACTGTACACTTTAAGAAAACGTCTCAGGTTACGTATGTAACCATGGTTATAAATATATTGTGGAAACGTAATTTCCTGTAGAGCTGCTTTGCAACGATTTGTATCGTAAAAAGCGCTATACAAATAAACTTGAACTTGGTTCCCTGAGAGTAGGGAACGAGACACTGCGTCCTCTAGGGGTCGCTATGGGGGACGCCTCGGCGTGACCGGTGTCTTGAAGCATATATCTAAATCACGACAATAACATTGGCCTGCGACAGCCTATGACGTTACTACCTGCCCGGCCGCAGTATAAAGGGGCGCCGGGAAAATACGTCATTCACTTCTTCGTTTGAAGCTTGCGTCCGAAGCATGGCACTGAACCTAGAGGACGCTGTGTCTCTCAGGGAACCATTGTTACATACGTAACCTGAGACGTTCCCTTTCGAGGGAACTTAGAACTGCGTCCTCTAGGGGTCGCTATGGGGATCAGAATACCCACACCACCATGCTGAGGGGAGTGCAAGCCAAGCACAAAACCCAAGCACTAAGTACTAACTCTACCCGGCTAAGGGAGTTGCCCCTGGGACGGTACGACGGCTGTCAGTGACATTATCCCCTTCGGCCAAAGGCCTGAGCTGCATACCCCAGAACGTAACTGTTAGGGGCCAGGCCTCCTGGACCCAGGGTAGAGCTCAAAGGCTTGGAATCAGAAGAAGATATTCCTTTAAGTGGATACGACCAAGCGCTTAGGATAGTAACTAAGTCTTGGCCTGTCATCCAGGGGCTACTGCTTGCTCTGCAAGAGCTCGCTGAAGGAACTGTCTCAACAGACCTTTGGTTGCAACACACTGTTCAAGTAGTATCACTGGGGATACATAGGTAGAGTGGGGCCCAAGGTGCAACCGGGGCCTGACCGACTCAAAGAATGGGCACGAAGCCGCAGCGCGTAACCCATACCGTACAGGATTTTAGAAAGACCGCAGAACACTTGGTTTGCGACCTTACCACAACGTGGCTTTTAGAAAGTGCACAGAGACATGCGTGCGCACTTACTATATCATGGATTTGAAATATTCTCAGGAGGGAGCAGCATGCTCATAGGTGACCCTCTATGCTGAGGGGAGCAAAGCTAGCTCTACCAACAAGGAGAGCAACTTTAAAGGGAGGCAGAGAAAAGCCCAACAACCTGAAGTTGCTGACTCACAGAGCTGAATTCTTTTCAGATGCTCTACCATGGCTTTTGAGCTCTGGAGAGTGGAGAACTTAACTCTCAGCATGAGAGGGCACTTAGCACATACATAGGCAGAGTGGGGCCCAAGGTGAAACCGGGGCCTGACCGACTCAAAGAATGGGTACGAAGCCGCAGCGCGTAACCCATACCGTACAGGATTTTAGAAAGACCGCAAAACACTTAGTGTGCGATCTTACCACAACGTGGCTTTCAGAAAGTGCACAGAGACCAGCGTGCACACTTACCATAACCTGGATTTGTAAACACCGTCTTTTCAAATGCTCTGGAGAGAGCAGCATGCTCATAGGTGACCTTCTATAGTGAGGGGAGCAATGCTAGCTCTACCAAAGCAGAGCTCTGGAGAGTAACTCAGACGCTCAAAAGGGAGCGGCATGCTCATAGGTGACCCTCTAAGTTAAGGGGAGCAATGCCAGCTCGCCCAACAAGGAGAGCTCGAGAGGGAGCAGCATGCTCATAGGTGACCCTCTATAGTGAGGGGAGCAATGCCAGCTCGACCAACAAGGAGAGCTCGGGAGGGAGCAGCATGCTCATAGGTGACCCTCTATAGTGAGGGGAGCAATGCCAGCTCGACCAACAAGGAGAGCTCGGCAGGGAGCAGCATGCTCATAGGTGACCCTCTATAGTGAGGGGAGCAATGCTAGCTTGACCAAAAAACAGCCTACCATGGAGGCAGAAGGTGGCCCAACAACTTGAAGTTGCTGACTCACAGAGCTCTGGGGAGTGGAAAACTCAACTCTCAGTATGAGAGGGAACTCAGACACTCAAGCAGGGTTAGCGTGCTCGTAAGAGACCCTCGGAGTGAGGGGAGCACTGCATGACTGCACGGTGGATCCCACAGAGCAGAGAATCCAATTCTCCGGATGAGAGAGAAACTCAGATGCTCGGAAGGGAGCAGCATGCTCATAGGTGACCCTCTATGGTGAGGGGAGCAATGCTAGCTTGACCAACAAGCAGAGCGACCTACAGGGAGGCATACAGAGGCCTAACAACCTGAGGCCACTGAATCACTGAGCTCTGGGGAGCGGAGAACCTAACTCTCAGAATGAGAGGGAACTCAGACGCTCAGGAGGGAGCGGCATGCTCATAGTTCACCCTCTATAGTGAGGGGAGCACTGCTAGCTCGACCAACAGTGAATCACAGAGCTCTGTGGAGAGCAGAACCAGACTCTTAGAATGAGATGCAACTCAGACGCTTCAGAAGGGAGCGGCATGCTCATAGGTGACCCTCTATAGTGAGGAGAGCAATGCTAGCTCGACCAACAAGGAGAGCAAGCTAAAAGGGAGGCAAAGAGGGGCCTAACAACCTGAGGTCGCTGAATCACAGAGCTCCGGGGAGCGGATAACCTAACTCTCAGTATGAGAGGGAACTCAGATGCTCAGAAGGGAGCGCCATGCTCATATGTAACCCTCTATGGTGATGGGAGAAATGCTAGCTTGACCAACAAGGACAGCAACCTGACAGGGAGGCAGAGAGGAGCCTAACAACCTGACATTGCTGCTCAACAGAGCTCCAGGGGGAACAGGATCCAGTGAGAGGAGTCCTCAGACCCTCGACCGGGAGTGGCAAACTCAAAAGTAACCTCTAGGTGAGGAGAGCATTGCCAGGCCTCACCAACAGGGTGACTCAACAGGGAGGCAGCAAGCGACCAACTTCCTGGTGTCACTGCCACACAGCTCATAAAGAACCTCCCGCAGTGAGGTTTTGGAGCACTGCCATGTTCATAGCGGCGCTCTCAGCCCTCGGGCTGAGGCGGTCCTTACGACACAAACTGGGAACAGGAGGTGCATAGCTAGCTCTCGCAATGAGGGGAGCACACCCTAGCTCGACCAGAAGGCAGTGCCAGAATAAAAGGACAGTCCAGCAGCACCCAAAGGGAGACTGTCATCTGTTAGTCGGTGAACGTAGTCCTACACTCTCCATCTTGAGAGCATAGACCAACGGGTTAGCCAAAAACCATACATGTCTGAAGAGCTATCGCTCCTCAGAGCTAAAGCACTCAGGAAGGGTTTCTGCAGAAACACCTCTCACTCATACCTCCGGGAAAGCAGTGTACTCAAGCTCACTCCAAATTCTGAAATTGCAGAGGGGGAAGTAAAATTTCAGACTTTTCAGAAAAAAAAAAAAATGCATCCAATTTGTGGAAAAGGTTCAAATTAGAAAAAACAGAATAATTTTCCCTAGTGGTCTCAGCCCCCCACTGTATAATATGTTTGCGTATGAATGCTCCCCACATGCATCAATGTACTGACTCTGCGGAGCAGCAGGAATCCCTCAAAAATAGGTCAGCATTAATGAAGACCTGCCACTTCTGAAGAGTAATGGTTTAAATATTTTGCAGAGACACATAAATAAATAAATAAACAAACACAAACTACATGATTAGCATGTAAGGAGGTGGGGGAAGGGGGTTTATCGCATTTGGAAATCACTTCAGTTCAGTTGGGTTTTTTTTGGGGGGGGGGGGGGGGGGGGGGGGGGGGGGGGGTTGTGAACTAATGATACCCATTGTAGTTATAGAAAGATTCAGTTTCAGCTCCTTTTTAATTCATGATCTAAATTGGATATTGAATTGGATTGACAGGGAGATGAATTTACAGGGGCATTTCATTACCCCAACACAATTTTCAGGACAGAACATAATTATAAATTTCGACTAATTATGCTTGTTTATATGCACAACAATTTCTCAAAACTTTCCCTAAATAGACACTTATATGGACATAATTCACAAAATTGAGATTTACATGTCAAAACAATTAACCCAGCCATCAATACTGTTAAATTATAATTTGGCTATAAATTACACAATGCAGTATTCTGCAAAATATATCCAGATGATGTTATAAAAAAAAAATAATAATAATTAAATACATGTAAAAAAAAAACATTTAAAATTATTATATAAAATATATATTTTATAAAATTATTTTTGTTTGATGTATAATTCAACAGTGGGTTAAATTATTCCACTATTAAACTTTTTTTTTCAATTTTATTATTATTATTATTAATGCAGAGTTTCTTTTGATTTGGTTTTCACTTCAAGTTCAAACTCAAATGCATCCCGTTTCCTCAATTAAAATTCTGGAATTGGAATTTAAAGTCATTGTACCAAGCCTTGTGCCAAAATCATTCCCACACAAGATCGCTGGCAACTATTTACCTGCACACAAAAAAACAAATTAATACACAGAGTCCAATAAACCAGACAAACACAGGACATCTGAAAGTGCATTAGTTTGGAAGAGACACGTTTCCCGTGAGAACAGGATGATTAGCATGTCCCTGCGATGACCGCACCGATCTGCTTCTCTGCGGGACTGACGGAAGGGAGGGGTGAAGGGAGGGAACGAGGGATGGAGGGGAGGCTTCATCTCTCTAATCTATCTGATGAAGATCCCTCACTCCGGAGATCTGACAGGGGTCGCACTCTCTCCAATCACGCGTGCCACAGACCGCGGAGCCTCGAGCCAGTCAGCAAAGCGTTCTCTCATTCCGCTCAGTCTTTTTCTCTCTGACCAGCTCACTCACTGTCTCTCTATCTCTCACACACACACACTGTTCATTCTAAAACCGCAGGGACACACACTTCGGCACTCACTTTCGCGCGCGTGCTCTCTCTCTCTCTCTCTCTCGCGTTCGCTCACCTCTCTTTTTTCCCGTTCCTCACTATAGCGGCACGCGCATCTGTCTCCTTCTGTACTGTACAGGATGAACAAGAACGGTAGACTCCTGAGAGAGAGTATATGAGAAAACAAGGAACTAAAACAACGAAGGCAAGGTGAAACGAAGAGGGGAAAGAGGTTGAGGAGCAGATGAAGGAAGAGAGTTTGTGAAGCACTTGGATTTTACTGATTTCAAGGCTCCATCCATCTATTTCTGCTGGTGGAAAAGGACTCAATTAAGGTAGGACGTTTTCTGTGCTCAAATCCCTTGAATCTGTGTGTGTTTTGCTGATGTGGAATTTTTACCAGGACAGTAATGAATTGTTAGGGAGCCTGGAGCAAAAACAGATAGCTCATATAACTCTTGGTGTAAGTGTCGGATTCCTCTCAAGCTTCAGCTAAATCACTGACCTGTCAGCATCTTCAGTTATGAGCGTTTATCCCCCATCGTATAGACATGTAAGCTGAAATACTTTCAGTGCTAAGACTCTGGAAGGAAACATGCCCATGATTAATCCCTGCACCCTTTAGAACTAACAGTTTCCGTCCTCATTTTTTTGGAAGACATGAGAGCTTGACTGTGGAGGTTGAGCTGAGGGGAGGTTGTTTTGCTGCCTGACTCTTCAGAGCGAGGTGAAAACTGGCTTGATGCTCACATAGATTGGAGTGGAAGTCCTGATTGCAACCCACCAGTGCAAACACTCATACCTGAAGTGTGCGTGAGCCTCAATTATGAGTGTGAGCCAACATTTACATATAAAAGCAGGTGTGCGCTTCGCTTCTCACTGCCACAAAGTAGTGAATCACAGGTGTTTTTTTTTTTTTTTAAAGAGCTGCTACCAAGAGACATTTGGGCAACATCAAGGACCTGCTTCAAGTGCTTTTGAGGACTCGAAAAGACAGACAAATTACTGGCAATGCTGGATATCTCAAGTGGCTCTAAAATGCAGTGTTTCCCTGACAGTTTGTTCCCAGATGAAGCAGCAGTGCAATGAACAGTTTTGGCATGTTGTGAATTATGAAAGAGAATGAGACTTAATCCGCATAATGCACTTGTTAAATCTTTGTTTCTCACACATCATTGTCATACTATTAATAGAGATATTCATGTACCAAGCGCGGGGGTCTGGTGTTTATGTACATGTTAATTTAATCTCACAGAGATTATGGCATTTGTGACATGCGAGAGGGATTAGACCTCAAGCAGTTTCTGTGTTGCTGAGGTATATGAATCCCAAAAAAAAATGCAGTCTACTGTATTTCTGTTTCTAGTGAGGCAGATGTGCCTTGCTTTTCTGGATAAACAAATGCAAGAATTGTGTGATAGCTGAGAATGCACAATTTACCTTTTATAATACCCTCACAACAACAGAGGAATAATAATAATAACATCCATTTAAACCTAGAAATCATAAAAAAGGTAAAACTTAAATTGAGGAAAGCATGTTTTTCCACATTTACACAAAATCTTTTTTTAGTCACCTGCTCATCAAATGTAAACAAATTTGTGAAATTAACCAAGTGAACTAGTGAACCAGATGTCCTTGCTTTCAATGAAGCACAAGATGCTCTTTGAAACTTTTGAAATCATGCTAGAGAACATTGATCATCAGGTTTTACTTTTGATGAGTTCATGCAGATGTTTCTAAAATGTTCCAGTTCAAGTCAGATTGTTATGATGATAATATAATTTATTAGGAAAAGGGTTGTATTAGAAAAAATATTTAAAAAAACATAAAAGAAAGAGTAGTTTTCGCAAGTGGTCTCATATATTTGTTACAAGTTGTACCAATGAAACCCCTTATGGAAGTTGCACTGTTCTAACATCACATTACCTTGTGGGAAACACTTCAGAGTCTCATTTTGCACTGAGATGCAAAATGAGCATCATCTGTAGATCTTTCATATATAGATCAAACCCATGATTCATGTTAGAATTCTGCACTTCTTGTGTGTCAGAATTACTCATCATTGTGGCAAGTGTAACCAAATATAGAATCACACTCTGTCGTTGAGTTTTCCCTGAGAAACAACATATCTATAATTTCCATTGGTTGTTTGTACAACCGTATCGGTGCAGCTGTTATGTGTGTGTGTTAGGGGCAGTGTGGCGTAATCCCTTCTGAATAGTAAAATTCTGCATCAGCATTCCTAGAATAAACCACAAAGTAGAAAACGGCATTAAAAATAATAGGAGGTGAGCTGTGACATCCACTTAAATTCATCCAGACTCCGTCTCTAGCTGTTATAAATGAGAGGATGTGATGTGCTAGGAATATGACACAATATCGGCCCATCTCAAACAGTATTATCCACCTATTTTCATTTGATTTGTTGCGGCATTGCAAACGTCCCACAGTAAAAAAAAGCTGATCTCGTCCATCTGTTAAAGGTTGCACGGATTTGTGGGATGCGCTAGGACACAAAAAAGTAAAAAAAAAAAAAAAAAAAAGATGAATGCACAACAGTCAGTGGACAGAATTGAACTCAGATAATGCCGAAACGCATCCTATCTCTTCCCGGGATCAAGCTAGCCTTTACAAAAACGAGGAATGGTGGGCTTCAATCAGTGTCTGAAATCAGTAGGCAGGGTCAATCCAAAGATCCCTCCTGAACTTACTTTAGAAACCCCGAGCTGGCAGGTCTCGGTTTGCTTTTTGTGCTCAAGATCAGAGCAGACAGTAGAAGAAGCAGAGCTCCTAGTGATCTGAGCTACTGGTGAAAACAAAGCCGTGTCCCAACAAGAGTCCAATTCCCCAGAGCGAGCTATAGCAGATGCGCTAGCATTGGGTTTAATGAGGAATCCTCTTTTGACCAATTGGTAACACAAGAGACAGACAGATCCGAGAGAGTCGATCAGCACAGAGGGAGGGAGACAGCTCTGAGGGAGAGACGGCTTTGAGGGTGAGCTAAATGAGGTCTAATCAGCTCAAAGCAGATGGGAACCCTGAGACGGAGGGGAACGCGAGTACAAGATTTGACATGTCCCTATGTCACTCTCATCAAAATTCAATTGGATTTGAGAGGGAGTGGTGACATGAAGTGGCACGGGTCCAGGGACATGAACACAAGGGTCAATAACAGCTGGACACACTGATACATTTGAGTGTGTGTGCGTGTACTATAGACCCAAGCGTCCAGATTAATCTTGAACCCCTTCACCATTCCCATAAAACCCCCAGCCTATCTATCTCCATAAAACAACCAAATTACACACCATATCATGGACCAAAGGTTTTACGTGCTCTTTTGAAATAAAATAATTCAGTGCACAATGTAGACGCTCTGTTCCCAGTACAACCAGACCATTATGGAAATAAGCTGCAAAAATGGGTCATTTAGAAAGCACATATACACATATGACAGCCTGTATATACATAACACCTACTTGGAGGTTAGCAACTCGTCTATTATTCCCAAACACAAGAAACATTCCAGCTGATACATTGTCAGGAAAAAATTGTATCTAGAAGAAATACATTTGTACCTTATCTACCCATTAAAGGGTACCTTAAGGTAGTAACATGCACCCATTGGGTGTAGGTACAAAGGTATAGATGAGTTAAAGGTATATTTTTGCACATTTATTTTTCTGACATTGCATTCAGATGTGGGGAAGTCCATTCGATTTTGTTCTTTTGTGGCTCTCCGTGTCCTTCTGAAGGATCCTAATGATAGAGGTGTGCAATTGAAAGATCAGGAATTGTTGTAACATGGTAAAACTACTTTGAAATTAAGCACAGGGATGAAATCACTTTAACACATGATCACTATCCTCCTGAAAATGGAAAATAAATAAATAATACTAAAATAAAAATAAAATAATTTAGAATGAAATAAATGTTGAGGTAAAATTAGATTAAATTATAAACATGTATCAAACGGGTATCTATGGAAGCCCGTTCCCCGCCACCTTAAGAAAAAATATAATTCTGTAAGTCATAATAATGAGATACTTTCTCATAATAATGACTTAGTATCTCATTATATTGAGAAACTTTCTCGTAATAATGACTTAGTATCTCATTATATTGAGAAACTTTCTCGTAATAATGACTTAGGTTCTCGTAATAATGAGAAAATTTATCATAATAATGAGAAACTTTCTCATAATAATGACTTAGTTTCTCATAATAATGACTTAGAAACTAAGTCATTATTATGAGAAAGTTTCTCATTATTATGACTTACAGAATTATATTTTTTCTTAAGGTGGCGGGAACGGGCTTCCATAGTTTTGTGTTTGGGCTCAGTCAGATTTTTACAAAAAGAGACAGTACTGATTTTGCATTGTTATTATATTTCAAACAAATGTTGTCCTTTTTAAACAAACAACAGATTAGTATATTATAATTATTTCTGAAAGATCATGTGACACTTAAGACTGGATTAATGGCTGCTGAAAATTCTGCTTTGCCTTCACAGAATAAATTACATAAAAAAAATAAAAAAATAAATCTAATAGAAAAATTTCTAAATTGCAATAATATTTCACAGTATTACTGTTTTTACAGTAGTTTTGAATAAATGCAGGCGTGGTGGGCATAAGAGACTTCTTTTAGAAACACCATAAAAAATATTTCCAACCATAAACTTTTGATTGGTAATGTAAATACGATTTTGTATCCATCAAATATATTAGAATACACAACAAACCCACAGCTTGTGATTGCAGTTACTCATTTCACATTCAAAAAGGCATTTATGTATTGTAAAAATACTAATGGAACAGTAGCTAAAATATGTAGGGTTTATTAATTCTAAAGGTCACAAAGAAGGAGACAAATGGTCATGAAAAACTAAAAGATTACTGTTTCTGCCACAAGAAACCTTTAACATTATAAGTGGACTTCAGAGAATAGAAAATGCTGCTATAGCATATGATATGGCAGATACTTCACAACATGTCCTTTACACACTTCTTAGTCACTTCACACTCCCTTTACACTCCAAAGCATCAAGTTCCTTATTTCAACCAGCCCAATGGCTCTTTTCATTCACACAAACCTGAGCCGCTTATCTCTGGTTCTCTCTTAAAGCGATCTCAATGCATAATGCAGCTGAATAAGCTCTCTCTTTTAAGAAAGCCATCGCTGATGCAGTACAAGAGCATTGAGGGTGTGAATGGCTGGGCAGTGCTGTACAGAGGAGGATATCCTCTCTGGTGTGCCGCAGGAAAGATCCACGGTAATCCTGTGTACTTATTGTGTGATTGACGAGGGCCTTCAGATATCCTGGAGACTGAATGGGTGGCAGAGAGGTGACGTGACAGGCCAGCTGAACCTTTCTAATGCCAAAGTCAACAAGGCCACAGACAGTTCAAGGAATAGTTCATCCAAAAATGACAGCTCTGTCATCACTTACTCACCTTCGTGTTCAAAACTATAGAACTTTCTACAGAACACAAAAGTGAAACATTTAAAGAATGTTTTTCTATGCTCTTTTCTATTAAATTACAATAAATAGGAAGTGAAGCTTTGAGGCTTCAGAAAAAGGCTCTTAAATGTGCTCTATGTGACTCGTGTACCACACAATAGCTGACTGGAAGAGGCTGCTGAAGTTGAATTTACTATTCAGTGAAAAAGTTGACATCTAGTCGCAATGTTCAGTTCCTGAATGAATCATTGGATTATCAGGAGTTTCGGTTTAGAATAAGAATCGGAATTCAGTCTTTTGTGTGTCAGAAAAATGCTACATATATCTAATGCCAAAGTTTACTTTACATTTAATGAATGTAGAATGTATGAAAGTTTCACGTTTTGAAATAAGTTACAACAACAACAAAATTATAACTTTTTCACGATTCTAATTTTATGAGATGCACCTGTATATGTTCAGTTCCTGAATGAATCACTTGAATCATCAGTATTTGATTCAGAATGTGAATCGGAATCCAGTCTAGATGATTCATTAATGTATCCAACTGATCCGGTTCAATTCACTCACTTAATATTCTAGTCACAATGAATAACAGCTTATTGGAGGAAAAGATTGCCAAAGGTCTTTTTTTTATCACAGAATGCTGCATATCATTTGAATCCAGAAGATTAATCTATACAGCATGAGTCATATGGACTTATTTTATGATGCCTTTTTTTGCTTAAGTCACCGTTTATTTTGATGAAAACAGCACCGTCTTTAAAATTTCTTCTTTTGTGCTCTACAGAAAAAAAGGTAGTCATACAGGGAACAACATGAAGGTGAAAAAATAATGACAGCATTTTCATTTTTTATAGTGAACTACACCTTTAAGTTCTTTTTTCTGTGCTCTAGTTTTTCTAATCTCTTTATTTTCTTTCTGCATCTCTAACCCTTTCTAGAATTGTACTTCTTGCTTTCCCATCTCTATTCTTTTCTCTTCAACCATGTAATTTTAATGGAAGGACAGAGCAGCGGCTCTCACCCTCCTTCGTGTCCGCAGCAATGATAGCTCCTGGTATTGAACTTGATGTGTGTATCAGAGTATCCATTATCATTTTCATCCAGAGCGAGAGATCCGACCAGATCACTCATCCGGATATGCCTGCCATCAACACTCAGTGCCGCAAACACTCCTGCAGAGAGCCTTCTGCCCAACGCCGATCAATAATTGAGATTATTTGGACTCCCTTCACCTTGGGCCATATGTAGTTTAAAGCTTCAATAAAGGGTCTCATTTCTACAGTATTTTATCACAAGCAGAGTGTGTGTTCGTGTGCATGCGTCTGCTCGCACACAATTGAGATGTCACCTTGGTATGATTACAGATATATCCGTCGCTGCCGTGACATTTGTTACTGCTATTCTGAAAGTCTTGAAACGTACAATGCACCAACTCTGATGCATCTATTCAACTGATAGCAGCCTAAAAAAAAGTAAACGAGTTTCAAGGTTGAGGCAACAATACATCGTTTACCGACTCTGTTCCAAAAGCCACCGAGCTGCCTACGTAGCCAGGCATTATAAATGCTTTCTTTTAGCCAAATTCAAAGGCAGCATTCCATATGTCCTTCAAAAAGAATGCAAACCCACAATGCTTTGCAACAAGCTCCAAAAATAGATGGCAGATGGAGTTAAATCTTTATTAACTTAAAATGTTTGACTTGATACCTAAAAATATAAACAAAAATAGTTTAATAGCGTTCTGTTTTACCTAGAATATATTTTTCTACTAATTGTGTATTCGTGTAGTGGTAGCAGTTCAAAATGTTTGGGGATTTGGAAGTTATTTATATATTTGTTTATTTTAAAGACATTAATACTTTTATTCGACAAGAATACATTAAAATGGTTAAAAAAGACAGTGAAGACATTTCTAATGTTGCAGAGAGTTTCCACAAAAATATTAAGCAGCACTGTTTTCACTAAATCAGCGAATTAGAATCATTTCTGAGGGATCGTGTGACACTGGAGTAATATTTACTGAAAATTCTGCTTTGTTAACACCGGAATCAATTATATTTTAAAATATATTAAAATAGAATACAATTATTTAAAATTGTAATATTATTTAATAATATTTCTTGTTTTTATGTTTTTATTGTAGTTTTTAATCAAATAAATGCATCCATATAAATAAATGACCCCAAACTTTATAATAATTGTATTTTAGAACTAGATAAAACAGTTTGTCGAGACAAACTTTAAGTTGGCTTGAGAAAGACGGACCAGAAACTTTGAAAAAGTTTGAAAAGTTTAAGAAGTTTAAAAAAGTTTGATGGTTTGCAGTCTGAAATAGTTTGAAGTTTAAAGTAGTTTTAAAAGCTTAAAATTTGAATGTTTTAAAGGCAATACAATCTGTCAGAAATGATTATTAGCATGTTTCTAGCATGATTAGCATGCTATTAGCATGTCGCTAACATGATTAGCAAGTGACTAGCGTGTTGCTAGGATAGAGTGCAAGAAGAGTGCTATTTTGTGTAACACAGAGAGCTGCCTTTAATGTGGAAAATTTCAAATCAGTCCATTACAGTTCAGATACTCTCTTTGTAGTAAACAGAAAGGCAGTTCACTTGGCACTAGAACAGAGCCACTGCGTTTTTTTCCTTAATTTCCATCACTTCCACGTGTGTCTTTTTTCACTGTCAGACCTCCGCTTTTTTACCATTTTCAAGCTTTTTTGCTTTATTTTGAACATGTAACCCCTCAATGTCACCCTCCACCTGCCACCCCTACACACACACACACACAGACACACACACGCTGTGAGACAATCAGCAGAAGGGGCCTAAACATCTCAAATTAAAGTCTGGCTGTGATGGATGGGCTCCTATCTGAGAGAGATATTGCACCTGTTTCCCCCCTGAATGATAGCCACTTCTCTCCATCGTTTATATTGATTTGTCTCCATCCTCCCTGCTCATTTCCAGCAGCTACTCGTACACACACTACATGGCAGTAGCATGAACGCTCATGGTTCAGTGCATCTACATACTAACTATAATTTCACTCTGATGCCTTTGTGTAATAGATAAACACTTCAACTAAGCGTCAAACGTCTTTCCTTTTTTTTTAATCCCTCTTTCTCATTCTCTGCATTTTCTCCAAGGGTTTGCAGACAGTGAAGAACTCACGTTATTGCATTTCCATTGAGAGAAAGAAAAGCAAGAAAAGGTGGGATGTAGAGAAATCCTTTGCCAATGCAGAGGTGGCTTGGGAGAAGAATAAAGGAAGTTAAAGACAGTGACAAATAAAAAAATAAAAAGATGGCAAAAACAAAACAAAAGAAAACGTCTTCTGCAATGTGAAAAGTTAATGTGAAATCCAAATGGACCCTCTTTAGTTGTTTTTCAAATAAACATTCCTGTTATTTTTGTGTATGATTCATCAGTATTTATTTTTTGTTTTTAAGAAATAAAGTTTTCATAGCCTTTCATCAAAATGTATTTTCTCAGCTTTTGAAACAACTTTTCTGATGTAACCAAGGTTGCACAGATGACATATAATAACATATCAACTAAAAATCTCATAGTGTACCAAAAAATTATCACTCTCAAGTTGTGCCAAACCTGTATGAGTTTATTTCTTGTGTGGAACATAAAAGAAGGTATTTTGAAGAATCTTGGTAACCAAACAGTAGCTGACGGTAGCTATTGACGAAACAAAACCTGGACAGTCAATGGACTGTTTGGTTACCAATATTTTCCAAAATTCATATAGGTTTGGAACAGGAGGAGGTTGAGTAAATAAAGACAATTTTATTTTTGGATGCACTATCCCTTTTAGGTTTCTTAATTGTTTTTTTTTATTATTTTTTTATTTTTACTTTCAAGCAAGCATTTGTCAAAATACAACTATAGGTTAGTAGAATTATTATTCACCATTAAACCCAGACTGATAAACTAAAGTCCCACCCTGCATTATTTATCACCAAATATTCAGTTTTACTTTTAAATGTGTCAGATTATGAAAGTTAAAAAATGTGATCACCATGTGATTGTATCATTTGCATTCCTCTCTGCATGGTTCATTTCTGTTCAACAGCATGCGGTTCACATGCCGTGCCATGATATCTCTCCTTTTTAAACCTTCCTCTCTTCTTTCTGTGGATGCTCTGTGTGCAGTGACATTCTCCACTTGTTATGTCCTAGTACTGTTAACTCATATCTCTGCGTGGCTTTGATACTTTTCAGTATTTTACATGGATAATTTATTTTATTCTCTTCCAACACACTGAAATTAGATGAGGTGTAATTTATGAGTTGTTCCCTCTATTTGAATATCTGTCAAAGGACAGTGCCATTTGGATAGCTGATGGGTTCAGGCTGTTGAAGAAATTTTGAATATATTCATGGGTTTTCCTGGGCCGAAGTGAAACCCACGCAGTGAAACAACATCCAGACAGAAACGAACTGGCTGAAGTCCTACCAGAGCTATGCAGAATACGCCACCTCTGCAGCAGGGACAGAGAATGTGTGAGCACTCGTGTGTAAAGTAGAAAGAGAGTTATTGTGTGTCTGCATATACTGCCACATATGCTGCATTTGGATCAATCTCAGCATGCCATTTCCAAACATTCACTGAACTCTATCCATATAGACAGTATGAGAGTTAACCTTGCAGTATCACTTACACTAGAGGCAAGCAAATGTGATGAAACAAAGTGCAACAGGGTTGTGTGACATTCTGAATTGATATGAAAATGAATTTTATTTGAATTTTGAATTGAAACTAAATTTGGATTGAATTGAGGTAGCAAACAGAGAATTACTATTTAAATGTGAATTAAAGGAAGTAAAATTGAATATTAAAATTATAAACATAGATAGATAGATAGATAGATAGATAGATAGATAGATAGATAGATAGATAGATAGATAGATAGATAGATAGATAGATAGATTAATGCACAATATGTATCAGACTTTCTGTGGGTGTGCTGTCTGAGGCTGTGGTTAGTAATCGGCCTCCAGATAAACTCTCAACAACTTTTCTTTGCAACCACAATATATCCTCTCAAACTGACAGACATTTATGCAGCACATCTCTCTTACTGCTTTAGCTGCATTCATCAGTCTGGGGTCGGCGGTGAAGCCCCACGGCTCGCGGGAATACTAGAGGAGGCCTGCAGAACTGATGCTCTCCTCTGAGGCATTGTAACCTTAAACATAACCCAGCCATCGCCCATTGGCACCAGGGGAAAGATTTCCTGTCAACCAGGTGAATGACTATTAGTTTACGGACAGGGGGAAGTGGGGAAGAGCCTAATGGTCCTCTGAGATGGGCTCCGACTATTTTCCCCCAGCCTTATTACAGTCTCTCGCTCTCTCTCTGACTCTTCTTCTTCTTTCTCTTTTACCCTTTCTGAATGGAAGAAGGGATAAAGAGAAAGGCTGAATTCTGCTGAATGATCAAAAGCTTGAAGTGGTTGTTGTGCAAAAACAATAAAAATAAGAGGAAGCGAAGAGGGAAGAAGGGGCGACAAGGAGAGAGTCTCAGCCACAAGCGGTGACTAAACAAAATCAATGAAGCAACTTCAAAGCATTAGAGATGCTACTTTCAGACAAACGCCCCAAAGTGTCACATCAATACCATCCATACATATTCACTCTCATCTATACCTGGAAGTTGTCAAGCCATGCCGAGGGGTTCTCTATGAATAGATTTTCTGTGTCAGACTGAGAGAAGACTCATCTGATATATAAACTCAACTCTGGCCTGCATGAGCTCAGACAATTACCTTCAATCTCTCTGGACCCTGGACTAACATGCATTATGACTGATTAATGGAAGATACTGTATTTACATGTACGCTTTGGCATTTGAGAGTGTGTGGGTGCTCACTGTGATTCAAACCCTTGACTAGTGTTAATATTTTCAACAAAACTACTGATAAAATGTTAATTAATAACATTTTTTTTTCACAAGGCAATGTGATACAAATGAGCATAATACTGATAATCAAACAATTTAAAAATGATAATGTGATATAAAAATATATATTTATAATGATAATGCACTAACAATGAAAAAAATAAAAAAATAAATCTAAAAAATAATATGACTTTAAAATAATAATTTATACAATATTGTTAAAAAAAATTTTATTTATTTTTTTAATTTATTTAATATATTAATACTTATTCAGTAAGGGTGTATTAAACTGAAAAGACTTTAATAATGTGTAAAAATAAATAAATAAAAGAAATCTTACTGACCCCAACATTTTGAATGATAGTGTTTGAACACTGTTATAAATCATTTTATACATTACATAACATAAATATAATATTATAACTTACAACTGCACAAAATGATGGAAATACACTAGTAGGCTATACTTGGACTGAGTTATGTACTAATCAGCATGTGTAAGTCATGTTACATTTAGCACTTCCTTGTCAATTAAAATGTTATTTTTGTAACCAAAAATTGCCATTTTTGTCTAAAATTAATGAATATGAAGTTTGCATCAAAACACAATAACTACGCCTAAAACTATGTCAAAGTAATACTAGTTACTAGTGCAATGCATTAGCTGCGGAGCTAGAGGTTCATCGAAGACAGTTGACTCTGTAGCTGCAGTGGAAGACAGCTGATAGTTTGAGTGACAGCACTGAGTGCCGCCCCACTAATGCCCCACTAATTGTCTTGCACTTGTCCATCACAAAGAGCCCTCTAGCTAGTACAGCCGTCAGAAATTGTGTCTGATATTATGAGACTGAAGTTAAATTTGAGTGTGTATGACTGCTGAGGAAACATAATACAGGCTAAGCATGACAATTTTGTGAATGCATTCGGGAAGCAGACATATCATGAATACCATGATAAGACTATTTAGAGGTGCATTAATCCTTGGAAACTGTGTAATTATCTGGAAATGGAAAACAATATCCATCTCACTAAAAATATTCATATACTACTGCATCTGTCTAGATTACTAATGCTGACCACATTATTTAAACACAACTAAGGCCAAAGTGAAGCCTTTAACTGAAAATACTCATTTTAAATACAAGTTGTCAGTATGAATAAGTATTACTTTCTAATCATGCATCTCACCAGAGCCCTTTCCTACCACTTTGAAATTAATATTTCATCCGCTGCTGAATGTCACAGAAAATTTGAGGTTATATCCATGCATGCCAAACCTATCTTCATTTCATTAAGAGGAAAAAGGGTTTCCCCTGATCAAGTCGTTTCCCAGTCCAATGGGTCAGGATTTATTTTTAAAGAAAATGAATAGTTTACACAGTGCGGTATATACATTCAATTACCTTCTGTATATGATGTGATATATAAATAAATAAAGATGTTTTTCAGCGGTGTGCTGGATTTCATCAGAAAATCAACTGTTCATTTCAAGGTGTATCATGCGAGTGGTTGATGTGTTTACATCTGTTGTGTCATCTGTCTGATCTACAACAAAGCTGAATTTCATGAGAATATAAATATACTTGCTTTCTCCATTTGACCTCATTTCACCATCAAAGCCAGTATGACAGGATTATCTTCCTCTTACAACAACAAAGATACAACATACAATTCAGCAGTTATTATACAGAAGTCTTATGTCACGATTGACCATTCAGAATTAAATAATGCAATACAATAAGTTTATGCTAATATACATTGACCCAGGTTCATTGGGAATGCGTAACTGCCTAAAACTGCAAAAACATACCTATACATACATTTCACTATCATTTCCAGGTGAAATGAACACTAGAGGCAACAAAACACCAATAACTTTTGTTTCTTTTCATACGAATTATTATTACAGGGCCAATTATCAATGAATAAGGCTTATTTTTGGGCTGTTCCTTGCACAATACTCATGATATGACCGCAAAAAAAAAAAAACTTTAGGTATAGTGCATTAGTAAACTAATACATTTTGACATTTGTATTGCATAACTAGGGCCTTATGTATGGATTTTTGGATGTTGTAAACTTGCTAGGTAGCGCACCTGGTACATTATTGCACTTAAGATGGAGAGTTTGGTTATGAGTTCCATTAAAACCAGTCACGATACTTCATAATACCGCTCAAAGCCTTGTATGAGGAAGCTAAAATGGCATGGCCGTTTCAGGAAATGCATTTTAATCTTATATGTACTTTTGTTAACACTTTTTGGTTATGTTTAGGGTTGAGCTTAGGGTAGGTGGTAACATTAATTTGAAATGCTATAGAGCATTAACCTTTTACTGTAACTCACCAGACATATATTTTACAACGTAATAAAATGATCACGTTTGAGTCAAAATTAAACATGCTATTTAGCCCCAAACACTGGACATTTTACTTTCTTATGCTACAGACACATTCAATTCATGGCAAAAATATGCTCCAAGTTTGCACAAGGACAACACATAAATACAATATTATGTTTGTGCCCAAATAATGGTATTCTGTGATTCATAATTAAATAAAAATCTCAGTCTTTGTGCTCCTGCTGCAGTGGCTCAAACCTTAGCGAAGTGAGGCATCTTGGCTCAGATTTTGGCCTGGCTCTCTGTTTCCCTTGAGCTGGATGGAAGGAGCAAACAGTCTCAGTGTTTGTTCATCAATCACAGAGATTTTGCTCTCTTTTCCTCCAGCTCCTGCTTTCTCTTCTTCTCATGTTCCCTTCATGCAGGGTCACGGTCTTACCCGCTCTCATGCTTCCCTTTTTACAGAGTAAATACCAGTGACATTTGCCTGATCTCAGGATGGTCACGATTAGTCTTAGCATTAAACATAAGCAACCATTAAAGTATTCATACACGCAGAGACTCTTGAGCTTAATAGCCTGCAGTGCTGATCTTTCAGAGTGCATCTATTATTTTACTCTGGATTATAACAATTATATTTTAAAGCAAGTCAGACACACTCTTAGCCTTCTTTTCTTTTTTTTTTCTTTTTTTTTTTGAGGCGGAATGGCACAAAAAATCCATCAAAAGTGATTAAAAATACAGTTTATCTTTATATATGCATACATCATAGACCATGATATATATAAATAATAGACCCCCAAATAGTGATAGTGATAGATAGTGAAATACGGATTTTAATAAATAAATAAATAAATAAACCCCAATCCAAAGGATAATGAAACAATAATAATGTGAAATTAGGCTAAAATGTTTGTTTGTTTGTGTTAGAGTATTTAAACATATGGTAAAGTGCTATAATAAAACATAACATACATTTTAATTAAAATGTTCTGTTAATATTCATAAATAAATAAATAAATAAATAACCTGAAGCAGAATAAAGCAATGATAATGTGAAATTAGGTTTTAAAAAATATTTATTTATTTAATAAATTATGCTTGTATTTATTTATTTATACGCCATACTAAAATCAAAGGGAACTGATTGAATGGTTGATGAAAATACTCTTACAGAACCAGCAAAGGATATTGATCTAGGAACACATCCTACTTGTTCAAACCACATCAAGCAGGAGAAATAAGAGTGTTTTCTTGAGTGCAGAAAAGGAACAGGATTAAAAAACAGTCAATCAGGCCAAATTTGGCAACTCCAAAAGGAATAAACATTCCCCTTGAGCAGCCTTCAGACAAATTCAAATGCTATTGCTGAAGTAACCACTTCATGATTGATGTGTGTAACAGTAAGAAACCAACATGCTGTCCATGCCTCGTCAATTCTGACCCAGATCCGAGCCAATGCAGATTAACCTTCCGACACCTCTGAGCAAAGAAGCATATCCCACAAGCCCCTCACAAAGACTTACGCAAACTCGACCTTCTGTCTTACAATGGCCAAAAAAACAAACCAGAATTTGAACAAAAAGGAGTCACTGAAGAGAGAAAAGTTAAAACAGTATCTGTCAATCCTTCAAAGACTCAGACGGCTATGGATTTACAACAAAATTGCCCATGTTTCCAAAGCCCCCTTTAAATTACAGCGACTGCGAAGGACGTTGTTTCATCACCATACTTTGACTAAACAGCTTACAGTTTGGATTAGGGCTCGGCCCCCCTCCGTTCCAGCACGGCTGCCTCGTATAAACCATGAACCCGGGGTAGAGATAAAGCATTGCTCTTCAACTACTAAAATGGAATAAGAAATCATCCTGACAGAGCCGAAGCGTCTTGAGGGCCTGGCGAGTTGCACAGTGAATGAAGGGAGGCTGAAGGTCATTGTTTTTTAGAGCCTTTCCTGGAAACAAGAAGCCAGCCAGTTTTGATAAGAGCACGGGTTAATGTATTCAGTTCAGTCTGGGAAAGGTGAAAGGTTTAAGGTGGGAAACCGATATGCTTTGATGGACAGAAAGAAACAGGGAAGGATATCAAAACGGCAGATAGAGAGCCAGGATATCGCTGTATCTCTTTATCAAAATGTAATTCAGAAACAACATGATTAATCTTGCATAACATGATGACATTTTGCTGTTAGATGCAGTATTATGACAGGCATCCAAGGGCAATTTGCTATCACAAGAATCTCAACACTGAAGTTTGGTTCGCCATATATCACTGTATAACGCTGACTCATGCTGGATATACTGCACAGTCACCCTGTGCCAGATCACTGAGGTACAATGTCATATTTGACCAACCTTGATATCTTTCTCATGTCTTTAACAACCACAATGTGATTCGCTTATAAAATGAACCAATTGTGAAACACTGAGCCTTGAACAGTGGCAGATCACCCCGTAGACAGGATTCTGATTTGGCATGATTCCGTGCACTGCATATTCCGTCAGTTTCATGGGATACGCGACTGCTCTCCTCTCCATTCTGCTCGCTCATCTCAATGAAAATGAATTGTGTCCTAGTGCATAAGTTTCTCCGAGCAGCTCCCTGTGCTTTACTTCACCGCCTCCATTCTCTGCGCTTGCTATCTGTCTGCACCATAGAAATAGGATAAACGGTCTGCTCATAAAAAGTCTCTTCACCTGCTGGAAGCCAACAATGGGGAAGGGATGATAATTTAGGCGGTGTTCAGTACAGATCAGATCATATTCCTAATGTACACCCAATGGGAACTAGTTTAAATTTTACTACAAAACATGAAAAGCAAGCAGCCACGAGACATCATTATTCTCTCTCAATCTTTGATTTTTTTTTTTTAGTTAATAGTTTATAATAATAGGTTATTTTTGTCCTTCTACCTTGTTATATTGACATGCATGCAAGGTCAAAAAACACTTTCATTTTCTTATAATATGCATTTATTTTTACCTTATTTGCTCAAGGACTCCCAGACGATTCGCTCAACGATTATTTTTTCCAAACCTCTCCTTTGCGTGACACTTATCTGCAGTGATTGGTCCGATTTATAGCAGTGCTGCTTTGTGTACAGCCGTTACTGGGGAAACAGCTATGTTTAATGCTCCAACAGCGGCAACTAGTGGCAACCATAGACATATATAGATGCCCTATTTGACCGCTCCAGGCACGTAGATGTGGCCGCCATCTTGGAACGGTATTTTTGACGTCATTCACCATACTGCAGGTTAACACAGAGCCGTTGAGCTGTTCTGTGCATGATTGTGGCATCTTTCAAATATTCAGTGATTACTATGGTGAATGACGTCAAGTTTATTGCTACAATATGGCAGACGGCTTACATATAGCGGCCATAGAAGCAGTCACTAATGAGGCATCGTATACATATCTATGGTGGCAACAAGTGGGCGGGTAATATGCTAAGGTTTCATTTTGACGTCAACATGAAACGTATATATGTATACATGTCTTTACTGTTATTTTTCGTAAATGTAATGCATCCTTTGTTCATAAAAGTAATATAAATATAAATTCTTACTGACCCCAAACTTTCCAACAATTATATGTATATATATTTTCTAATTTCTGAAAATGCATGACTAAACAGGGATGATACAGAACACTACTCATTATACTGTAGCTGCATAACATTAAACATAAAAAGAGATAAATATCTGCCCCTTTAAATAATTTATTGTGGCTCTGACTCTGGAGCTCGACATAAAAATACTAATAAAAAAAGAGTAAGAAGAGAAGAAATATGAATGTGGTGAGTGTTTGCAGCCAAACCTGTAACCGTATTTCCTGCGGAGTCGTGCTGCTCGCGGGTGTTGCATACGGACGGCAGCGGGGTTGAACCTGATACTCTGCAGGTGAAGGGAAGGCAATAGTTATTTCCCACCTCATCCATACTCGCAGATTCCCTCTCCATCAAACATGACCTACAGGGTGAGGAAAAATACATTACCAACTGGAAATGTAGAAACACATATATGAATTCACATACTCATATGAACCATTCTTCTAAACCTGGGAGATGGATGATGCACTAAAGCTACTGACAGGTTTTGCCAGTGCACGAGTCAGTAAGAAAAACAAAAGCTGCACTTCACTGATGTGGTGGTGCACAATCCAAGGCAAAGTATTAATTTAAAGACAGTTTTGTCTTAAGTGAATATAAACAGCACAGCAATCAGATCTTGTAATTAATGCAGCTGTCTATTATGTCGCTGCTCTGAATCAAACAATATTTGGGCAAAAGAGAGAGAGAGAGAGAAAAAAAAACTCAGTCACTGTTCTTGGCTGCCTAATTACAGTAACAAATAAAATAAAATAAAATAAATAATGTGTTTTAAATTTCAACATAACCATTTTCTGTTTAAATAAATAAAATAAAATAATTTTGCTTATTAAAAATAATTTTCTATTTTAATAATAAAAATAAAACAATTTAGCTTCTTAAAAGCATTTTAGTTTTCTAGGAAATTTGTATTGAATTTTAATATTTTAAAATAACGGTTTTCTATTTTAATAAAATTTGATATAACAAAACATTTAAATTCGCAAATAAAGGAATATTAATGTTTCATTAAAAAATAAAATAAAATAACCTTTATTTTAATAAAATAAAATACAACATTTAATTAAATAGAAGAATATAAGTTTTTTCATAGAAATTGGTATCATCCAAACTAAAATGCTTAACTGTCTTCCTAAATTATTTGTAGACACTTATGTTTAGTTTTATTATTAAAACGTAAGTCTTGTGCAATTAGAAAAACCTTCTTCTGAAATAGCTAACAAAATATTAACAGGATGAAACTGAATACGAAATTGCAGCGTTCCAGAACAGTAGAAATGTCATCATCCAATATCATCTGTCAAGAAGCACTGTTAAAAAAGAATGACTTTGCCCATTTTGGCCTGCTGAGAGATAATCAGGAGCGCTCAGCAGACTTTGCATATAGACACGTCAGTGCTTTTGTGAGCCTTGCAGGCGTAACAACACATACAGTACGTGATGGATTTTTTTTGTTTTTTTTTGAAAAAGCTCTATTTGAAACAGCATCTCTGTCTACAGTATGTCTCTGTTCCATTCGGCAGAACATGGCACACGCAGCATCTGAGCTAGCTTATAGTCTAAGTGTACTGGGACCAGGAGGGTTGATCTTTCTCATCCTCAGTGATCCAGAGAGATTGTAGAACCCCTACTGTGGTTGGTTAGGTCTTGGCTTACTGTTCTTACAGAGAAGATGAAGAAAAAAAAAATTAGGCCTGTAAGTTTAAAACTCATCATGAGCAGACAGTTTCTTATGCTCACCAAGCCTATTTATTTTCATCAAAAATACAGTAAAACAGTATTATTACGAAATATAAATCAATCAATACATCAATCAATAAATATTTTTTTATTTTATTTTAATAAAAAATGAAATATTCCTGTGATGCAAAGCTGAATTTTCAGCATCATTACTAGTCTTCAATGTCACATGATCCTTCAGAAATCATTCTAATCATTTGCTGCTTCAGAATCAATTTTTATTTTTAATTCTGAAAACATTTGTGCCGCTTAATATTTTTTTCAGTGATACTTTATTTGATTTTATGGAAAAAGCGCATGCAGTTAGTTATCAAAAAATAGACAAAAACAGTAATCAAGAAAGTTAATCAGTCCATCTAAATATTCTCCTATATTTCAGATCCTGAAACACACACACACACACTCCGTCACGAATCCGGTCTGTGGCCTTCCGCCCGATAGCCACCAGAGGTTGCCTCTCCATCATATTGACTCTCACACCACACAGCACACTGGACTGCATTTCCCATCATCCATTGCACGGTCGACACACATACAGCTGATTACACTAATCACGCTTACAGCTGAGAACTATCTCACAATCACTATCACCCAATCACACACTCTTTATAAGCCTTGGGCTTTCTCTCTGTGATCGCTGTGTATTGTTTAGCGTATATCCTAGCAATAGCTGCTCTACGGAGCCCTCTCAGTTATCATAGCCTTGCCTTGCGTGTTTTCTAGTGTTGTGATTCCTGCCCGTGTTTCCTGGATTAACCCTTTGCCTTGCCGTTCGGACTTTGTTTGCCCCTCGTTTGGATCATTGCTCATGTACCTGGATTATCTCTCTGCCTTGCCCTATTGGATATTGTTCACCGATCGTCGACCCACGCTTGCCCTAGGATCTCTCTTGTCTCTTGCCCGTGCCATATGTGTTTGCCGGTGTTTGACCCTGCCTGTGTATTGACTATGTTTATAAATAAAAGTTTGCACATGGATCCGCACGTCTCACGTCTTGTTCGCCCCGTTACACACACATATATACATATTTACATACATATATATATATATATATATATATATATATATATATATATATACACATTTAAACATTTAGCCCAACTGTTGGTTGAAAACAACCCAATCGCTGGGTTTGTCCATATTTAACCCAGCATATATACAGTATATATATATATGAAAATTTGCAAATTACAGCTCCATTAGAAGTTCCGGCATAATGTAGTAACACAAACAAAAACATGGGTATTTGGGAGTCCAAAAGAGCGCTTATCTATTCATGACAGAGCCTGCACATTTGGAACGTCATAACATTCTTGTTAGCAATACGTTCAAAGGGAATTATGAATCAACCAAAAGCTGAAGCACAACAAAACACACATTCCCTCAGAGAGGAAAGGGCCAATCCATTCCAGCAGGTCTTGAAATCAGCCATCTTCAGCATTCTCTGTTCCACAAAAAGGTCAATCAAACCCCGTCCTACTTTTCCTCCAGTGAAGTGCCTGCAGCCTGCAGTCTGTATTTGTTTTTCAGTTTTTTTTATATATAGAGCACTACGGGGAGTCATCAAGACCGTTCTCTTGAGATAGTTGAGGATTTCCTGTACTCCACAAAGAGTCAAGACTTTCACTGAATGTTTTACGCTTGTATTCGCTCATTTAAATAACAAGCTCTTGTTGTAAATTTCTTTAAGTCCAATGGTGCTTGTAATTAAATCTCGCACAAATATGCCTAAGGCCAAGCAATTTCCGCTTCCATCCATGGGTCAAATCAAGGATGGAGAGATTTTAAGTTACATGCCTTTCCTCTTTCTCACTGTAGTGATTCCATGTGTCACAATGTGCTACACATATACGGAAGAGTGGGCGACAGTATAAAGCTCCCGGTAAACCTGTTTATGAGAAAGCAGATTAGCTTTTATATTCAAAACCAGCTCTTCATGGTTACTCCAGAAGAACCAGGAGGAAACAAACGGTATACAAACACTAGTATATACTAAATGCACGATGAGTCATATTGAGGAGGTAGTAATATATTAAAAGTAAATTACATTGTGCTGTAAGGCCTACCCTGGATGTGCATCACCATACAATTAATTTCCCTGGGGAAATCAATAGCGAGTTTTGTGTGTCTGCACGATTTGGAAGGTCTCATACTTTTCTTATGTTCGCATTGCCCTATTCTCCATCAATACCTGTTTTTAATCTACCTCTCTTCCATTTCTGGCTTTGCACACATGACCATCCGCACCTAACAAAGCACTGGAGCATGTTGGCACCCTAAATGGGTTTTACATGATAGATTACCGTTTGTTCACTGGCTTCCCAGAGAAAGCCAAGAAAGAGTATTGATTAGTCTCCATGATAGGTGTGCAAATGGCTTCACGCAGCCTAGATGTGACATACAGCTGTTTAGGTATGCAGAAACGCATACATCTTCAGCCAGGTTCAAAACAGATGAACTGGAAAAAGGGGACTTCCCTATGGCTCCATTTTACACACGCACATATCGAAACCCGCTTTCCAGTTTATAGACCACTTTATGCGTGCCGTAATTGCATGTGTTCACGGAGAACTCTCAAAATATTTTTGGCTGGTTGTATTTACACCCTTTTCAGAGGCTTTAATTATTGACACTTTTGATGCACTATTGAGAGCGCGAATGCCTACGTGTAAGTTCAGATCCATTTTTTACATCTCGGGTTTTGAGAACTTCTCGTACCTGGCGCGCCGGGATGTTTTAATAGCACTCAGGCTCAGAAATAGAATCACTTGAAGCAGTTTCAAAGCTTTTGTGAATGTTATAATTGAGCTATTCAATATTTCAATAGGATTGCCTGCAGTCAAAAGCACATGGAAATATTGTCCTCCTCTGAGAACCTGGGAGCGGCTGATACCTCCCAAAAAAGATTAAAAATGAGCGCAAAAAAAAGGGAAAATGCAGATGATAACAGATGGGGGATAGTCGGCAACTTGCCAAAGATATTTTTTCTCTATGAAACGCTCCACTGAAAACTTTTAAAGAATGATCATCTCAATGTGGTTTCAATGAGCTTTTATTTTAAATGTTACTCAGAGTTTTCTACAGTACACCAAATTATTGTTATTATTATTATTATTATTATTATTGATGTCTATGTAAATGTATTTTTGTGTAGTAATGTGTAATAACTATATAATTATATTATTATTGTAATAATAATAACAATGATAATATCTTGATTTGAACTGAATATCTTGAATATTTCAGAATCTTATGTTTGCAAATTAGTTTAAGTAGGCACATATACATATATATATATATATATTTTTTTTTACAATATCTACATTTAATTAGTAAATAAATAAATAAATGTAACTTTTAAAAGATGTAAAAATAATTTAAAAAAATGTACAAATTTAAAAAGAAAATTAACAATGCAAATATTTGCAGATTAAAGGTAAACAAAAAATAAGTATTTATCAACTCAGTAAATGTTGTTTTAAGGTTTGCATGCAATTACTGAATTAAACACAGAGTACATGCAGAAATCTGCATATTATTTTAAATATGCAAATATTTCAAAGCAGTTCCATTTCAATCACACAGCTCTCGGGCAACAAATTAAGCTCTACTACTGCTGTCAAAAGACTGCTATGGTTGACTTTTTTATTGTTCTACCTATTGGGTACTGAAGTACCAATACTTTTGAGGTCCCTGAACGATAATCTGTATTTCACCGTCAAACTGCTTACACTTCAAATGGCAAAGCATGAGTCTAATTCATTGTTGGAGGCATTTCACACTTATTAGGGGATTTGCATGCCTCTGTGTGTCCTCACTGCATGATAAGTCTTTGATTAAGTGAGTTGTATCACCTCATTGCCTGAAATAGCCAGCTTTAATACCTGGCAGTGGGATTACTGTGACATGGCCCAGGGCTAATGTGTCTCTTCCTGCTACTTGATTACTGCATTTAGTGGTCTAATGAGACCAAGCCGGCCTGGTGCCGCTCACATTTTATTCATCTGGCTCAGCTATTAAATGAAAATACATTAGCGTTTGTGAGGTGCATAAAGGAGAATATTTACTTCTGATTTAGGAAGCATGAGTACCCTCAATATCAAATTTTAGAATAATTAATGGCCTCTAAAAATGAATTTAGCATTTAAACCAGTGCCTAAAGTGGGGAAAACATTGTTGAATGGTAACATGAAAAAATGACATCAAAACTGACCCTACGCGATTATTCAATGCATGAAATAAATAAATTAATTAAGTTATGTTTACAATCTGTTGTCAACTATTTTATTCTTATTCTTACTCTTCTTATCGTTGTTATTGTTATTATTATTACTATTATTAATTACCTTGCATTTCAATAGTATTAGTGATATGTCTTTATTGATTTAATTTGTAATATTTAAAAATAAATAGATTAATAAATAGATTAAATAACAGCATTTAGATATTTATTTGCTTCTTTTCTTTCGTTTTTATGAAATAGTATATATTAAATAAATATATAATATTATATACACATTTGTCTGAATATCATATCAAATCTACTGTAGGTCTGACTCACCAAATTTTGTGTAATACACAGCATATGAAATAGCTGTGCAAGCCAAACAAAAAGGCAACCCACTTGAGCGGTAACCTGTCCTCAAGAGCATTTTATTAGCTACTCAGCAAATGAGCTGATTGCTGCCACAGCTACTGCCACCAAGAACAAATGGCCGAAAATATCCATGAGCAATGCTTGGTCAAGTGTTGTATGCGATTAATGGTGAATGCAGAGAGGTTTGTTTTCTTTCAACTTAAGTTGAATTGACTGCTGAGCACCGAGAGTGGCCGCAGTTTCTTATTAGATGTACTTAAACGTGAAATGAATGGAAAGACCGACGCAAGCTGAAGCAACATATATTTACGGAACCGTTATTCAATTTCCACCAGGCACAGAAGGAGTTAGATGGAGGCCGAGCGCGCTCCGAGATGATATTTTAATGGACTGAATGTACCGAGAATTTCATCACCCCTTAAAGGCCTAATTCTTCCTGTCACCTTTGCCTGAGATTGTTTTTGGTATTCACAAGTGCATGACAGTGCAATGGACTTCCGCCTAGTCAAATTAAGCCTGGCTAGATCAGCCATAAATATTCACAATATGAGAAGCCCGTGCCGGTTAACATCCTTCATCAGACCCCCAGAGGCCTCAACATGCAGTGATATATAGAGCTGTGACAAATGGATAATGCGTTGCAATCAAACTTGATAGACCTATTTACGGAAAATTGGACAGAAAAGTTGTCTTTTAATGGCTTTATTAATAGTAATAATAAATAGACTATCGCACGATCGTCTCACATGATAATTAGATTATGGTTCAGTCCCCATGAATTTTAAATAACTGCTATTGTAGTGCTGTTCAAGTAGATAGAAATGAGATCACTTGAACCATTAGCAACACAATAGAAGAACATTTAGAAGAGCGTTCACAGCAACAGCAATTTAATAGCTGAATTTTAATAGAGTGATATAATAAAACTCTTAAAAATAAAGGTTCTAAAATAATTTTTGGTGTGTTGCCATAGAATAACCATCTTTGGTTCCCCAAAGAACCTTACAGCGGACAGCTATTAAAATAACCATTTTTTTTTTCTTTATGTCAAGAAGATTTTAATAATCTGAACAATCTTTCTCCACTTGTGCAATGAAAAGTTTCCCTTGATATTAAATGGAACCACAGATGCCAATAATAAAAAAATATATATTTTTTTAAGAGTGTAGCTTAAAATGCTACTTAGAAGAACTTTTCTTTCTTTTTAATAATAATAATACAAATAACCTTTTCCACTCACCCTAGAAGAGCCTGTCATAGAAGAGCCTTTTTGATTTTCCAAAGAACCTTTCAGTGAACAGTTCTTAAAAGAAATATTTTGTTCTTCTGAAGAACCTCTTAACAGCCTTGTGTGCAATGGAAAGGTTCCGTGGATGTTAAAAGTTCTTCAAAGTTCCCATGAACAACCTTTAGTTCAGATATGTTCCATGGATATTAAAGGTTCTTCATGGAACTAAAAACAACTTTTTTGGGGGCCTTTTTTTTTAATGTAGCCTAAAAACCAGTCAATGCTGAAACTAAGAAAAATGGATCAACTGAATTTAGTTTGATAAGTTTGATGATTTAGTTTGATTTAGAATAAACTTTTATTTTTCTCTCTCTGAATCTGAAAGCCAAATTTGTCTGTTAGAGCAAAGACCAGAGTCTAAAAGACCTGGGCCCGTATTCATGAAAAATCTTAGTGCAAAGAGTTGCTTCTAGTAACAACATTCTTAGAAATGTGGGCATTTCCTCTTAAAATTAAATAAAATATCCTAGTAAAGAAAAAAGTAATTCAGAAAGCATCTTAACCCTTAAAAGAGGTCTTAAGGTCCAAAATTGTTAGGAGTACGGATGAGGACTTTTAAGGGGCTTAAGAGTTTCTTTAGCAGTGGAGAAAATGGACAAAACATGGAGCCAGTGAGTTAATAAGACACAACACATTAGATCGAGCAGGGATCATGTTTGTGACCGATCTTATTAGAGACACGCTAACATCTCCGACACCGCGCTGAAATGCCATATCACCAGAAATGGACGTAATCACTACATTAACATATTTGGCATCTGGAAAAATACAACTATGCAGCAGTGATGATTTGGGTCTGTTACAGCACTTATTAGGCTATGTCTCTGTTCATTTCCTATAAAATATCTATAAAAATATAAAATACATAAGTATGACAGCATGGTAAATAAAAAATAAAGAATATATTTACATATATAATGTGTGTGTGTGTGTTTGTGTGTGTGTGTGTGTGTGTGTGTGTGTGTGTGTGTGTGTGTGTGAAAGAGAGAGAGAGTGAGTGCGGTAAAACAGGAAAATGACGCTTGCAATTTCAAAGTGAAGGCTTATAATATACCCTACTCTTAAAAGCGCTCTTTTATTTCCTTCTTGACAACTAACCAATCACAGCCTTCAAAACAATATGTCATAGCTAGCAACGGGGTTGGCCCCGCCTCCTCTTTTCCTTGCTCAGAGTTGCTCTCAGATTTGAATATGGGCCCAGATTTTCCAGAATTTGTAGTTATTATTACTTTAGAAGACTAGTTAAATTAACTACTTCATGCAGATTTTTTAAACTCTGTTTTTAGTATCAAAAAGAATGGCTTGTACAAGAACACAGGTTTGAAATGACATAAGGACATTTCTATTTTTAGGTGACTATTCCATTGAGTTGCTCGATTTACTCAACTGTTGCATGACTAATGGGTTGGTGTTGCTCATGCTGCCTCAAAATCGAAAACGAACGACTTCCAGTCACTTTGTCACTGCAAATCGCTGCCGGCGTGAACACCGCTTTAGCGTTTTGCTATAAAAGACCTGTGATGTCATCGCAGACAAATTCCTCGTGTGTTTTGATCCATTAAGATCAAAAGTGCGCAACCAATTGGCAAACTTTCATCTCTCGCTCTTTCGCACGCTTGCACACTCACTGTGCCTTTCGCTCTCAACTTGCTAATGAGTCTCGATGCAACTAACGACCCTTAAAGCACCAGAGAAATATTTGCCGTTTCATGGCAAGTTTCAAAATTATAAAGAGCTTTTAGAAAAATAAAAAAAAAATACTGTGAAAGCATAAAGACCGGTGAGAGAAAGGCAAATAGTGAGAAAGGGATAAGAGAGACGAGACAAAACCAAAAAAGCACTAAAGCACTGGGGAATAATCAGACCTTACAATGAACAAAAGCAGCCAGAGGCCTGACAGAGTGAAACAGAGAGACAATGAGAGAGAAATAAGGACCTGCATGTGCATATCCTGGTGTGAAACAGCTGAATCACTCCAGTACTCAACGCCCAGTAAGCTACAAGGTCAGCTGCATCGTTTTAGGCTCACTGAGTTGGCAAAATCTACTGTTTAATGCAATCAGAATAGGTGGTGTCTCTCCAGGGTGAACAAGAATTCAAGGGCGGACTTATACTGAGGTAGATCCTGTTTCACATGCTGTGGAGGAAGTAGCGTTCTCATTATACCGACAGCATGTGAGCAAGAGTGTGGGCAAGAGTATATTTTGCTATACTCTTGCGTTTTGTTTCCATTTTTGTAATTATTCGTCAGTATGTGGAACAGATGGACAGTTTCACGAAATAATAGTTACATTTGACACACAGCGTAGCATATAAAAAATAAATAAAAATTGCATCTGTTTTTTCAGTAGATGTCCATCAGAAATGATGGCACATTGTTTTTTTTTTTGTTGTTGTTGTTTTTTGTGATTTCTCTAGTATGCTGCAATCACTGGAAATCACCAAAAAGAAATGGAACGTCTATTTGAGACAAATGTTTTCTGCCCTTTGCAACCTGTCTCATGGGAAGTCATAATTTGTATAAAGTGGCTCAAGAAATGCATGATTCGGGTTGTATAAATAAATGTACAACCAAAATCCAATCCTAATGATAAAATCCAATTCCAGTATATATTCCTGTTCAGTTTCTAAATGTATATTGAATTCGAATTGAGTTAGCAGACAGGAACTAAAACTGAAACTCAAATTTGAATTTAAAGGGATCATTTAAAAAAAATAAAAATAAACCTGTAATTTACTCACCCTCAAGAGTTTTTCTCTTCGAAAAGGTATTTTCCATATATGGAAATAATACCAACATTCTTCAAAATATCTTCTTTTATGTTCAATAGTAGAAAGAAGCTCATACAGGTTTGGAAGAATTGTGAGTAAATGATGGCAGAATTATAATGTTGGTGTGATCTATCCCTTTAATGCAGAATTACAATGCACAAGTTTTTTTTTTTTTTTTTTTAAGAATAAGGAAAGTTTGTAAAAAAGAAAGCCTTGTTTTAAAGATAAAAACATTCAATCTTAAAGTTTAAAGGTTTTATAAGAATGAACATAAATGTTATGTTTTTGTACATTATTATATGATTTCATCACCTCGTACAAACTATTTTTGTCATAAAAATGTGTTGTTCCTACAACATGTGTTGTTTGCCACTGACTAGAGGTATGGGTAATACTTAAACAGATATTTTAGCCAAATAAATTTACTCTAAACCTGTGTGACTGTGTTTATGTGGAACACAAAAGGAAATGTTTTTAAAACAAAATCGACTTGTTCGTTGTATGGAGACAAAAAAAAAAAGACACTTTCAAAAGTGTCTTTCAAAATATCTTTTGTGCTGCAGAAGAATATCATACAGAGGATGAGTAACTGATGACAATTTAGATTTTTGCAGAATTTGTAATGACTGTTAATGTCTGGGATTCAGGATAAAAATCCTCAGATAACTTACAGGTGCTGTTTTTAGCAAATGTGAAGAGAGATCACAATCACACATTTTAGTGTTGACAGCGGAGAAAACAACATATTTTTAGGGGGCTGAAGCAGCTTTTTAATGCAAGAACCTATCCTGCTGAAGGCCAAATATGTATGTGCCACAAAAATATACGCAAAGCCACTGATACCGAACAGCACACCTACAGTACACTGGTACAGCCACATGAATATCTGATATAGATGAATAATGACTCACTTTGCTGGGGGACACTCCTGAAATGCATCATGTAGGTTTTTAATTTAATTTTTTTTTTTAAATGTAGGTTTTATCAAACTTCCAGATAAGATATTTCATGAGGACAAGATAAGGCAGGTTCAGACTAGATACAAACCCCAGACAGGTGGCCATTCATTTTACTCCTAATTAATTAGTATACATAGTAAGGGGGCAAAGGACCTTCATATGTACTCAAGTAGTGTATTAATTAAAGCAGATAACAGACTGCCTAAAGACACTTCATTTGTCTTTGTCAGTTAGAATGTTCTTTACTTGAGACTTTAAACCAACACTGCATAAAGAATGACCCCGACCGAGAGGAAATCTTGCAATATCACTTACACTAGCAGCATGCAAATGTGATGAAATAGATGTTCAATAGGGTTGTGCGCCATTCTGCTTTGACCTGAAAATGTATTTTATTAGAATTTTGAATTGAGATGAATTTTGAAATGAAATCAGGTAGCAAATTGAATAGAGAATTGTTTTTCAAACATGATTTTTTTATAACAAGATAAAGTTAATGTTGGGCTTTTAATGTTGGGCTTGACAGGCTTGTTTGAAAATTTGGAAAAAAAAAGAAAAACATTCAAATTGACGGTTTAGAAATGTTATTTACAGAGAGAATTACAGATTGAACAACAGAATGATAGAACCACAAAATGATAGAATGACAGACAGATAGATGCAGTTAGATAGATAGAACAATAGAAGATAGAACGGCAGATGATAGAATGATAGAAAGAGAATAACAGAACAGACAGACAGACAGACAGACAGACAGACAGACAGACAGACAGACAGATAGATAGATAGATAGATAGATAGATAGATAGATCGATAGATCGATATAACGCCAGAACGAACGATATAGATAAACAATGACATTTATCAGATGAACACAAGCTTCTCTCTCTTTTTTTTACACCTTCTAAAGTGACACTAACCAGTGTTTTTGCCGGTCAGGTGGTCAACATTGTTCTCACCTTGCACTGTAAACTCATATTTATAGCCTAGAATGACCCAGTAACCGACCTAAACACCAAGAAAAGCACATCTAAGCGTTGGAGAAAGTTGGGGCCGATCGATACCGGCGTAGAGAGTGGGTAATGTACGGCATCCATTCTGAACTCCCCTTGCCTGTCATGCCGTGTTGGTGACAAATCGTTAGTGACATATCGCCACGTCCAGGTGGAGAGAGTATCCTTATCATGAGCTGACACCTCTGGCCAGCATGTTTTGTTCATCTGTTCGAGTTCATCCTTGAAGAAAATGATATATTAATGGCACGTCCCCCTGGAGGTCGTCTATGCCTCTGGATCTGTTTCAGAAAAAGACTCTTTTACATCTTTAGTGTCTGCTCTCAAGTACTTCCAGTGTTATTGTAAAAGCAGTGCTTTTTGTACACAAATATATCCATTTATGTCTGCGTATTTATATAGTGATGAATTAATGTGCATGCAGAATATCTCCTACACATTTCCTTCCGCAAACAATATTAAAAGACACTTTATTTCCTCCAAGCAATGCAACTTTTTATTATTTCCATGAATTTGTTTGAGCTCATTATTCTGAGTTCGTAATGGAACACCTACGCCTTGTCTCGTGGTAATTCATTATCCGTAGTATGGACCTGTTTTTCATAGCAGAGAAATTAAATTCTAGTCTGTTTGAATGAAGCAGCTCATGTTTGTTGTACAAGTACGTGCAAATGTGTTGTGAAACAGGGAGAAGTCATGCATATATTGAGGATATGATCAATATATGATTGTTTTTTCATTCCCACTCTCAAACATGCTAAAGAAATGATCAATTTCTGCAGGTTATTTGTTCTCTGGTAATGAGCGCCGGCCAACATGAAACCATCTATAGATATAATATCTTCAATAAGAAGATTTTTTTCTCAGAAACAGACTATAAATTTGTCCGTGAAATAACATTTAATATAAAATGGAATTCAAAAATATGACACCACTAGTCAAAATGTATCCTTGCTGAATATATATATATATATATATATATAGCAAGGATGCAGTTTATATATATTCATGCAATATATATACACACACTGCCCTTCAAAAGTTTTATATATATATATATATATATAGCAAGGATGCAGTTTATATATATTCATGCAATATATATACACACACTGCCCTTCAAAAGTTTTATATATATATATATATATATAGCAAGGATGCAGTTTATATATATTCATGCAATATATATACACACACTGCCCTTCAAAAGTTTTATATATATATATATATATATATAGCAAGGATGCAGTTTATATATATTCATGCAATATATATATACACACTGCCCTTCAAAAGTTTTATATATATATATATATATATATATATATATATATATATATATATATATATTAAAATAAGAATTACACTACTTTCAAAAACTGGGATAGAATGATTTATTTTTAAAAATTATATTTTTTTATTCAGCAGGGATGCACTAAACTTATTAAAAGTGACAGTAAAGACATTCATAACGATAAAAGGATTTCAAGAATTACCATTTTAATCACATTTTAAATTACTTTTAAAAACATGTTATTTAAAACAATTATTTAAATAAAAACTTTTGAACAGTAGTGTACATTTACTGCATAATATTTATTATCGTCAATACTTTAATATGTTACATGTCATTAATATTTGTATTAATGTAAAATGTATTTATTTATTTATTTATCTCTGGAAATAATAAGTATTAGGATTCTGAAACAATGAAATATATTACTTTAAACCGTAACTCAATAATTATAATTAATATAATAATACAATTATAGTATATTTAAATTAAATTTGAATATAAATCATATTTAAATCCTACATTTTAATTTGGTCTTGAACCTTGAACCTGAAATCTGACTCCACTGCATATTGGCATGTCATTGTTTCTTTTACTTTTCTTGAGTTTCCCTAGACTCCCTGTTATCTGTTCCTCGGTAATGTTGAGCCATAATTCATTCGGGGTAAAATGGTAAATCCATTTAGACCTTTAAATAATTAATCAGACCTTTCTCCAAGTTACAAATCCTTCATTATTTATGCAAAATGCTTATTGGACCATAGCACATTTGCTGCACTCTGTAATTACTTGTGGAGTACCTTAACGTGTTTACTTTCTATAGATTATAACCCTATTTCCCAAAAGCAAGCAATTCCACGAGCAACCCTGATACAAGCTAATATTTTATAAACGTAAGAAGCAGTGATCTCGTAAAACACAATTTTTCATTCTGTCTATGGTGCCTGAACATGTAACTTCACACACTGTAATGGTATCTCAGTTAAAAATACAATGCAATACAACACAATAGCCTTTCATTACTTCACACTAGTTTGCACACCATTACGTGTAGACTAAAGGAAAATGCCCCTTTGTAAACTCTTCCTTTGTGGACAAAAAAGAACAAGAAACTGAAAAGGGTCAAAGAACAGCTCAAAATGTATTCTTCCACATCACCTGTAAAAGAACCAATATCAGACATTCCCTTTTTCGACAAATCCAAGAGACTGAAAAGCTTTTCAATCCATTGTGTTCACTGTCGCCATTGAAATTGGTTGCCTGTGTCTTGACCTTGGCCTCTAGTTACTACATCACTTGGTTCTGTGGAAACCCTCTCCGCTAGCAATACTATATAGACTACATTTTCCAGATTTAATGATGTTATTCATTTTGCAAAACAATCATTCATGCGTACCTCTCACAAGTAAACTGTTAAATTTAACAATCGATCAATGGATTATGAACGACATTCATTATGCATGTGATCTAAACACTATCAAAATGATCAAATTATCAAAATAGTTACCTGATAAAAACAAATTATGTAATAATTTAGAAATCTACTGAAAGGTTAGCCTATTACTTAATATGCATCCATCCATCCAAACACTTTATGATCAAATTAACATAAATAAGTATTCAATAAAAAAAAAAAAAGTAATAATTTAGCAATAACATATCTATTGAAATATTAGAATTACTTAATATCCATCCACCCAAACACTTCGATCAAATTAGCGAAAATAATTATTTTATAAAAAATTCTGTAATAATTTGTAAATAACATCTATTGAAAGGTACCTACAAATATTGTGAAATATTGAAAAAAGATCAAATATATGGTGTAGTTTTCTGCATGTTCTGTTCCAAGTTGCTATGAAACAAACAAACAGTATTTCAAAATTATGGTTAGTACTGAGTTTGGAACCTGAGGGCTATCTGACTGGGAAAACCACTTGAATTTTAAATTTAAAAAATCTTGAACCAGTGTTTGCTTAACTGCAAATAATTGGCTACATGCCATAGTTAACCATTCATTTGTTCAAATGTATATTAATATTTAATTTTTAAAAATACTGCAGTCTGTTCAACAACACATAAGGTTAACATCTCCAAAATGGTTTTATATGAATATAGCAAATGTTCCCATTAAACCCAAGCCATCATGCACCACTGAGGAAACAGTTCCCAGACTCCCCAAGTGCAGTCAGCATCTATGCAGCCTACATCATCTCCTCAGGGCTACACATGCCCCAACAATGAGCATCATTATGCAGAGACGAGCGAACGGCTCATTAAAGAAAGTTCAGCGTTCTACGCGTGTCAGTCATGCTACGGCTTTGCCTGCGTGCACAACATGCTAATTGGCTTCTCTCTACACCAAACCATAAACAGAAAGTCGACTGTAAATTGGCTGATTCAGATCAGCTATGAATCACTGTTATTGAACATATGACTATTGTAAGCAGTTAAAAGCATGCTGGTGGTGGTCTGAGTTCAGGGATGAGTTTGCTTTATGCTGACTGTAGGAGATGCTGCCTTATGAGCAATATGACTGTTGCCTGGAGAAAAAAAAAATAGAAGCTATAAGGTCTTTATACCCTACAAAATGACAAGTAATGAGTATGTCATTGTAATAAATACAGTAGTTTACTAAATGTAGATTAGAATCCATAGAATCCCATGCTGAGGTTGGGATATACATTCATTTAATGTGAATTTTTAATATGAGTTTGTTATACAGTAAGTTTGGAATCAGGAATATATATATATATATAAATATATATAAAATATATATAAAATACATATAAAATGTATTTATTTATCTGTGATAAAAAAAAAATCTCACTTGAGCAACAAATCAGCATATTTGAATGATTTCTGAAAGATCATGTGACACTGAAGACTAGAGTAATGATACTGAAAATTCAGCTTTGCATCAGAGAAATAAATTATATTTTAAAATATGTTTTAAATAATAAAACAAATACATAAAATGAATAATATTTCACAATACTGCTGCAGCATTGGTGAGCACAAGAAAATAAAATAAATAAAATCTTACCAGCCTCGAACAGCATCAGTAACACTTTTTGACTTTCTCAAATTGTGTGAATCCACTTCGTGTTCAGAGTATAATTTTTATCCACAGTAATTTCACACTTGTCTAGTACAAATATGTCACTTTGTTTCATAAATATAGTGTATACGTTTTTCTTTATTTACCCTCAAAAATTGGAAGTGAAATGTGACAACATGCCCCGTAGGTGGGGTACATTGTAACAGCTGAGGGGCACGTTGTAACATGGCCATATGACACCCTAAAATGTTATCTGATCTCATGAAAAAAATATACAAGACAAACTAAAATATTTTGTCAATAAAATAAAATGATTATTTATTTTAAATAAAATAATGGTGTTATATAATAATTAAAAGTAATCTGATTTTTGAGTTTGACAATGAACATATTGCAACCATGCCTGGGACGGCCCATATAACCGAGACAAAATGCTTTCCATGTCTTGAAATAATCATTTCTGAACATTAAACAATGATTGTCAGTCTTTATTCACCTGTTTCTCGTCGTTTCTCATTAAAATGTATTAAAGTACGTGAATTACATCGCTAATGTCATAGAATAGCACGGCAGAAATTCAAACAATAAATACAGTTTTGTGGCTCTTTAATGTGTCGTGACAGATTGCTATATTGGCTCAGTTGAACTGATCTTCTTTTCATATTTACTTTTTTGTCGGGCAAGATGACGGATTCGGCGTTATGATTGGTCAGATCGCCTGTCAATCAAGCTCTTTGTGAACGGTCAATTACTACTTTAATAAAAACCAACAAAATGCATTTTTAAAAAGATGTAGGGCTCTATTTTAACGATCTAAGCGCATGGCCTAAAGGGCAAGCGCAGGTGCACTTAGGGCATTTCCGAATCTAAAAGGGTTGTCCCTATTCTCTTAATGACTAATGGGTGTATTTTTGGGCATAACTCGCGGCATCGCTATTTAAATGGCGGAATTTTAAGGCACACAGACTGAACACATCTCCAGAGAGGAAACAGGTCTTCTCATGCATAAGCAAATAGGTAGGCTAATTCTGATACACGCAATGACTATTCATTATGACATGTATGACATGTTTATGTAGCCTACACAATAATATTCTTTTACACTGTAATCCTTAATTTTTTAAATATTTGGCATGTTTGTGTGCTGCTGCTCGTGCCTGTGTGTAATAAGCGAACACGTGTTGTGGACCCACCCAGAGGCGCATTTTCTACTAACGCGCTCTTTAAATAACAAAAAATAAAAAATATAAATATTGTGCCATTGACTTTAGACTAAGTTTGAGTTAGTCTATGGCGCAGTCTATTTTCAGTTCCTCAAAATAGCAACGCCACCGCCTGAACACACCACTTTTTTAGACCAGCACGCCCATGAGCGCACAAATGGGCGCAAATGCATTTGCTATTTAAACAACACGGCGCAGGAGGGGAAAATGAGAACTGAGTCGGGCTGAAACTAGCAAAAACACTTGCGCTGGGTGCACGATAGGGCCCGTAATGGTTGGTGGTGTTCTGCACCACCAACTTTACAAATGGAATTGCAAAATAATAACTGGAAACTCACCTTTGGTTGAGCAAATATTGCAGACAAACAAATATGTTTTGATAGTGCCACTATGTTCAAAACACTTTCCAGGGAAATCTACTTAACCTTATTTTTACTGATTATCTTCTTACAGCTTGAAACATTGATTTTTTTTTTCATCAAACAATGAAACACATTTAAACACGAACACAAACAACCAGTCACACTGCAAACCTTACTATACACAGAAAACGCAATGGTCTGAGTCTGACTTGTGATTGATTTAGTTCATAAGAGTCAATTATTTGCAAGACAGACTGCAAGCAACCGGCAAGGACAACAAAATACAGCAATGTGTATTCTATTTATTGTCTGGAGTGTTCTTCTCTCATTACTTTCATTGCAGACTCCAAGTTCACAACTCACATTTTCTCAAAGAAGTGCTATTGCTACTATATGAGTGCAGGCTATCACAATACTGCATTTTATTCGCATAAACCAAAGAGTGTAGGTGCTCAAGGACTTGAGCATCATGAAAGCTGTTTCTTCCTGGTTGTCTTATCTTTCCCAGCACAATCATGTCTCTGTGCAATAGCTGCCAGCGGTATTGTCGGTGTATTTACAAGAGCGTGTGAGTGGGAATGCTTGACATCTAGAGCTAAGTGAATGCCATGTCACTCATTCTAACAGCTGGCCAGAGCAAAGATTGATGGCCAGGGCGGCTGGAAGTGGATAAAACAAAGCCTTTTACCGCCACCGGTCCGTATCTTCCTCTACAGGCCCATCTGCAGTGAACCTACGGGGTCTGCCAGGTTTTGTTCCCTCGCTAGCCCACGAGACCCGGCCGCTGACACAGACAGGAACACGCATTGCTGTTATTTTTCAGCCTGTCAGATGACACAGAGCAATGAAGGATGAGAAACACTGTGTTTATTTGGGAGTCTGAATGGTACATCTGGGAACGAAGATGTGATTTTGGGGCAGCGAGAGGCAGTTCCCTCGGATCAATGCTTTGACACCACTGCACCCACCTGAATTGTGTCCTAACAATAGAGCGTCTGCCGTCGAGTCTCCACATCGATACAAATGTATTTTAAGCTTGTTAAAGTGTAATGAGAAACACATGAGCGCTCTCAAGTGCACATAGTCGACTGAGAAAGAGCGGTAGGAAGAGAAAATGTGGGTTTTTCATGTCCCAAAGGATGGTATGATGGATTGACGCTCTTGTCGTGAGTGTTTTTGCTCATTTAACACAAATCCCTGCTCTCGAATTGAGATGCTTCATCGAGACCCTCGGTGGCACGTTAACCCAGTAGACCGTCATCACTATCAAAAACCAGCAAATAATTATGCTCCCATTTGGAGAGAGGGGAGGAAAAACACAAAGCTTGTGTCTATGGGTTGCATTGAAGCGCTTTGGAAAAGAGAGCCAATCAAAATTTGCATTTAGATTAGAGTTGTAATGGAAAAAAATGGGGCGATGAATCTTGCTGAGGTAAAACAAGGACTAATTTTCTTGTTTGCCAAATAAAAACATACAGCCTCCACAGTGAGTGGAAAATATGTATATGACTTGGTTTTATGAGGAACTGTAATTACCAGATATTGCGGTATTTAACTGATAATGGCTGTGTGGTAAAATGCACACAGACGAGAGACATAAATTACATTTCATTCAGATAAAGTCAAAAGAAAGTGCTCTGTACTACAAGATAAGCTTAGCCACATTTTAAAGAGGGATGGTTCATCCAAAAATAAAACTTTTGACATTTTACTCACTCTCAAAATCAAATCGATTGTATGGAACACAAAAGCAAAAACTTATGATTAATCTTTGCACAGCTATTTTCCAAACAACATTTAAGTCATTACTCAAGGCTTATTTTCTTCTCAGGCAGAGCTCTAGGAATCTATTTACAATTGCTTTCAGATTTTTATTTATTTATTTTTTTGTATTTTTTTTTTTAAATATACATTTGAGCAATGCTAAAGCCATAGTTTTTTATTCGTAGGGAAATGCATGAACTGGAAAAAAATGCACGCCTCAAATGCAATATTATAATTAAATATATAATATAATCTAATATAATATAATGCATAAATAACTATTCAATAAAATAAACTAAATATACATGCATTTTTTTTAGCTGCATGAAGATACTTGACAAATGGTGTTCCATGATTAAAAAAGTTAAATAAGAAAATGTAAATCAAGTAAATAAAAGTATTCAGGGTGAGTAAATAATGAAAGTTACTACTTGATCGTACCTGTTGTCATCACTGAAAATTGTATATATGGCCTCTACTAATAAACAAACCCAGTCAAAAAGCCCTGTTAATTTATGCAGGCTATATTAGACCTAGAAGTCAAATATATAAAGACGACAAGTTTTAATATTTATATCTGCCGAGGTTTTCGCATTCACTGTCACAAGAAAAGCTCATTTGTTTTCATAGCGCCCAACCCTCAGCCCGATCCTGCCGTTCAAATCATCCGAGACCCCAAACTGACAAAGGTAGTTAATTAAACAGGCTGATTTTTAGGACACACGGGCACACGACTGGATGATCTCGTAAAATTGAACAATAAATCTAATAACCAAATGCCACACACAGAAACAATGAGCTTAATTCTCTGGCTTCCTCCACCCATTCCCTTATTCACTTATAGATAAGCACAACTGAAAATAGCAAGTATTTCTTTCAGAGACAGACACTCTCATTTTCATCACCAGATGTGTGCGTGTGTGTTGCTATTCTCACAGCCATAATGGCAATCATCTGACTGTCAGCAGATATCAGTCTCAATGCAGGGCTGATGAAGATACAATCCTCCTCTTCTTCACCCAGAGCCCCTCAGAGAACAAAAGCACAATGCGATACTCCAATGGGCCCTATTTAAGAACCGCTGCTAACTGCTCTCAATTTGACACCTCGACACCTTTATTTACTCACGCACCTCTGTTCAATCGGCTTCTTTATAAGCGGCCTAGACAAAGCGCTTGTTGCTGCCACAGGAGGGAATAGAGAGATTTGTGCTGTTTTCTCTTCTCCTCATTCTTCATAATCATGCAAATCAGATCAGGGCTGAGCGAATGCTAAAGAGTATCATGGGGTCTCCCCGTGGCCCCTGAGGATGGGCATCTGGGGCTGTTTTCATAAGCATTTTATTTAGATTGTGACCTTAAGTCATACAATAAACAGGCTATCATTATTACCTCTCTATTTATGCGTTTGCCCCATGCACTCTGAATTTCTCATTGCACATCAATAAATATCCACGGCAGAATCTCAAACACCTCCGGTTTATGCTCATAGTGCTTTCTGTAAAAACGTTCCGCTCTGCATTGCTTGGAATTATTGAAATGTGAAGTAGAGTCCAAGAAGAACCTGTGAGTGCGGAAACATTAATTATATTAGAGTTGAGCCAGCATCTGTGAAAGGTTGCACCGAAAACACCGTAAAAATAGCACAGAACGTGTAGTAATCAGAATTTATGCAGGCCCAAAAGTGCCAAGAACAACCAATAAAAAGAAGATTTAGGATCTTTGTATTTGAATTGAATATTAACTGCAGATTAACTGATAAACTTGTGTAATGTATGTCATGCATATATTAAATGCATAAATTGAATCAGGTTTCTGCACAAAACAAAGAAACTTAATTAATGAATGAATCAATGAATAATAAACGTTTGGTTTATTGGTATTTTAATTTGTTTTTTTATTTAAATAATCACATTTTCATTAAATGCATTTCAAAATGCATTTATTCAAATTCTTAGAGTGAGCAGAAATCAGTTCATTGAGAATTCATTTAAAAGTGTTAAGTTAAAAGGTATGAACATGGTAAAAATATGACTAGCTGCGGAGCAATATCAATTAGTTAAAATATATGAGACTGAAAACAAATTGGATTTATTGATGATAAATACATATACAAACTTGGTTATTGTGTACTGAAATCTTACCAGTTTCATTTATGTGTGACTGACAATTATCACTTTTTTTCATGTTTAAAGTGTGTAATCCAAATGGATAGAAAATGGAAATGCAATTCACATGCATAAATCTTACATTTAGTTCTAGTGAATATACAGATGCTTGCTGAAATCAACTAAACTTGCTCTTTACAAAGAAATCTTGCCTCAAACAAAACTCTGCTGCAACTAACTGGGCAAATGTTGGCAAATCCAGTGATTAGTTCTTCCTCCTGTTTGTGTGCACTTATATAGATAAAAAGCCTACTTTCTTTGAATCATTTCTCAAGATCTGAAAGTAAAAAAGAACATACAAAAGTATCCATTTACCATGACATCCATTAGCTGCTCAAGGTAAAGTGGATGGGATATCAGCCTAATTGAGATATAAAAGGTTGCCATTAATATAACCATTTGAGCATGGTGAGCTATTATGGAATATCTGATTGGAAAGAAGTTTTTTCTAAAAGCAGAGCAGATGATTCTAACAGAAGTCAGACTTCTATATTTAACCTTAAATAGATGTGTTAATTTTACACAATTTTACACAATTACACAAAAAAACAGCAACAGATGACCAGTAAAAAGAGCAGATGATAACAGACATCCGCAATTGAAAAAGCCTGCTCTCTCAAATTCACAAAATTAAATGTAGCTTTTTCCATCAATTAAAATTAATGTTCTGTCAATTGGCATTTGTGTCTGTCAAGGACTCTGATCCAATGGGGCCAAATGAAAAAGAAAAAAAAAACAATGAGTCAGAATGATTCAGAATGTTTCCATTAAGTAAAGTGTTGCAAATTAACGCAATTATCATTTGCTTGGAAAGTGCTCTTATGGGAGAGCAGGAGTGGAACAGTGCTTTCCAGTCAGCCTAATGAAGCTTCTCGTTTAACAGGAATCAAATGTAGCAAGAGCGAGAATTGGGCATGCCAGTGATTTATTGGCTCTGAAGATTTAATTTTCTTCCCTCTAATAAAAGTTTTCAACAAGGGACACTCACACAGTAAAAAAAACCCCAAAAAAACAGTTGCTTTTTCATCCTCCCTCACTCAGAAGTTCCCGACACTGTTCACTTTTCTGCACACACTGAACAAAATTAATTAATGTGAACACGCAAACATAAATCAGCTCCATCTGGGGTATCACTGTAGATGAAAACGGAAAATCAAAATGCCCAAAAAGAGCAAAAAAGTGACCGCCTGCTTTTTTTATTGGATCAATTCTCTGAGTTTCTGCAAGGACTTTATTAAGAAAATTTTTGCTAAAAATCAGCTTTTTGGGAACCTTCATTTCTGAATCCTTCTGTTAGATTTTGGAAGAATGATGTATCAGTCATGACGACATACACTGAATGCTGTTAATATTCATTTGTAAACTGCACTGTTTTCTCACTGACACAATGTACTCATGAATAAAGATGAGTCTAGAATAATACAGATATAGCCATGCCATATGAATTAATATGACTGTTTCAAGGCGTCTCTCAAATTGCCCAGTGAACATATGGTGCAGTTCCAAAAAGCTCATTTAAAAGTTCAGATGTTACAAAGGACAAAGACACTGAGAAAAGTTTCATAAATGAGTCAGCTTGTTAGCTTTCATACTAAAGTGACTTAGAAGAAATAGTTCTTTTTTGATGTGCGGTCAAAAACCCAGGCTCTGATCCTAAACCTTGTGAAAGACACGAGGAATGCGATTTTCAAAATTTTAGCACAATTATGCAACTTTATAAGACTAAGAAACGATTATTGTGGGGTGGGGTTGCGCAAAAACTAATACTGTGGAAAATTATTCAAATTTAAAATAGCTGTTTTGTTTTTGTTTTTGTTTGTTTGTTTGTTTTTCTATTTTAAAATATAGTTATAATGATATCAGTGGTGGCCAAAACTGTTAGAACACTTTTGATATATTAAGCGGTTTCAGTTATTTTTGTTGAATTGGCCATTACAATACCCATAAAATGAACTATTGCCGAAACGACCTGCGATGGAAGGAATCTACTAGAACATTGAAAATGATGGAACCCCATTGAGCAAATATGGGGCAAGTTGGAAAGTAAACTGGACAGATCTATTGTACATTCAAAGGAAAGCCTTTGGCTTGAATTGCAGAAGTCATGGGATAACATTACTGTTGAAGTTCTCAGGAAATATAATAACAATATTCCAGAGAGATGTGCTGCTGTAATTTGATTTTGTCTGTAAGCTGTGGAAAGCATGCAAACACATCTGGCCAAAATATTGTATAGCAGCTAATATAGCTCCAACTCTCTTCCCATCGACGCTGATGCTAGACTACGCAGCAACGTTGCTCCAGGAACAGGCTCCATTGCTCCACAACGCTTTGTGGATTCAGCTCTTGAACTGATATCAAAGGACTGAAAGCTTATGTTCAGGACAAAGAGGGTTTCAGACCCATAAATGATGTGTCATTGCCGCTAGTGTAGTTGAAGCTGCAGGGTTTTCAGATTCCTCTGCTCGCTCTGACAGCGTTTCCTTACTGATCTTTCTCCTTCTATTCTCTCGGTCTCCCTCATCTTACGTCTTGCTCCGAGATCCCTTTTCTGATGTCTGACCATAGCTTGGATCAGATCAGAATGTCTAACACCAGGGGTTTTCAACTTGACATGTGCTTCTTTTAGGGCTTTTAAAGACACAAAGCTCCAGATTTGACAACTGCCCCGTTCGTTTTCATTTGCTGTGCATTTTATAAAAAAACCCGACCTCCAAAAACTCTGTTATGTGACAGGTGGCAGGAAAATATAAAGTCCGGATGCTCGGAGCCATCTCTGAGCTGTCAAATGATGTTTCCGTCTCTTAAACACAGGGTTTGGTATGCATTTGTTTGGTGCTTGCATCATAGGCCGTGATTCTTGGCAGCGAGGCCTGGCGTGCTCCCGTAGGGCTCTGCTGACTCAGTGCCTTCCGTATCTCTGCTGTTCCTCGCCCGCAGCTATCTCTGTCTGTGCGATCACACTCGCTGTGTCTTCAGGGGGTAAAGGAGAGTTCATTTCTGTGATGTTATGGCAGCTGCACTGCTTTCAGCAGGTCAGGCAGAAGTAGATCAAGGAGAGTGTAAAAAGATTGGGAACACGCAGACTGAATCCTGAGAGTCAAATTAGGAGTGCGGACTGTTTAAATAATTCCACTTTTTAAATCAAAGGAATGGTTCATCCAAAAATGAAAATTCTGGAACACAAAATATGGAATTCTGAATAATCATTATACAGCTTTTAAAGACTGTTCATAGTGAACAGCTGTCAAGCTCCAAATAGCTTTTTAGACATTATGAAGCAAAGTAGTCTGTACACTCTAAGAAAAAAAGGTACAAAAGCTGTCAGAGGGGCAGTACCCCCCCCCCCAATGACCGCTTTTGTACCTTTAGTCCTGAAAGTGTAAGTTAAAGTATTTTCAAGTTCAAGTTCAAGTTCACTATATATTTTATATATATATAGATTATTTTTAAGGGGCCAATATTTCTTTTTTTTTTAATTTTCTTTTTTGAATATAGTACACATACACACATATATATATGTAGAGAGAGAGAGAGAGAGAGAGAGATTTAATATTTTTGTGGAAACTGTGATACATTTCTTTTTTTCGCCCCAGGATTATTTGCTAATTAAAACGATATTTATTTAAAATAGAAATATTTTTATACCAATTGTTTTTACTGTCATCACTTAAATTTAAATGTAACTATTAAATTTAACATATCCTAACACAATTCTAAAACAATTCTGAGATATACAGCGATCTGTTTTTGGACACTTAAGCCACTAAAATGTTTTTGTACGATATAACAAAATGTATGACAAGCACAATTTTTTATCAAACATTTCACAAAATGAACTTCGTTAGGTTGCAAAATATAAAGAAATACATATATTGTTCAGAATGAAAAAGTATATATATAAATATATGACTGCAGGGCTTATTATATTATAATTATATTATATTATATTATATTATATTATATTATATTATTATAAAGCTTATTATATTATATACAGATTCCACTTGGTTTGATAATGACTCTATAATGCAATTCAGTTCAGACTTTCTTTGTTTTTGTTTTTTATGTGTCCACACAATTTTTAGTTTGAATATAAAGTCAGTTAAATTTTTTAAAATATTTTTTTACACTGCCTGAAGAGTCTCCTTCGGTGAAAGAAACACCAGGAAACAGATGTTAAACTACATGGAAGTATATATATATATGTATATATATATATATATTTATATAAAATACTATGGCTACCATCAACTGTTTGGTCACCAACATTCTTCAAAATATCTTCTTTGGCACTCAACAGAAGAAACTCATGCAGGTCTGGAACAAGTGGAAGGGGAATACATTATGACAATTTTCATTTTTGGGTGAACTATCCCTTTAAAAACAGTTCTTATTTAGGTCTTCAATCTGTTTGGAGAAAAGATAAGAAGAAATAAATGTGTCGCTACAGCCCTAGTGGGATGGAGTTCTCAGGACTGCTGGGAGATTTAAGTGACAGACACGATTGGCATTTAATCCAGTCTGCCCGAGGTCTCTCTGGGGCTTAAGCTCCATCCGCACGGGTTCGTTTCCCTCCTTCCCTCTGCCTCCCGCCCTGGGCCAGGCTGTGATGGAGGACATGCATGGGATGGTAGTTCAGGCCACCAGCGCAAAGCTGCAGGCAGTTGTTCCAGATGGCTGGCTGGTTAATAGAAAGCTTAGCTCCGGGTTTGAGTCACTCAGATGGCCGTTTCTCTGGCGGCTATACGTCTCTGACAAACCATGGACAGTGAAAAGCTCCTGATCCTATAGTGTTTACACAGCAATATCGCATTGACTAGAATATACAGCAAATTAATGGGAGAGCAAACAATGTGCTTAAACCTTGGAAAACATTTCACGCTGCTTTTGGATCCAGAGGGCTCTTACCTCAGACAGTCTATCACAGGCACATACTGTACTGCTACGCTGATAAACATCGGCTCCTCTAGTAGCCAAAAGTGGCATTGATTTAGATAGAATCTAAGACGATCGGTGCACCTTTTCCAGCTGAATGGAAATTACTGGAAGTGCTGAACAGAAGAAAGGTCAGTCAATAGTGTAGTGTGAGAACTTTCTTAATAAGTGGCAACATTTAGCTGCTGAAACTTATTTTCAGGGGAATTTATTTGCTTTTTCTCCTAATTATATGGAAATTTCAAATATATTTCAGCTTAGAAAATAAATATATGAACCTACCTAAATTTAACTGAATGAAGATATTAACTGAATTTCAATCTGATGCCTATAAAGTAAAATCAACATAAAATATAACAATTCTATAAATACACACACACACATAAATGTTTAAATTATATACTGTAGACATCCATTTAAAGATCTGGGGTTGGTAAGATCACCAACTCACCAAACATTTATTTGGGGCAGTTGTGGCCTAATGGATAGAGAGTCAGACTTGTAACCCAAAGGTAGTGGGTTCAAGTCTCAGGTCCAGCAGGGATTGTAGGTGGGGGCGAGTAACCAACACTCTCTCCACCCTCAATACCACAACTGAGGTGAGACCCTTGAGCAAGGCACTGAACCCCAACTGCTCCCCAGGTGCCGCAGCAATGGCTGCCCACTGCTCTGGGTGTATGTTCACTAATGTGTGTACACTTGGATGGGTTAAATGCAGAGCACAAATTCTGAGTATGGGTCGCCACACACCACTTCCCTGTCCTTTCCGTATTTAAATAAAAAATACAGTAAAACTGTAATATTCTGAAATATTATTAGTTAAAAATACTGTTTTCTATTTTAATAATTTAGTTAATTATTGTGATGACTCCAGACTTTAGTGTCACCTGATCCTTTAAAAGTCATTCTAATTAGTTGCTTAAGAAATATTTCTTTTTATGATCATCAATAAAAATGATAAGTTTTTATTTAAGGATTCTTGGATAAATAGAAACCATTACAGCATTTATTTGAAACATACTTTTTTTTACAAACCCGATTCCAAAAAAGTTGGGACACTGTACAAATTACGAATAAAAAAGAAATGCAATAATTTACAAATCTCATAAACTTATATTTTATTCACAATAGAATATAGATAACATATCAAATGTTGAAAGTGAGACTTTTTGAAATGTCATGCCAAATATTGGCTCATTTTGGATTTCATGAGAGCTACACATTCCAAAAAAGTTGGGACAGGTAGCAATAAGAGGCCGGAAAAGTTAAATGTACATATAAGGAACAGCTGGAGGACCAATTTGCAACTTATTAGATCAATTGGCAACATGAATGGGTATAAAAAGAGCCTCTCAGAGTGGCAGTGTCTCTCAGAAGTCAAGATGGCAAGAGGATCACCAATTCCCCCAATGCTGCGGCGAAAAATAGTGGAGCAATATCAGAAAGGAGTTTCACCGGGAAAAATTTGCAAAGAGTTTGAAGTTATCATCATCTACAGTGCATAATATCATCCAAAGATTCAGAGAATCTGGAACAATTGCTGTGCGTAAGGGTCAAGGCCGGAAAACCATACTGGATACCCGTGATCTTCGGGCCCTTAGACGGCACTGCATCACATACAGGAATGCTACTGTAATGGAAATCACAACATGGGCTCAGGAATACTTCCAGAAAACATTGTCGGTGAACACAATCCACCGTGCCATTCGCCGTTGCCGGCTAAATCTCTATAGGTCATAAAAGAAGCCATATCTAAACATGATCCAGAAGCGCATGCATTTTCTCTGGGCCAAGGCTTATTTAAAATGGACTGTGGCAAAGTGGAAAACTGTTCTGTGGTCAGACGAATCAAAATTTGAAGTTCTTTTTGGAAAATTGGGACGCCATGTCATCCGGACTAAAGAGGACAAGGACAACCCAAGTTGTTATCAGCGCTCAGTTCAGAAGCCTGCATCTCTGATGGTATGGGGTTGCATGAGCGCGTGTGGCATGGGCAGCTTACACATCTGGAAAGGCACCATCAATGCTGAAAGGTATATCGAAGTTCTAGAACAACATTTGCTCCCATCCAGACGTTGTCTCTTTCAGGGAAGACCTTGCATTTTCCAACATGATAATGCCAGACCACATACTGCATCAATTACAACATAATGGCTGCGTAGAAGGAGGATCCGGGTACTGAAATGGCCAGCCTGCAGTCCAGATCTTTCACCCATAGAAAACATTTGGCGCATCATAAAGAGGAAGATGCGACAAAGAAGACCTAAGACAGTTGAGCAACTAGAAGCCTGTATTAGACAAGAATGGGACAACATTCCTATTCCTAAACTTGAGCAACTTGTCTCCTCAGTCCCCAGACGTTTGCAGACTGTTATAAAAAGAAGAGGGGATGCCACACAGTGGTAAACATGGCCTTGTCCCAACTTTTTTGAGATGTGTTGATGCCATGAAATTTAAAATAAACTTATTTTTCCCTTAAAATTATACATTTTCTCAGTTTAAACATTTGATATGTCATCTATGTTGTATTCTGAATAAAATATTGAAATTTGAAACTTCCACATCATTGCATTCTGTTTTTATTCACAATTTGTACAGTGTCCCAACTTTTTTGGAATCGGGTTTGTACAATAAGTGTCTTCACTTGTCACTTTTGACCATTTTAACCATCCTTATTTAACAAAATTAATTATAATAAAACTATCCTGTTTTTCTTATTATTTTTTTTTATTTTTTTTATTACTTACATATGTAAGTTTTGGTTTTAGTTTTTTAGGCTAACCGAGACTTGTCATAGCACTTGCATATTATTGTTCTTTTGTTGGTTTTGATTGCTTCTATTGTCCTTATTTGTAAGTTATTTTGGATAAAAGCATCTTCTAAATTACTAAATGTAATGTAAATTAACTTAAACTAAACACAAATGAGAAAAGTTGATTTGCCAATTAGCTGAAATGAAATAAGTTTACTGTTATTTCAAGTAACAAAAATATTTTTTGAATGGTACTTTAATAGCCCTGACTCACATCTCTATTCTAGAATCCATAAGCCACCATTCACATCCCTCTGAAATGGATAAGTACCATTGGCAGAAGTACCAAAGCAGACTATTACCATTTATCAAAATTCAATATGATTTTTCTGGTCATTTTGTTGGCATTTTCGCCCTGAGCCCTGGCTGATTTTTGAAATTCAATGTTCTCACCAAGATGCTACCAAGTTTTATTGTTAACCTGTGAGATTGTAGAGTTAAGAACTCATTTGATCCTTGTCCTTGTTGCTTTCTGAGTATCGACCGCATAATCATGTAGAGCCGCTTTACAATGATTGCCCTGCACCAAAATTTAACCAGAGAATTGTTTAATCACCAGCTTTGAAAACACTGTGCCACATATCCATTTGCAGGCATTGATCACTGCTCTTAATATAAAAATGAATTCTCACACGTGTCACTCAAACTGACAGCAGCACAATGAGATGGATGTGGAACAAGAAGAAGTAGATGAGTGAAACAAGGGGAAAGAATGAGAACTTGAGTAAAAGCCGTCTGATGACTCAGCATCAGAGGCCAAATGAAAACCATAAGAAAGGCTTGGCTGTGATTCAGATGTACTCAGGTGTGATAACCTTTGGTCCTGAGCTGGCACTTCCATCCACTGTTACGCAGCTTGAATGATCAAACCAAGAGCGGCTGTGCACCGGCTTAAAGATCATATGAAAAATAATGGTTCTCAGTTCTGTGGCTTTCAGATCATATAGTGTTCCATAACATTAAGCAGATACACACATTTAAAATAGTCTTTCACTTACAGGGAAAAAGACCTGATAAAAATAAACGGACCTGAAAAAAATAAAATACTGATGACTCATTCTGCACTTATGCACTCAAAATTATTTTGCTAAGTGAAATTAAATAAAAAATATGATCATAAAATGACTAGAACCATTTCATGAGTCCATTAAATTAATATTATTTTTACTAGCAATGACAAAATAATATTGATTGATTCATTCATTCATGCGTCTTTGTGGTTCTTTATCTGGGTTTTCCAGCTTCTTAGTGTCCATTTGGTAAATTCATGAGGCCTTTCTTGATTTATTTATTAGGCTGCTTGAGTCTGGTACCCACTTTATTAGCTCCTTCAGTCTGTTTTTATATAAATACCCCTTTCTGCTTCTCATTTTTCTTCTAGTCTTCGTCCTGTCTTTCTCCTCCCCGCTGTCCTGCCTTCGAAGCAGTGATAAACAACAATTGTATTTTACAGGGTCTTGGAGAAGCTGGTCAGAGGTACAGTTCATGCGAAAGCAATCCGTCCAAGCTCACAAAGGTGAACCGCTACTGATGACGTATAATTTACATACTCCTGGTCATTGAATAACATATTTCTCAAAGCTGTTTGTCCACAATCCTGCATTCTCCACATCTTGAATTGTAAATTACATCTTAGACTCAAACGTTACTGGTGCCATATTAGTTTAAGGGCATTTTATTGACACATAAATCTCTGCTGACCATATTCCGATGGTGAGTAATATGTTTGTAAGTTTGCATGGTGAATTATGCATACTTCTCTACCTAAATGCCATTTCTCAAAGCAAATTCCCACTTGGTAAATGATGGGTTACCTGGACTGCAGCGCTTTATGACAGCACTCCCTTTAGAGAAGGAAAAATATGTGTATTTAATGATGGTACACTGGGTTAAATGCTGAGTTAAATATGGACAAACTCAGCGAATGGGTTGTTTTCAACCAACAGTTGGGGCATTCGTGGCCTAATGGATAGAGAGTTGGACTTGTAACCCGAAGGTCGTGGGTTCGAGTCTCAGGTCTGGCAGGGATTGTAGGTGGGGGGAGTGAATAACCAACACTCTCTCCACCCTCAATAGCACGACTGAGGTGAGACCCTTGAGCAAGGCACCGAACCCCCAACTGCTCCCCGGGCGCCGCAGCATTGGCTGCCCACTGCTCCATGTTCACTACTGTGTGTACACTTGGATGGGTTAAATGCAGAGCATGAATTCTGAGTATGGGTCACCATGCTTGGCCACACACCACTTCCCTTTCCCTTTAAATGTTTAACCCAACCTTCTGGGCAGTAACCCAAGAGCTGGGTCAAAGCAATCAAATCGCTGGGTTTGTCCATATTTTACCCAGTGCTGGGTTGTATTTAACCGAGCATGTTTTAGAGGGTATATACATTAGCATAATATGGGACATAGGGGCTTATAAAATACCAATTTAATCCAATATATACCAATATTAATGTTTTTTTTTTTGTTTTTTTTTAAGTTGGATATACACTGAAATGTAAAATATGGACAGTGACAGAATTTGTAGAATGTACAATTATTTGAAATCTATCTATCTATCTATCTATCTATCTATCTATATTCAGAAGAAAAAAAAAACTTACATAAATGCACAACTTTTCATTTTACATATGTTTAACATTCATTTTAACATTGTAAATTTCAGGCATGGTTAAAGTAATGGAATTCTGCTAGAATGTTAATTATGACAAGAAATCACAGAATATAATATAATATAATAGAAACTTATAACAAAAACAGAAAAAACAAAACAGTAACAAAATAACAAAAAACAATAACAGTATCTCAGTTACAGTAGAGCAAAAGATGTTTGTACATAAAATGCTTAACGTATGTTTTAAATATTGCCATAACGTTAAAACATCAATTTCGATGTCTGAGCAAACATTTTCAAATGCACGTGTGCAAATAAGCACTCATACACCTCACAATTTGCAGCCATAGCCCTGTTTTGTGGTTCGTGGTCCCTAAAGATTTACAGTATACGGTGCTGGCCAGAAAGAAATGATATGATATCATTCAAAACTCCCCAAAGAATTCCAAGGATCCATTTACCTTAATTAAAACAGCGACGACTTCCATGGCTAATAAGATATTACTCACCATACAGTCTCTCTCTCTCTCTCTCTCTCTCACAAACACACACACACACACACACAGGCACCTGTGCCTTCCACACAATTAAAATACCACCGCCCACGCATCTACCGTTGAGTGATAAACAGATTTTAGATTAAGGTCTTCATCCAGATGAGCTCCATCTTTCTTTCTCCAGTTTGCCACAGTTGCAGCTGCTTATCAGTTAATCATGTTTACGACAGGCCTGACAACTAATAACTTTCCCAGGGAGTTTCGTCTCCCCCCTCTTAATCGGCGGCGGCAGCTCAGCGAGCCATATGCTCGCTGATTATTGAAGGTGATGAGAATGGGGAACGTCGGGCAACACTCAGGGAATGCTGTCAGGCCCAGGCTACGTGTTATCGGGGGCCGACATGCGGGTCAGGGCTCCAAACGCAAGGCTTGACACATGCTAATGAAGCGCGCTCTCATCAAGCATGCGGCACGATGCGGCCCATCGAAAACGAGCGGCGGAGCGTTCTGGACTCTTCCGTAACCACGGGAGCAGTCATATCCCATTATGTCAGCATGGAATAAGCACTGACCCTCACCGTCACGCGGACGACCCACGTCGTGACAGCTTGTCTTGATCGCGAGCACAGGTGGAGGTGGAGGAGGAGAAGAGCCCGGCTGATGAGTTTAGACTTTAAAGCAGCATCTTGTGGGTGTAAGTGAAAGGGGACATGCTGCATAACCTTGATAAAGTCATCTCTCCAGTGCACCGGCTTTTCAGGTCTATGGAATTAGCCCAAGACGACGGGTGTCAGCCAAACGAGTCTTGATTCAATTAGTCTGACAATGACTTATAGAATTAAGTAATTTATAATCAATTTAGAATGGCACTTTGAAAGACAGACAGTGGATGCAGTCAGTGCAATCATATAAAAGTAATTATTGTTTAGTAATTCAACACATACTGGTGATTAAACTTAAAACAATAAAAATTGTCATCATTTAATCCCTTTCTATGACCTGTATTTCTAAAGAACTTACACGAAGAAATTAAACTAAATTGTTCTTTTCATGTTATAGCAAGGAATGGGGACTATTCAAGACACAAAAACACAAAAAGTATTATAAAAGTAGCTTCTTCTGAAGCATTCAGTAGCTTTGTATGAGAAACCAAATAAAATCATTTCTCATTTACATAACTCGGGGCTGCTACAAAGGAACTATGCTCGATTCCTAAATTATTTTTTAGAATCATTTTTTGTGCATATTATAATTATATGGGAGTAATGACTAGACTATTTATTTAAAATTTCAGTAACATTTTACAATAAGGTTTTATTTCTTAATATAATTTAACTATAGTATATTTAACAAACTAACAATAAACAATACTTCTACGGCATTTATTAATCTTTATGTTTATATTTCTACAAAAATAGATCATTGGTGTATATTTTAAATGAAAAGAAAATTTCAGTCTTTCTTCAAAATGTCATTTTTAATTTAATAAATCTGTTTCTTCTTTACTAGTGTTTTCTGAGTGAAAACTGTTTCTACACCATTTTTTCAGCATACAGTCACTAATACATTTTTAAACTCAAAAGTCGTATTTGTTAACATTAATTAATGCACTGTAAACTAACATGAACAGTAAATGCTGTAAAAACATATATCGCTCATAGTTAATGTTATCTCATGTATTATCTGTTAACAAATAAGACCTTATAAAGTTATAGAAAACATTTCCTATGAAATTATATGAGTTGGAATATGATTTTCTTTTTTCATCTTAGACTACTGAATCAGTCAATACCATCTTACATGAATCTTGCAATATTGGAAGCTCAACTGCTGTTTTTTCTAGAGTTCTGCTGGTATTTAGAGTAAATATTTCAGATAATCTCTTAAATTTGAAACAAATATTGAGCGAATCTGAAAATATCTCCAAGGACAACACCACCACTCGCATTGGATTGATATTTATAGTCTGGAGTGCATCTTCTCAGACTGGCAAATTTAGGCTAGGTAATTTGCCCAGATCCACCAACGCTAATTAAATGCAAATCATCAAATGGACTCCTGCTGATGGGTTGGTCTTCCTTGAACTTTGTTTAATCCAATCCTTTAATTGCTTAACAGGATCAATCATGGAAGCTTAATTAGCCTAAATGTCCAGATGTGTTTAAGTCATTCAGATTGGAATGGAGATTGGAAAAACGTAATGGAGGCTGGCAGTCTGGGAATTCATCTACTGCAGTCAGTCGTCTCCTTGAAATGCAGCGTGAACGCTTCCCTCTTCCTGCCAGTCAGTCCACTTCCTCTATCCTCCTCTCTGTGCGCCCAGATCAGTCAGTGAACCAATGCTATTTTGCACCGCTAAAAATGTGCCATTACTGCTTCCAAAAGTGGTATGATGCAACTTGCACAGCCGCATTTTGACCAAATGACTGGGCTGGAACTGCAGAAGCGATTCTGTAATTGAGTGAAATTCAGAGCAGTGCCCTGCAAAGACTCTAGTAAGAGAGAGATGTGTTTCACAGGCATCGAATGACTGGGATGAGTTTGACTTTAGGTCACCTCAATCTATGCTGAAGTGACGGAGGTTTTGAAAGTGTTGACATAAGCCAGTCTCCATGCGGTGGAATCAAGGGCGTAGTCGTGCCTTTAACATTGTAAGGACATTTGGAAATCAATCAAACTATACAGATGCACCAAGCGTTCGCCTACAAAGTGAAATTGCCTGCTGTAGTTGATCAAAAGTTCAGTGTGTGTGTGTGTGTGTGATTAAAAATAAGACTTTAAATACTTGTAAAATGCTAATAATAATAATAATAAAATATAAATTGCAAAATATACATTTTTTTTTTTTTAAATGGTCAAATTTAATCAAAATAAATATTGATTGAATTACTACTAAATTACTAAAGATGTGCAGAAGTATAAAGCTGACTGTTGTTTCATGCATTTCTATCAAGACACAAACGCACGTTCCTCTGTTTGTTTTCCTCATAACAAATACTCCATAGTACATAGTACATTAGATAGTAAATATGCCATCTAACACGATTTAGCAAGACACATTTCATTGGGGACAACTCAAATGGAACCTGCATGGTAAGAGCCTGAAGTTACTGCTGAGATTTTATAACCGTTGCTTAAATGTATGACTCAGAATCATTTTAGCTTTTCACATTTGCTTGCTGATTAGAACAGGCAGGTTAAATATCACCAGCCGTCTCTCGCTCTATATGAACCAGTTTGAAGTGTCTCTTTGATTTTATTTGGCTTTGAAAAAAGCCTGTTTCGGCTGAGAGCATCCAGGGATAAGAAGTCAACTGCTTCTCCATTGACACCTCTCCTGCAGGAGTGTCAAGTCTGGTGGGCTTGGAGAGCTATTCCTCGTTTTGGCCTCCTCCGATTGTTCTTGGTGCGCCAGCACCTCCAGATCTGTTGTGAGCTAACCGAGAAACCTGGCAAGCCCGGGTAACTGTTTACACTTGATGCACTTGAATGCTGCCAAACCACCACTGGGTGGTAGCAGGTGGGGTTCAGTGCTGGCAAACTGATAAGCACATTGACCAGGACACAAACAGCTAGCGATCAATCCCAAAGCCAATGAACCACACAGGATAGGCAAGAAGCATTGAAGCATATCGGATAATTATTGAGTTGGCATCAGAATGAATCAGGTGGTGTGAGAGCTAGAAAAATGTTCAAAACTATGATCCGCACTGGATTCTCAGTCATCGATGAGGTGGTGAGCACAGTGATGTACAGTACGTCTGTTACAGCATCGCATCAGGAGATAGTGGACGTCTTTGGCTAATGAAACACTGAGAAATGTGTTGTATAACTACAGAATCAAACCTAAGTGCAGCTTTCATATACTTTCATGTCTGTTCATGCACCAGACAAATATATCATCCTAGAACCTCATTTGCGTGAAAGTGGCTGTCTCTTATGTGCCTCTTCCAGTCCTTTGACATTTCCAAAGATCAAAGGCTCAACAAATATCTTTTATAATTACAATGGGGTCCAAAAAAAAAACAGACCACAAGTAAAAACATTGCACGATAAGATTAATTAATTTATGGATTATAATGCATCATGTATCTTGAACTAACAATGGACAAAACTTTAACAGCATTTGCTAATTGTTAATAAAGTAAATTTATATATAATTCAACACATTTTAGCATTTCATTTAATAAATTACATTAAAAATAATTTTAAGTAAAAATCATTTTGAATTAAAACTGAACTGTACACTGCCATTCAAAGTATGATTCAGTATGATTTTTTTTTTACTTTTATTGCAAGGATGCATTTATTTGAATAGTTAAAATTGTGTCAGTAAAGATACTTTTTAATGTAAGAAAAAAAGTCACCCTTTTATTTCTTGAACTTTGCTTAAAGAATCCTGAAAACTAAAACAAATCAATACATTTATAAATACATTTTATGTTCCGAGTTGCAGTTTTGATAAATGTTATTATCAGAATATTACAAATATGTCTGAAGTATTTTGTGACAATGACAATTGGAGAAAATTCAGATTTGCATCACAGGAATAAATTGCATTTTTAAGTGCATTGAAATATATTTTTTTAATCTTTCACAATATTGAGGTTTTTACTGTACTGATTGATCAAATAAATGCAGCCTGGAGCAGAAGAGACTTCTTTAAAAATATGTTCAAAAATCTTGTTGACACCGTTACGTCCCGCATCAGTCTAGGGGTATATGTGGACGCAACAAAACTAATTTTAAAGAGCGCTAGTCTGAGCCCTAACACCACAAGCAACAAATTACCATAAAGATTATTTATTTTACAGTTCATGGAACAATATACAAAAAGTATATTACAATAAGAAGTTAAAAACAACAAAAAACAAAGGGAAGTGATTGCTTCAGGAGAGGGCAAGGCCAAAATAACAAACAAAAATCCAACTACATTATTTAAACCTTTAACTAATCTAACAAAGAAAAGAAAAATAATAACAGAATTAGATCTTAACTCCCTCCCTGGCCCCAAAACAAAAATGGCGCCCACCTCCCTACAACTTCCAAATAAAACCTACAATAATAAAAACCAGAGTCGCTGGGATATATTTGTAGCAATAGCCAAAAATACATTGTATGGGCCAAAATGATACATTTTTCTTTTATGCCAAAAATCATTAGGATATTAAGTAAAGATCATGTTCCATGAAGATATTTTGTAATTTTTTCTTAGCGTAAATATATAGAAACTTTTTTGTTTAGTAATATTCCTTGCTAAGAACTTCATTTGGACAACTTTAAAGGTGATTTTCTCAAAATTGTGATTTTTTGTGTACCCTCAGATTCCAGATTTTCAAATAGTTGTATCTCAGTCAGATATTGTCCGATCCTAACCATTTTAACTTTCCTTCCAACTTACTGCTACTACTACAGTAACACAATAATTTGTGTTAGTAGTGCTTGAGTGACCAATTAGAAGGCATTCTCTTTCATAAGCTGTCAGAACTGATCTCATACTGCTAAAATGGTGCTTAATTGCCTATGGAAGCAATATCTGAAGATATGACAGTCCCCAGTAATTGTGGTCATGTCTTTGTCTCTGCTCTTGGACGTTCCGTGATCCATTGCATCTCAAATATGGTTTAATGTCAGCCAAATCCATGCTAAAAGCTTTATTTGTTGTTTTTGTTTTTGAATGAGAGGAACGCTTTGTCCCTTTCTCAGAGAAACTAATTGATTGATTAAATTACCATCTAATCATGGTAATTCAGGATCCTGACACATCTTGTTGAGTGCGTTCCTAACCAGAGATGCTCAGATAACCACTAGCTCGTTACGATCCTTGATGGATCCCAGCAATAATTGCAAGCTGCTCCTGGTGACAGCTTCTATGTAAAATTGCTGTTGACTTTAATGCAAATGCTTTTTGCTAACAAAGTGACAAAGGTTATTCTTAACATGATATGATGTGATAATTATTCACAGATAAATGTTCGCTCCACTTTACCATCGAAGTGCATGCAGTGACAAGTGTATGCGGGTGTGAAAATGACAAAGATATAATCATCAAATGAACACCCACATCTCTAAACATAAAGTCTGATATCATTTTCACAGTTTATTTGAATTATATATTTTTAAAAAGCACCTGCTTTAATTTTTTAGAAATAGTCAAATCAAAATAAGTTGAAAATATCTTGGGCTCAACTAATGATACTTGCAGGATCAGGTTATCGACAACTAGCTTGTGATATGATATCATCATGATACATGTGTCACATTTCAATGCATTGCAGTGCATCATAAAATCATAAATTGGATTGCGACTGAAACTACATAAAACACACGAGACCTGATGGATCAGATTCAATCTCTCATACCTCACAGAAATGTGTCTGACCGTGCTGAGATAAGTCTGCCAGTTTGTGTTTATTTGGATGACTTGCTTCTTCATTTATTGATCTGCAGGACATGCTATGAATGCACAAAATAAAAATATTGGTAAAAGGATCTAAAATACAATATCACGACAACAAATATTGCTCTATTTATATGATAGCATCAGCACAGCCCTAATACTGTTACAAGTAAAACTAATATTTCTCTAAACCATAAAGAATAACAAGTGATGGGCCGAAGGTTGATACTCCTTGTACAAATCATTCCAGGTTCAAATCCCATGCTAAAACACACATTTCTGTGCTTGTGAATGTACAACAGGAGCAATGTATAATCTGGTTGAAATCGAGTTAGTGATTTCACTGATTTGATTAACTTGACCTTAGAGCAGTGGTGAATTTGGCTATGACTGGCAACATTACCATAAAAGCCTGAAAAGACGTCTGGTGATGTCTATGGGTCACAGACTCACTGCTGTGATTGTGTGCAAGGGATCTGCAACTAAATAATAGCTTTTAATCTTTTATATCTGCCTTATGTTCAACTGTCCCAATACTTATGCTCACATCATTGAGTGGGATGAACTCTAAAAGTGCTGTTCTTTTTATTTGGTAAAACATGTATGTGTTGAAACGGCTAATAATACAATGTGACATTCTGTAGTTTTGTCTCATATTCATCTTTTAATCATATTTGCAAATGTCTTTGACTCCACAGCCAACAGAGCAATTTTGTCTTTACTACTCCAATACTTATGGAGGGCACTGTCTATATATATATATATATATATATATACATTCTATGGAAAACATTTAATGAAAGGTGTTGCACTGATATTAATGAAATCATTTATTATTTGATATTAATATTGCACTCCGAACCCTCACTACATGCAGGTACCTTAATTCCAAAAGATTTTAAATCAAGGGAAAACACTTTTTTTGCCCTCAAGACAGAAAAAAAGAGTGTGCGTGCATGCATATCCACTATGACAGCTACATAGTATGCAATTCCACATCTCTCTAAGAATGGACATGCTGTGAATATACAGGCGTTATTAATAGAAAGACAGTATTCCACAGCAACCGTAGAGCATTTTAGAGGATGTATTAAGGATTTATGTTTCTCCGCTTTTACCAAACATCCTCTCAGATGCCAAACAGGGGTCAAAACAGGGTCACTGATATCTCTAGAGGACTAGATATTCCACAAAATGTATTATATAGTATTATATATATATATAAGAACTCATTCAAATATCTGTTTCATGTCTATACAACTGATTTCTCTGTTTGTTTGTTTGTTTCAGTTGCAGGTGATGAATCTACTAGATTGACCTGAGTCATTTCTCCAACGAGGGGAGTGGTAGAGCACCAGACCCCTGACCTCTCCTCAGTCCCCACTGGCTTCACGCTCCAGCTTGTGAGCCTCGGAGCCCTGGATCTCTTGTCTCTCACCTCCCCTTTTTCCTCTGGACCTTGACGTGGGAACAGCACCGTAACAGACCGCCCAATGCTGAGGAGGAACTGCCTGCTGCTGTTCCTGTGCTTCCTCTTTGAGCAGAGCTCCTGTGCTCCCTTCCAAAGCAGGCCAGGGCAAGAGTGGCCCCACAGCCAGACGGGGCCATCGGCGGCAGGAAGGAATGGAGGTTCCAGAGGATTCCAGAGGGTCAAGAGGGGCTGGGTGTGGAACCAGTTCTTTGTGCTTGAGGAATACATGGGCTCGGACCCACAGTATGTTGGAAAGGTAAGAAGTGCTTTTTGAACATGATTTTGAACATTTCAGTTGCAACACTGGTTAATAGCTCTTATAGCTTTCAGAACTCATAATCTGCTGAGCCAAAGCCAGTGCCGATCTGTCGGCCTTTCCTTTAATTCGTTTAATCCAGACCTACTGCTTATATTTGCTGGTCTAAATTAATTAATACATTCCATTTCATATTAAAGGAACTCGGAGACTCAGTTTCTTAACTTTACTTAAGATAAACCAAAAGCACATGGACTGCAATCTGACAGTATAAGTGTTTTTTTACCATGACTTACGAGATAGTTATGTAACAACCTACCCATTAAGAATAATGTAACAGTGTTTGATAAAAATCAAGGAAAGTTAAACCACTGATTTCAGAAGTAATACAAACTCAGTTGAGTAAGACCAGGAAGACAAATTCGGTCTCATTCACTAACCATGCATATAAACATATGTGCATTAAATCTGGGTGCAGCGTTTTCACGCAAATCACAATTCACTTAGAATCTAAATTTAGAACCAACTCGGACCACAGTTATGCAAGCATAATTTTTTTTTTTAAATAATTAAAAATTTATAATGAATAAGTGCAAAGCAATTTATGTCAAAGCAAATATAATGTCAAACTTATGTCAAATATAATTCACACAGTGGCTTCTGGCTGACTGTTTTTGTCAGTTACACCAGAAAAACACTTGGTATATAAAGTGTTTCATTAAAGAAGAAAAAAAAAAATGTTTTTATGGTAAATATATCAGCACATACTGGGAGCGACAAAATCCAGCCACAAGACAATACAGACAGGGAAACTTTGCCATTAATTCTAATAATGATGCAGCTGACGGGTCAAATAATGGAATTCTTCTATTGTAGTGCATGTACACGAATCTGTCATGAGGTGAAAATTGGCTTTTAGCATGATGCACACATTTTGGTGGAAGACATGTACGCACTGACAGTGATCTTTAATCACAACCCATTGATATTCAGCGGTGCATTTCCGAATATGCGTTCATAACAACACAACATGAAGCTGGAATCTAATTTTCATGCAGAAAAGTGCCGTAGCCTTCCAAAGAACATCGCCTTTAGCAGATCATAACTCGACCTGATCTTTCCTCACACTTATCAAGTAAAATGAGACATTTCAGTATGAATATTTCACATTAGTAAGATTCATCGCTGATGGGCCTCGCCTCTGTGTCACTGTCGCCTACTTTTTCCAAATACATATAGACATGTGGGGAGGAAGAGACTAAACAAATCTCCCAGAGTGAAGTTCCTTCTTAGTAGTGATTAGAGCTTCATTTTGTGCCAAATTCATCTTAAAACAGATGGCTTCATCCCCTGCAGAGCAGAGCATGATTTGAACACCTCGCTTTATCTAACATTTAAAGAGAATTTTCCCTCTAACGAAGTATGAACTTGTGCCCTCCACCCTTTACCCAGTTTTAATGGAGCAAATCACCTGAACATCCTATATGTCACTCCGAGGAGAAGGAAATGACATATTAGCATTTGCTTAACTTTGTATTTTGAACTATACTGTCAGGTTTCCTAGTGCAGGATTTTCTTCACTTTCTGCAAGAGCCGTTTCATTATCAAGCAAGTGAATGTGAATTTACCAAGAGAAGTAGGAGAAACAAAGAAACAAGTGACAATGCAATGCTAAAGGCCACGACACATCAGCAAACATGATTCGCAACACAGAATGAATACTTTGCCACCTTTGGCGGCTTCTGCTTTGCATACTTTTCAGAGTGGTTTGCGTAAGACGTCTTAATCAGGACAATGAGCCAAAATACCAGCAAAGATGATTAGCATAATGCAAAATAAGTAAATAAACACAGTAATGCTCATTCAATGAGTTCCGAGACCGTAGCAGATCATGGCTGGGGTTTAGAGGTAAGAGGAAATTCAAGAAAGCTTTTCTTTCAGATTGCTTTGTTTTTTTTTTACCTTGAACCAGGGACTGGCTTTTGTCTATTTCGGATTAATAAATGCAAGACTCTCATAACATTTGTTTACTGCTATGCGACAGAGAGAGGGTGGGGGGATCTGTTGCGTGCCATGGTGTCAAAGGGATAAACAAAATGAAAAAGGAGCGAAAGAACAATGCTTGCATTTCTTTAGGCTTCTCAGTCAAGCATAAATTGCACATGGGACATTGCATTGTTTCTTTGCCATGTCGATTAACTTTATCTATCGCCGTGCAAACTGCTTTTTGTTTGTGCAAGGGTTGGTATTTCTGAAGAGTGAGGCCTCTCATAACCGGTTACAAAATACAACCAAATATATCACATTGATTTATGGAGAGACTATACGTACATTTAGCTCTTGAATGCATTTATTTATATTCATATTCTTTTTTAACTGTTTAAACAATCCTTATCTGAACACCTCAGCAACCACAGACACAAACTAGGAGAAAAAAACAAAATCACAGAGTTTGTTTTTGTGCTGGTACCTTGGCGAGTTTAGGCCTGTCATCGATAAAATTCATTGAATCATTCATTCAAATGATTGATTCAAAACTGGTTGATTACAAAGCAAATGATTCTATGAAAGTATTATTGAATCAGTGACAGTTCAAAAACAAACAGATTCAGCAACCGCAGTGTTACTCTGAGAGGCACAAATGTTCTTAGTCAAAAAACAGTCAATATTGTGTCTAAAATGTAACTTACTCAATACTAACTTATCATTTAAGTGTTGTATAAAATCAATATCGCATTTGCTCACGTGCTTATGTTCCAGAAGATGACTCTTTAATGTTAATTTAGATTTTTATACCGATATACCGATAATATCATTTCTGCAACTCAGAGCCGATCCTCCCTATACACAGAACATGCAAGCTGCGTAGGGCCCCCGAAACACCAGGGGGCCCCCTTGCTCTCAAAGATGTTTTCATTTTAGTTTTGTTTTTGAGTTTGGTATTATCATTTCTTTTAATGCAGTGAGCTGTCACCCTCACTATGTAAAAATAAGTCAAATCATGTAACGTGAATGTTGTACAGTCTCTTGCTCAAGACTAAAAAAACGTGTTGAAAGCCTACCGAGCTGCAGAAGAGATACTGTTTCTCGAGCGCTCTCCACGACCACGATTCGAGATGGAGTGAAACACAGACAAATTACATCCATTCTTTCATCCCAACCCCATTGCAGCACCCAGGAAAATGACAAAAATGGCAATACCCAAATGTAGCGCAATGAATTAAATTAATCCATCTTTAAAAATTGTGAATTTAATATTTTATCCATTCCAACAAATATCATATAACAGGGACATTAAAATGCACTGCAGAACAGAAATAACAGGACTTGTTGCAGTGGTAGACAGAGAATTTTGGCAGAGGAGACCAAATAGCTATTTTATTTCATGCGATAACATTTTTGCAAGCATGAAATATTCATTTCAAGCAGAAGAGTTGATGGATTGACACATAATATGCAACAGCAGGCGTATGTACTTTTTTTCGGTATGCATTTATGCAAAAGCTGTGAGCATGAGAACATCACAGCCTCCAGATACTGGTGAAACTCTACAACACATCAGCATTTTATCGTTTATTACGGAGGAATAAAAGCCTCATTGAGCCTTTGGGAATACCGCAACAAAGCCTCAGTTCTGCAATTAAATAATGTGCTACCGTCCTCGGTGTTGAGCAATGTCTGTTCGCTGGAAAAACCGCAATCATTCGGCTGACTGTAAATCAAGTTCTCTTTCTCTTCCTCTCCATGTCCTGCTTTAGCCTTTCTATCACCATTAAACCCTCCTCTCGCTGTCACTTATTACTACCCACAATTCACCTCTTTCTTCAATCATCTGAGCTAATAACATAATAAAGAATATACATAATCTCAAAGACACAGGTCGGTGGGTTTAAGTAACTTTATAATGTAACATTATTTATGACATCATTAGCCAAAGTGCCATCAGTCAACCTTGCTTTCTAACCTTTCATATCTGATAGCTGTAATTTAAAAAAAGCAAATGAACCGATATACAAAAGTAATTTGATAGGATGTGTGTCTCTGTGTCATTTTATGATGTTTCAAGTGAACATGAAATCAAAATCGACCCCCATTTACTTTCTTAATGCATGTTCCACTGAAGCACATTATTCCAAAGAAAAAAAAAAAAGAAGTCTTTTTAATGTTGCATGAAAATTGTACTTGCTCCGCCTCTGATGCAATCATTTTCAGCTATAATGAATTCCTCTAACTTTTTAACCCCATCCTTACAACCACCTGCCTTCATTTATACTTAATGACCTTAAAAATAAAAATGCAGACAATTCCTGATAATATCAAATATCAAATATTTGTACTTAAGTATTTAAAAGTAAAAACTTACATGTTTCTTAACTTCTAAAATTGACTGTTGAAATTAAGAGACAGTGGATTATTTTCTTTGATGCACAAACAGTCATTTAATACCAATTTCCTCAGTGTCCTGATTATGTCTCTAGGACAATTAATCCAATATTCTCAAACTTATGACCTGAATTTATAATACCAACAGATGATTTTCTAATGGTTTGACATTTGAATATAGTTGTTTATGAAATGATCCGTGACCGTGAGTCAAATCAGTCCATCATCAGCAGTGATTAAAATGCATTGCTTTAGGTCAAAATGGTTGTGGTGACTAATGATATGTCTCTTTGTAAGGACAAATCATCATAGTTATGACCAAATACATTGTATTGGCTTGTACATTGAGTAAGATTTATTTATGACCTGCATAGTGAAATGGCAAGGAATAAGAAAGTACTATAATTACACTAGAAATGTAATTGAGTAAAAGTATTGATTTCTCAATAGTACACATGCACAGAATCTCCCAAATGATACTATAGTATTTCCATTAACCAAATGTATGCTATTAGTAACACAGTACAATAGCTCAAGCAATTGTCCCATTCAACTAACTTTAATGCACAAATTTTGTAAACCAATTATCATATACAGTGGCGTGAAAAGGTTTTTTCCCCCTTCCTTTTTTTCTTTTTTTTTGCATATTTGTCACACTTAAGATTCGAATCATCGAACAAATTTTAATATTACACAAAGATAATGAAAGCAAATAAAAAATGCATTTTTAAATGATGAGTTCATTTATTAAGGGAAAAAAGCTGTCCAAACCTGCCTGACACTACATGAAAAATTAATTGCCCCCTAAATCTAATAACTGGTTGTGCCACCCTATGCAGCAACAACTGCAATCAAGCGTTTGCGATAACTGGCAATGAGTCTTTCACGTGGCTGTGGAGGAATTTTGCCCACTCTTCTTTGCAGAATTGTTTTAATTCAGCCACATTGGAGGGTTTTCGAGCATGAATGGACTGATAAGGTCATGCCACAGCTTTCAATCGGATTTGTCTGGAAGTCCGGACTTTGACTTGGCCACTCCAAAACCTTAATTTTGTTTTTCTTGAGCCATTCAGAGGTGGACTTGCTGGCGTGCTTGGGATCATTGTTCTGCTGCATAACCCAAGTGCGCTTGAGCTTGAGGTCACAAACTGATGGCCGGACATTCTTCAGGATTTTTGCTCAGGAGTGCAGAATTAATTGTTCCATCATTTATGGCAAGTCGTCCAGGTCCTGAAGCCCCACACCATCACACTACCACCACCATGTTTGACTGTTGGTATGATGTTATTTTTATGAAATGCTGTGTTGGTTTCATGCCAGATTCAAAACCTTTCAAAAAGTTCAACTCTTGTCGCATCAGTCCACTGAATATTTTCCCAAAAGTCTTGGAGATAATCAAGATATTTTTTGGCAAATGTGAGATGAGCCTTTGTGTTCTTTTTGGTCAGCAATGACTTTTGCCTTGCAATGCTCCCATGGATGCCGTTTTTTCCCAGTCTCTTTCTTTTCAATTCAATTCAATTCAAGTTTATTTGTATAGCGCTTTTTACGATACAAATCGTTGCAAAGCAGCTCTACAGGAGCTCTATCTTTCTTATTGTTGAATCATGAACACTGGCCTTAATTGAGGCAAGTGAGGCCTGCAGTTCTTTAGATGTTGTTCTGGGTTCTTTTATGACATCCTGTATGAGTCGTAATTGCGCTCTTGCAAGTTATTTATTTATTTATTTTCTTTTTTTTCTTCACGTAGTGTCAGGTAGGTTTGGACAGTTTTTTCCCTTAATAAATGAAATCGTCATTTAAAAACTGTTTTGTATTTTGTATTTACTTGCATTATCTTTGTGTAATATTACAATTAGTTTGATGATCTGAATCTTTTAAGTGTGACAAATATGCAAAAAAAAAAAAAAAAAAACAGGAAGGGGGCAAAAACCTTTTCACGGCACTGTATATACAGTACACATGGACTAACCGGGTAAAAATGGATAAAGATATATAAATATCCATTTACACACCTGAAATGTAGTTTCACTCAGAAATACATCAGTTTACTGCAGAGGGAGCTTCTCGGAAAGTTAAGCTGGATCACATTCACCTCATATCTGAGGATTTCAATCCCAGATGAGCACAAACTAATCATCAGGAGGCCCAAGCGGATCAAGGGTTTATACAAAGACGCAACCAACTGGGCTTTTTCTGTGTGTGTCCATCCCGCGGAAAGCTTTGGTGAGAAAGGGAACACAGAAGAAGATCCATGCCCTTAACAAAGAGCCTGATAAATGAAAAATGACTCACTCTAAAAGAGTTGTATGCTACGTTGTCTGGGAAAATTTGAGATGGGTATTTACAGACACAATCCAATAATGTTAGCTGGGAGAGCTGCTCCAGATCTTTTGAAGTCTTCCCATTCTCACAGCTTTTTACCTGAACTGACATCATCTTTCATTTATCTTCAGCCTTTCTCAGCACAATCTGTTCATCAACTGCTATCCAAACAGGCCTTTCAACAAACCATTAAGCTTCTACACTGCTGTAGGCTTCACTTTTGTGTTTTTTTTTTTTTCTTAAAGGAACAGTTAAAATTCACCAAAAAATAAAAATTCACCCTGGCATTTCAAACATTTTTATTGTTGAACACACACACACACACACACAAAATAATAATAATAACTATTTGTAAAGAATCTAATCATCATTTTTGTGCAACAACAGTAAATATTACGAGAAAACATACACCGTAAATTATCTAGCAGTCTTCTAAAGATACAAACAGGCTTAAATTGAACTTGTCAGCATACTAGTTCTGCAAACATTTTCCTTTAGAAAAACTTTAGAAAACACTTCCATCAGAAAGGTCTCTCATTTGAATACCATAATGCATTTTCTAGAAAGGCCATCCATTTTACAGCTTGTTTACGTGAGCTCTTTCTGGCTGACAGGTCACCACTTACTCGATCCCATTGTGTTATTGACACCCACGTCCAACTCATCTCTCCCCACCACCTATTCTCTGATTAATTCCCCGAAATGACTGCGATCTCATCTGTCTGAGGCCACCTATCATTAGCTCTCAGATCTTTTCAACATAACTTATGAAGACATGGATCTGTGCATGGGAGTCAAGAGAGTTGATGCAAAAAAGAGATGTTTCAACAGAGATAAGCACAGGTGAATGGATATACACTGCATGTTATGAAATCAGAAACTGAGCCTATACTTTTTTAATACATGTTTATGGTGTTATTGTGCACAATTAATCAGTGCACATTATTCCAAAGGGGGAAAAAGGATAATGATGACTTAATTAAAAAGCAATAAACGTTACGTTACATTTCAACTGACATTACCAAAAATTGTGCTTTTCAGTCTGTTGTTTTAAATTCTGCAGCCTTATACTGGATTTGTGACCCTGGACCACAAAGTCTTAAGTAGCACGGGTATATTTGTAACAATATCCAAAAATACATTGTATGTGTCAAAATTATTGATTTTTCTTTTATGCCAAAACTCATTAGGATATGATGTAAATATATCAAAACTTAATTTTTGATTAGTAATATGTAGTGCTAAGGACTTCATTTGGGCAGTTTAAAGGGGATTTTCTAAATATTAGATTTTTTTGCCCCCTCAGATTCCAGATTTTCAAATAGTCGCATCTCGGCCAAATATTATCCTAACAATGGTGTATAAATTTGTTTTGAAAAATTTACCCTTATGACTGGTTTTGTGTTTCAAGGTCACGTTTACTTTGAAACAATTTTCACTCATAAAATTGCTAGTAAATTTCAACAGCAAGTACCATATTTAATCAAACACGAGTTTTGAAGTGGAAATACTGAAATATTAAATAATATTCCGGTAAAACATAATCTTTGTTTCATTTACAACTTTGAAAAATAAGTATTTTTTTTACAGTCTGCAAGTCATTTAAAACTTCAAACTATAAAATAATGGATTCAATAACTGTATTAGGTTAAGATGATGTTCTTGGTGAACTTGACCTTCAGCCTCATACAGAAAAACCTAATCAAAAATGAGTGCTGGAAGTGTTTCGGACTCAATTTACCATTTTTCAAAATCCAATCAATTCCCAAAGGATAAAATCTAGTACTGCCCTACTTTTATTTCATTGCATATTTAATTTCACTCAGAAATATCACATTACAGAAGTAAAATGGTTTAGGAGCACTGTCATGTTGACTTGAATGAGAATAAGTTTATATTCATTATTTATACACAATATCATCCATCCCTTCAAATTAATCTAGCCGTTTGAAACTGTTCATAAGCTAAATGGTTAAACCGGCCCTTTAAATGTATAACACACTCCATAAATACACAGCAGCTGCAGCGAGAGTTCTATAATGTAATCACAGACCACTCTCAGTAATCAGCGTCAAATGACCAGACAGAATCTCTCCAGTGACCTGTACACTAATCAAGGTTACCATGTACATAGACCCGGCAAGACACACTGTAATTATCCATTCACTCTCTTCGCCAAGCATGTCTAAAGCATTAACAGAGGTTTTGAGTCCCATTGCCATGGATCACTTAACTGGGCTTATTTATGGTCAAGTGCACCATAAATCTATGGATGCGTTCCTTGTAAGGACTAACATAGAGGTTTCTGTGTAATCTATACTGAAGTGCTAAAATTTACTTTTGGGTAACATATTCTTTCTTAAATTAGACAATTGGGATCATGTGTATTTAGGCTTTAGGCTGCATTGCAAATGATTGTTCTTAGCCCCAAGTCCAAATGAATACAAAGAATTACATGCATTCGGTAGAGATATTTCTATAACAGCATGCTTTCCCAGAAGGCAACAGCATACTTGAGTACTCAAGTAACACTTGACCTTGCTGGGATCAGAAGTGCTTCTTCTGTACCAAATTTGTTGCAAGCCAGATTGAGCCTCTTCTGAATTCTTCATCTAGGGTTGACCTTGCAGGCTGACAGCAAACAGCAGCAGATAATAATGGATTTTGTGCTGGAGAGCGTATCTTAAACAGGCCAAACTTTACCTGTGTGTGTCTCACCTCATAGTTTGGTTAAAAGAGAGGTCAGCTTTACTGTGTGTATTTAATGAGACTCGAGGATGATTGGAAATGTGCACCTGATAAGACTGTTTACAGCCCTATAGAGTGATAAACGGTAATGCTGTGGAGAAGCCATCCTACACACAATGCTCGGGCTCAAATGTGTCAGAGAATGATTTGTTGCTGCATTGGTTATATTGGTTTCTCAAAACCAAACTTTGGTAAAGTTTTCTAATAAGATAAACATTTGCAAAATGTAATTTCTCCAAGAGTGTTTTGGAAGAATCCACCAAACTCAGGACAGGCTGTTATGACTTATTATATATTTTTTAATTGATAAGGCTGGATGGATGGATGGATGGATGGATGGATGGATGGATGGATGGATGGATGGATGGATGGAAGGAAGGAAGGAAGGAACACAGTTTGAAAGTTTATTTACTGGATGGTTGGAGTCTTTGAAAACAATGGATGGATGGAAAGTTTATTTACTGGATAGATGGAGTCTTTGAAGATAGATGGATGTATCCTTAGATGTCAACAGATGGATGGTAGATGGAATAAAGTTTGAAGGTGTATTCACTGGATGGATGATCAAAACCCTATTGATATCCACTGAAATGTTATTTCACTGTTTTTAGTAAAACTTCATTAACTTCCACTGAAAACTGTAATTAATGCTACCTTGTGGCTTGTGAACAAAATATAAAAATAAAAAAGCCTATAGACTTCCAATGAATTGTTCTAATTGGAACAACACGAGCTGTTATCAAGCTACAACTCTCCAAACTGGTATAAACATGTTCTAACAAGTTATATGTCATCTATACATTCTCACACTAGTCAGGCTTACAGTTTTCCTGTAGTGGAACATACAATAGTTATTTAAATGGCCTATACTTATATTGAAAACCTCTATCCATTCATCCATACAATACCATAATGCTGTATGGAAGACCTCAGAATGTACAAGGGAAATGTAACCATCAAAACTCAATGCTTCTTCTCTATTGTTGCCAATCCAACATTCAAAGTTTATCTTGTGTAATTGTTCTAGTTACAATTGGTTTCTACAGAAAACATGTTATTCAATAGCTCTAAACATGACAGCTCCTTCATGTCTGTGTGCAGCACTGTGCGATACACAATCCTTCATAACAAACACTGGGATGACAACCAATGCCTTCAATATTACATTGAATCCCTTTTAAAGGTTACTTAATCCAAACTCATGATTACATTTGAGGAACAATGATCCAAAATGACCATAAAATGGTGTTGATTGCATGCAGGAACCCAAGCACCACAATAATCCAACACCCCAGAAACAATCAAACTGCAGTAACATCACCCCTCCCAAAGCTCATGCTGTTTAGCTCACAAAAACCTGATGCCAAACTAATTCTGTCTAAGTCATTTGTACGGATAACTCGGCCCCAATTTATGCATGTGAAATGCTAGCAACACAGCGGCCCATTCTGAACGCGTTTAGAAAAGAAGACATTTGCAGTGTTAACGTATGACACAGATGACGAATGCGCTGGCAAAGATTGGTTAAGGAAAAAGGGAATAATGATGTCATTTATCTGCACTGCCAATATTACCTTCCACGTATTTTAATCCAACTTTTATAATAATGAGATTTCTGCGTGAAGTGCACCGAAGACGCTAATGTTCCTTGCAGTATCGCTCGCTCCTTGCATTGAGGCCAGATGAATTCAGAGTGAGATGATATTACTGGCTTGAAAGTAAAATAGCTTTTTAACACTTTTCCTCCTACTTGTTCATAGAGCTTATTAATATTTTGAACTACGATCCATATTTCTGGCATAATTTAGATATAGGCAAGGGAAAAAGACGTGTTCATCTGTCATGTGTATAAGCATTAAAGCTTGGCTGTCTTGCATCAGTTAATTAATTGCAAGCTGGTACATTTTATAAATTGCACATTATTAAAATGCTAAATATCACTATGACAACCAGGCTGATGTGTTGCATGTTTGCACAGATGTCACTGATGTCAACCATCAGTGAACACAATTAGAATTTTTACGGAAGAAGTTGCACGGCATACCATGTACTCTGCCATTCAAAAGTATGGGATATCTAAAATTGTTTAAATGCTTTTAAAAGAAATCTCTTGCTTATTAAGGTTACAGTTATTTGATCAAAAATACAATAAAAACTACATTTTAGAATGCATTTCACTCCTGTGGTGCAAAACATCCAATGATCCTTCATAAATCATTCTAATATGCTGATTTTCTGTTCAAGCAACATCTATTATTATCAATGTTGGAAACAGTTATGCTGCTTAAAATATCTATGAAAACCATTATATACATCTATGCATGTAGAAAGTTCAAACTATAAAAGCATCATTTGAAATAGATTTTTTGTAACATCATATTTCTTTTGATTAAATTTATTTAATCCTAACAAAATAAAAATAATGCTGACCTCAAACCTTTAAATGGCAATGTACACATAATGATTTATTATAGCATTTTTTACACACCTTTTATGCATATATTGTATTGCACCCAAAACAGACATTCATTAAAAAAATTAAAATGAAAAAAATAAATAAAATAAATTGTGAAAATTCATCATAAAGTAGGCCTACTGTGTAAGAATTGCTTCTAAATAATCTAAATTTCTAATTGTTTCTAATTGAATCTAAATAATTAAAAAATTTGCTAATTATTTAAGAACTTTTAACCAATTATGCCTTCCCCTAGTTGTAATGTCACTACCACCATAACTAACAATTTTGCTTATAATATGTTTTTCAGAAATTGATGTACTTGGATACCAAGGCGACAACATGCACTGAAGCACTTAAACATTACATATGTGACCTTGGACCACAAAAGCAGTCTTAAGTCGCTGGGGTATATTTGTACCAATAGCTAGAAATACATTGTATGGGTCAAAATTATAAATTTTTATTTTATACCAAAAATCATTAGGATATTAAGTAGAGCTCATGTTCCAAGATATTTAGCAAATTTCTTACTCTAAATATATCAAAACTTCATTTTTGATTAGTAATACTGTATGCATTGCTAAGAACTTCATTTGGACAGCTTTTTTGCACCCTCAGATTCCAGATTTTTAAATAAGTTGTATCTCGGCCAAATATTGTCTCATCCTAACAAAGCATAAATCACTGGTTTGAGATGATGTATAAATCTCGATTTTGAAAAGTTTTGTTTTGTGGTTCAGGGTCACATATAAAAATCTGCGTAAATTTAATCAAATGAATGTAGAAAAGTGTAAAAGACTTTGTCTAAAAGTCCTGAAGGGAAAAGTGCCCATTGTTAAACAAGTAAACAATTAAATGGACAGTTCTGTAAGAAAATATTAAGAAAAGAGCCCAGAACAAAAACTTTTGTGCTCTTGTGTTTTGGTTGTCATCACAGCTCATCCAGTAATTTGAAAAGCTACTGTCAGATTTGTCCTTTGAGCCTGACAGACTTTGGTTGTCTGTTTATATGCAGCTTTTCTTTTGTTGTAGTTATGTAAGTGTGTTGCTGCAGTTTTGATGCGGAAGTACAATGTAGCATTCCTTAATTGCTTGTGATTTGATCAGCCGTTTATCCACCTGAAACTGTCTCCATCTGTTGGGGCTGGTGTGTTTGTTTCATAACACACACACACACACACACACACACACACACACACACACACACACACACAGGCACATCAGTATTCCACCTCGTGAGCAAAAACCAAGCTCTCAAAAAACTCTCTCACGCTTTCTCTCTGTACCACGTAATCAAACAGCGAACTGTACGACAGTGTGAGACCGCTTTCAGTTTCCAGTGAATCTGCACCCCAGAGCACCAGAAATGTGACAAACACAAAATACAAACACTATGGCTAACGCAGCATTTGCCCCATTGCTCAAGAACACACATACGCTAACAAAACAAACACAGACCCGCTTCCGTTCTCCTATTTTTGTCAACACAGCATGTAAAACACACATCCTGATCTCAACACACCTATTTACGCATATATGTCCATAAGATTTCTGTTTTAAGTAAATGCTGTTCCTGATAACATTTTATTCATCGAAGAATCCTGAAAGAAAATGTATCAGTTTCCATAAAAAATATTAAGCAGCAAAAACTTAAAATTATAAAAACCATTATAAATAGTTGAGAACGTTTATTAATAATTGAGGATCAGTAATAATTGAGCATCAAATCAGCATATTTCTGAAGGATCGTGTGACACTGAAGACTGGAGTAATGATGCTGAAAATTCCTCTTTGCATAACAGGAATAATTTACATTTTAAAATATTAATATAGAAAAAAAAAGTTATTGCAAATTGTAATAATATTTCAAAATATTACTGATTTTATTATAGTATAATTAAATGCAGCCTTAGATACTTTTTTGTATGTTAAAAAATAATAATCCATATAATATACAGGATATTATATTATATATCCTATCATACCAAAATCTTATCTCATGTGTTTTTTTTAAATCATAGTATGCATATATATGCATACAGAAAAAATCCACATATGATAGAAGATTTTGATCACACCGCACACCCATAATGGATCTATACCACACACTCACACACACACACACACAGTGAGATGTATATTTATCCTCTTGCACAGATGTCTGCCTTTTCACATCCATAAATGCATAAACAGATCCATAAACACATATGCACATGGGTTTGGAGTAAATTACTCTAGTGCTGGTTTCCTCAGACTCCTTGCAGTCGTTGCACACTGGGGAATGTATTTATTTAACTGAATTGGCTGAGTGTTTAGGCCCGGTCTGACTTTATTAGCATGCAGCAAGTGTGCAGGAACGCTGGTCCTCAAGGGGTTTCGGTATCTTGGTGTGTAAGAAATATCCAGTCATGGAGCTGACAGTTCCTTTGCAAACCAAACATGCATTTAATTGCTGGCCATGTAGTGAACCATATGATTATGAACACACACAGATCACAGAAACACAATGTAGAGAGCTGAGCTTATAAATCCCACGAAAAGAACACTACCAGATCAATGAGATCTGGTCAGGGCTTTGAAAAACACCAAAAATATCAAGCAAACATATTTTTAAAAGGCTTCTCTTGATAATCGCTGAAGGAATTACAGCTTTAATAATTACTGGTTGTGTAACCACTAAAAAGACTGCTGAAAAAAGTAATTTTGACAGGCTGATTCTTCGCTTATGGCTCCGAATGATAATAGAGCCTTTATTTATTCCTCCAGTATATTAGTACGCTATTGAATCCGCAGGCGGTAGAACAGGCCTCTAATTGTCCCTATTGTGAGAGGAGGCAAGTATTTGACTGTTGCTCTCTCAGCACCTGTTGACTGAGATAATAACATGTGAAATCCAGTGCTTATCTTTACTCGAGATATATAAGCTGAGAATAGCATAATAGAGGTCTAAGCCTACTTGCACTATTTGCAAAGAAGATGTTAAGCAGATACATGTGAAGCCATATATTTGCAATGCAATGTTCTTCTTGTTGAAATAAAAGTATTTATATTTAAACATGCTTCAAAAATCTGAATTATGTCATTAGGTAAATCACAATTTTTAAAAACGCACATAATATGCACAGAGTTCTATGTAAAAGAAGAGTTCAGCCAAATTAAAACGTACTCACTCTCAGGTGACGAGATGAACAGATTAGTAGAAATGTATTATTAAATCATAGTTCACCAGGTCATTTGCAGTGGATAGGTGCCGTCAAAATGAGAGTTCAAACAGCTGATAAAAACATCACAATAATCCACAAGCAATCCACATGACTCCAGTCCATCAAATGTCTTGTGAAGTGTAAAGAAAAAATTTGAAGTCTATAATGCAAAATAATGCTTCCTCCAGTAAAAAAAAAAACTAACTAAAAAGTCCATCCCATGTTGACCTACAACATCAAAATCCACAGACATATTTGTTTACAACTCTTTTGGACTGTTTTTGCTTGTAAACGGTGCTTGATCTTTGCATATTTCTTTCCTGATTCAGACAAGACGAGAAAGCAATATTATGAAATGAGGTCACATTTATTTGCCAGAAAAAATGGTCTGAAGTTAAAACGCAGCTTTTTTCACTTCACAAGATGTTAACTAATGGTTTGTGGATTATTTTGATGTTTTTATCTGCTGTTTGAACTTCTCATTCTGACGGCACCCATTCACTGCAGAGGATCCACTGGTGAGCAAATGCTGACAAACAAATAATGAAATAAATAACTTCTCTAAATCTGTTCCCATGAAGAAATACATTTATCTACATCTTGTATAGCCTCAGGATAAATACATTTATTTAGCAAATCTTTCCTTTTTGGGTGAACGATTCCTTAAGCTTGAACATATTATTTAAAAAAAAAAAACAATCTTATCCAAATCAAATTAATACTATTAACTTTTTCACTTTAAAGCATTCCAATGCAATATTATTCAAAAAAGGTTCTTAAAATAACTTTAAAAGGTCAACATTCCTAAACAAATCATATTACGAACATCATTCATAAAATGGTGTGTGTATGAATTCATTTCTAACAGATAACACACATCTTAGTATACACAACCTCTTCATGCTTTCTGTCTCTCTCCTGCTGTTTTTTTTTTCTGATTTGGCAGAAAACATTTCTCACATTATCTCTCTTCTATACTTGTCAGTTTATGGTAAATGGTTTGAACTTGTCATGTTTGTGAAAAAATAAGAGCAAGTGTTTCTTCTGAGAGCGTAATGAGCGTCTGGGAAAGCCGATTAGTCCAGTTTGTGTTATATTTTTACTGAACTTATTATCAGAGAGAGAGACAAGATGTTCTCACCAGTTCTGCTTGGATATTTGTTAGGTTTCTCGAGGACTCAGTAATTGATTGCTATTGTTAGGCTAATTCAATTTTTAATTAGTATCACCTAACTTTTCCACTTCCAGTTATTACTGGAGTGATTGCAGAGTTTTATAATCGGATAATTAAGTCTGATAATTAAGCTCTCTTTTTGATTTATGGTGTGCTCTAGATATTATGCAGATTGGGGAAAACAAAAGCGTTTTTAAACTAGACTGTCTCAACAACTTTGGCACAATCTTTGATTGATGCTTCCTCAGATGAGAGACATGCATGTGATTAATGACACCGTACAGCACTGATATTCTATAATAAACAATATTACTGATTTGACTGCATTCAATGCAATTCACCTAAATTCAAATGAAATTGGATTGAACTGAATCAGAATTTATGAGATGGCAAATGAGGTGTCGGTTTGAATGTAGAATTGAACCAGAACTGATAAATTGACAGAAAGAAAGAAAGAAAGAAAGAAAGAAAGAAAGAAAGAAAGAAAGAAAGAAAGAAAGAAAGAAAGAAAGAAAGAAAGAAGAAAAACATTTATTTTCCAAAAAAAAAATCATGTGTGGAAAATTTGATTAAAATTCTAAATCATTAAAAGGAAGTATATTCATAAAATCTGGTGGTCATAGAAATTGATTAAAACTGAAAACATTATCAAAACTACTCAATCCGAATTTTGCCAAAATCAGTCTTTTTTTTCTTTCCAAGACTAGCACAGCAAAACAGAAAATATGAGAAGTTTGCTGTAAAATCTAGCTTGAGGGCAGGGTTGAGGTTAAATAAATAAAAAGGGGGATCTGGGCAAAGTTTTCAAAATTTCCATCTTTTTCAAAAGTCTCAGTGTCGCGGTCTTACTCGCCCCGTTCCGAGCGTGATTTGAACCGCGGTCTCTGGCTTGGGAGACGGGCGCTCTAACAAGGAGGCTAAAGGCCACAGCCTCAAGTGTCTGTCGCTAGAGCACCACTTGAGATCGGGGAGTGAGGTTTAACCTGCACAGCACTTACCCGCTGGCCTCTGCTACACTCACCCCCCTAAACCTCACTCCCATCCGGGTCACGGCACCAATGTCGCGGTCCTACTCGCTCCGCTCCGAGCGGGATTCGAACCGTGGTTTCTGGCGTGGGAGGTGGGCGCTCTAACGAGGAGGCTAAAGGCCATGGCCTCAAGTCTCTGTCGCTAGAGCGCCACTTGAGATAGGGGAGTGAGGTTTAACCTGCACAGCACTTACCCGCTGGCCTCTGCTACATCAGTTTTGGTTCGTTTACTCTGAAACACAACCCAGGAGTTTTCAAACTAAAACGGGGTCTGCAGTGTTTTCAAAAGTCTCCATTTTCGACCTCGAAAATGCCGGAGTAGTGTAAACGATAGGCGTAACCGTAGCAAAAGTTAGGCGTTTTAAAATGAAAACGCATTAGCGTAAACAGGGCCTCAGTTAAACTCAGTGCTCTCTTCCACTATTCTGAAACAACTTGTAATATTTTGGGAAAATAAGGCAATGTTTTGCAACTCCGCTTAACTTCATCAAATACACCACTATGGTAATTTTACAAAACTTTGACCACTCAGTGTAATCTAGATTACATATAACATATTCTTCTTTCTGTCTCCTTTAGTTGCACACTGACTTGGATAAAGGGGAAAGCTCAGTGAAATACACTCTCTCAGGTGAGGGCGCTGGAACCATCTTCACCATCGACCAGATTACCGGGGACATACACGCTTTACGCAGTCTGGATCGAGAGGAGAAGCCTTACTACACGCTACGAGCTCAAGCGGTGGACATCGATACCAACCGACCGCTGGAACCAGAGTCAGAGTTTGTCATCAAGGTGCAGGACATCAACGACAATGAGCCAAAGTTCCTGGAAGGTCCCTACACAGCTAGTGTACCTGAGATGTCACCTGTAGGTAAGAAGCCCATTAAGATGTTCCCGGATTTTTCATTTATTTATTTATTTATGGAAATAATGCAATAAGGTTGAATTCACTAACTTTAGTTAATAAATCATGAACTAACAATGAACAATATTTTTTACAGCATTCGTTATTCTAGAATAATGTTAATTTATAAACAAAAAATATATTTATTATTATATTAATCTATAAAAAATATATTATTTAATTACTATGTATTATATTAGTTTATAATATTAATATAATCCATGTTTGTTCATGCTGCATTAATCTGAACTAATGATTTATACAACTTAAAAACAGGATTCCTATTGCTTAAAATTTTATAATTAACTAACAGTGTAACTTGTCTTAAAAATCTTAAAATCAATACAGTTTTTACAAATTGGCATATTGAAGGTTATTCTTCAACACAGTGGAACAATGCAAGCAAAAGTTGGAGCTAAAAAAAAAATTTTTTATATAAATAAATAAAAAATAAGGTTTACAAGGATGATCACTGTGCCACTGTGTTACAATATTGGTATATTGAAGCTTATTCTTCAGCATAATAAAACAATGTAAACAAAACTCAGAGCAAAACTAAAGTACACTAACTAACATGAAATAACATATAAAATAAATAAATCAGTAAAGTCACCGTTTTAAACTATGGAAGCCAATCAATGAAGCCTTGATGATAGCTAGCATAAAATTGGGAAATTTACTCTCCAGCATAGTGGAACAATGCAAACAATAGTTAGATAAAATAAAATAAAATACAATAAAATTAAATTAAATTAAATTAAATTAAATGGAACAATGCAAACAACTTTAGGAGCAAAACTATACTAAAATTAAATTAAATTGTAAAAATTCAATACAACAGAAAGAAAGAAAGAAAGAAAGAAAGAAAGAAAGAAAGAAAGAAAGAAAGAAAGAAAGAAAGAAAGAAAGAAAGAAAGAAAGAAAGGGAAGACAATCAATGAAGCCTAAATGTTACAAGGATGACTGTCACTGTGTTACAACGAGGGATGCTGGAGGTCATGTTTTGACCACATGTTATGGAGTTTGCCAAATATTCACTGATGTGGCCGAGGGGAGCTAATCCAGACATTACTGTGTGCCGTCAGATAATGAGAAGAGCATGGGCTCCAAATCCCCACCAAACTGGATTACACAGCCCTAGTAGGATTTCTCATCTCACATGATAGAAACCTTGATTGTATTACTGATTATTTCACTGAGGCATCTGCTCTGGGTGATGATGGCAGCGGGACCTTATTTTGTTACTGTCTCTGATTCTCTAATAAAGGCCCATCTCTAAAGCCGGCCAGAAGTTGTATTGATTTCCACACAGCCTAATCCAATCGCTATAACTACAAGCAGATCAATGTAGCACTATCCTCTTGCATTCATGGAACATATTGCAGAGCTTGTTAAAGTCATAATGGCCTCCATTATTTGTACAAATATTCTTAATCATGATGTCAAATATGATTGCAGACGATGCATCAATCCCCGAGGCCACGCTGGGGAGCGATGTAATATGACGCTACAGTACATTCACTGAAAACATGATGGTCAATGAAGTGCTGCTTGCTTTGTGTTATATAACATTTAGCTGGATACTTCACAGACTTATAGTCAAAATGATAGACAAGGGCATAGAAGATAGCTGGCTTGCAGTGAAAGAAGGCACTCGTACGCACACTAGTTTAACCTCTGTTAACTGATTCATTGCGTTTGGCTGAAATATAACGGTTTTCCGGTAAAAGACAATGCACAAAACAGCACAGCACCGGACTTAAATTTAAGACCTCTTGAAATCATAATTAAGACTTTCTTGTACAATTTAAGACTTTTTAAGGCCTTAAATTTGATACAAATAAATTTAAGACTTTTTAAGACCCTGCGGAAACCGTGTGTTATGTCTGTATAAACAAAATGGTAAACTTTGACTAAATGTGATTTCAAATGTTATTACAGTGATTTTATCATATCTAAGCATGAATCCATCAAACCTATGAACAGTTCTGTGACACACAAAATGTTCAGGGCTGGGGGTACTCCAGGACAGGTTTGAGAACCACTGAGTTAGTTGAATGAGCCCATTAGTGGTCTACACATTGTTTTAACCTTTATAATTATTATAGTGTTATTTTCTGCCCAACCTCTCTTCACATTTTGCATGCTTGTTTAGAATGAAATTATGCATCATTTTACACACTTTTGAGAATTTGTTGGCTTTCTTTTAGGATTCATAGGCCTTTGGGTACACTATGTAAAGAACATATTATAAAATGACCGATTTATAGTTGTGCAAATGCAAATGTTCAACTTTTTATGATAATTATTGGCCTAGAGATTCTAGGGAATAGTTCTGCATTGATTTGATTGATTTTGAGTTGAAAACTGAGGCTAGTTCACAGAAGTAGGCTTTTTAAATAATCTCAAATACTTAAAGAACAGTTTGATTGACAGCAGTGATCCTATCGTATGATATGACGATATAGTGTATAAGTGAATATTATGAACATTTTATTGGAATTTGAGGTCATTTACAATAGAAATACTGTGTTTTAGAGGCCCTTTTCACTGTTATAGCGCCACCTATGGTCCAATCTCCATGAAACTTTGCATGCTTGTTAACAGTCATCTGACACATGTTTTCAACAAGTTTAGTAATGTTTTGAGTTTTCGTTTAGGTTTTATAGGCTTCTGGGTATATTTGGCCACACCCCTTTTTTAATGACCCCGTTACAACTAACCAAAGGACAAAATTCAATATTTTCTGTTGATGATTATTGATCTAGAGAGTCCAGAAAATATTACTACAGTAGTTGGATCGAGATTGAGCAAAAAAAAAAAACAAGAGACTAGTTCGCAAAAGTAGGTTTTTAACATAATTGAGACTATTTCATGAACAACTTGATTGACAGCATTAGTCCCAGAGGCAAAGTTGCTCAGAATGAGGAGATCTATCATATGATATGAATATCTAATGTTTGTGTGAATATATGAACATGTTCACATTTTCTGTAGAAATTTAGATTTTTGTGAAGCTTTTTCACTGTTATAGCGCCACCTCTGGTTCAATCTCCATGAAACTGTGCAGGTCAATTGGACTAACGCTTGCGTAGTTATAGCCATGTTTATGTTTTTTTCCATCTTATAGAGCCACTAAGTGGCAGAGCTGCACAATTTTTATTTTTATTTTTTACCAAAGATTGAGCTCTTACACATGCGAACCGAGTTTGGTGACGATATCGCATTTTGTTCACGAGTTATAGCCTTTTTCATAAAATTGGCCCTCCGCTTTCGAACGTTTTGGCGCCCCATTGTGACAATGAGTCGAAAATTCAACTTTTTTTGATAATTATTGATATTCACTGTCCAGAAAAATTTTCTGTACTGGTTTGGTTCAGATTGGGCGAAAAACCTTGGACTAGTTCGCAAAAGTAGGTTTTGGACATGGGTTTTTGCGGAAAAACCGTACCTCGCAGCGCGAATCAGATTTTTTTATACATAAATGTATATCAAGCCATGGAGATTTTACACTTGGTAAAGGTAATTAACCAACGCTATCTCACGGCAATTCGTACATATTTTACGAGGTGGCTAATTCGTACGACCTCACTCGTACGATTTTGTACGATTTGTCTAAACCCCAGTGACGGGTAGGTTTGGGGCAGGGTTAGGTGTAGGTCATTCATACAAATTGGCAACTCGTAAAATACGTACGATTTAGCAAAAATCATATGAATTTGTACGAGTGAGGTCGTACAAATTTGTACGAATTAGCCACCTCGTAAAATATGTACGAATTTCTGTGAGATCGGGCTGAATTAACGCAAGATACTTCATTATAGAATAATGACCTGTCTAAATTTAAATAATGCACAAGTTATTACTGTGTTGTATCACTGCTGAATAATCCGTCTGATACCTTCACACTCTTGAATGTATCGGAGGATAAAACAATTGGAAATGCAGAGTGCATAGAAAGTTTAATTACACCTTAGGAAAGCTGATACTATAAAACTGAAAATTACAGGTGAGAAACCACTCGTTACAACACGCCGTACAGAATATCACTGATTAAATAGCTGTTCATCTGTTAAGCAGAATGCAAACTGCAGTCCTGTTTAGATTAAAGCATTTTCAAATGAAAGCTTATGAGTTTCAAGAGGTTCTGAAAATCATGGAAATTCCAAGCAAATATTCAGATAAACAAAAGAAATAAGAAAGGCTTTGCATGGCAAGAGGTAAAGTCTGACATAAGATTTGGTGTCGAGCATAATAAACTACATGCCCTATCCAGCACCAAAGCCCTTTTCATATTGCTTTCCCTGAGGATGACAGATCAGGGTACTTAAGTTGGCTTGAGAAAGCCAACTTACTGAAATCCTATTTAAACGTATCTATCTATCTATCTATCTATCCATCCATCCATCCATCCATCCATCCATCCATCCATCCATCCATCCATCCATCCATCTATCTATCTATCTATCTTTAAGCTTTTAAAACTACTTTAAACTTCAAACTATTTCAGACTGAAAACCGTCAAACTTAAAACTTTTAAAAACTTTCTGGTCCGGCTTTCTCAAGCCAACTTAAAGTTTGTCTCGACAAACTTTGTCTAGTTCACTTTGAGATTTACTTTTGCTTGATCTGAATGGCAATGAAATTAAACGAAACCCTCCCCTTCCTAGCTTAATGTTATAACAGCTACTCATGATCTCAGACAGCCGGTTTCTCACTTAGACCGGTTTCTAAGTGCACCATAGTCCCTATTGAAGCTACAGACCTATTCTGCAGACGTCTGTGTGATTTTGATTGTGGCTGCTGCCATCATAAAGGCATAACTGAGTCTTGCTGTTACATACATACCCATATTTCTTGACTCTGGATGTATTTTTTATTGGGTTACAGGGTTGAATGTGACTAATTTGGAGGTTACTTAAAGGATTGGAACTGTATGGGTTTTTAATGCTTTTCACCTCTCTGTGTGGAGGCCACAACACGCTGAACGCATATTGATGTGTGCTGGGAGAACCAAAAAAAAAAAGGTAAAAATCAAAGGTAATTGCGTCAGCTGGTTGAAAAGGACTTCCATTGGGAAATGGCCTTGATTTAAAATCTGTACAATTACCTCTCGGTTCCTTTTGTTTTTTTTCCCCTACTCGCTCTGTCTCTCTTCTCCAAGGCCTTCAAGTTTATTTTCTTGTTTCAGAGAGTACACTGTGATAATTCACTCTACTTGCAGTTTGAGATTTTTTGTAAAAGATACACAGTATAATTACAAATGACCCTATGTAGTTTATGAAATATGCCTGTTCTCGTTGTGCACAATTCTGCAGTGCCTGTTCTTCTAAACAAGTGTTCAAAATAACATATAAAAATATATCTTTCATATATAACATATAATCTTTCTTCACCTCAGAAATAACTTTTGCTTTGCCCTGATGTAAACAAGGCTATGGGGGTGGTACATAATATTCCTATAATAATATTTAACCAATCATTTCCACAATTCTAATAAATAAAACCAAATCCCTACATTATTTAACACTATGTTAATATTCTCTTCAAATATGATTCACAAAAACTTGTTACTGAACATGTGGATTTTAATATGTGTACAGCCATCACTAGCCATTAGCAGCAGGACACTATGATAATAAAGAGACGCTGCAGACAACGGACAGATTAGACTCAAATCTCGATTAAGCCTGCTGTCTATTAGATAACGAACAGAAGTGCACTAGAATCAAAATCAGAGAGCATTTCTAAACTAAAGCATGTTACTATGATGAAAGTGGTGTATATAGGCCTTCAGATCCTGTCTAAATTGGTTTCACCATTTAATCAAAGTGGACTGCAATAGTCTTTAAAAACATTAACAGTTCAATGCTGTGAACTGTTAAGTGCTTTTAACCATATGCTGTACAGCTCATATACACTTAAACAGACACCTCATGCATTCTTTTAGAAAGAAATCCATTGCATATAGAAGTGAGTTTGTGATTCAAGTAAATGTAATTTCAGAATGCTTTCACTTATAGATATGTATCACTAGCTAAAATGAAATAAAGTTGTAGTGGAGGTCTGAAAGGATGCATGAGGAATATGTTTACATTTCAGCTGTATTATTTTTATTTTGCTATTTTTACTTGTAATTGATAGAAGAGATCAGACTAAATGGGAAATAAGAGTTGTTTTTTTTTAAATGCAAAAACTGAATACATTGAGCTGAAAATAATTTGATGAAAAATGAAAAGATAGATAGATAGACAGAACGATAGATAGACAGACAGACAGACAGACTGACAGACTATCTATATCACACAAACAAGAGTGCAATATGGAAAGAAAATCTGAAAACTATTCTAGAAAACTATTCCTGCTGAATAAAGCGAATCATTTCTATAACATTACAGAAACAGTAAAACACAGGGATTCAGCGACCTGTGACCATCAGCTCTTTCTACAGTATGGATGATTTGTCATTTATTGGGTCATTTAAAAGTGCTGCCTTTGTAATGTAAAAACTGCTGTTTCAGACATATCAAAACATAATGGAGAATCAGTACATACTTGGTTTTATATCAGCCCATCATAAGCAAAGCATATAAAGATGTGCCTGCACAGGCCTGTTTTCCAGTCCCGGTCAAACCCTACATGCTATTACATTTCTAACCTTGAACAAAGCACATTTCCCATATCTATTCATGCGGTTTAACACAAACAAATAATATCTTCTCTGTGTTTGCAGGTACATACGTAATGAAGGTGATGGCGACAGATGCAGACGACCCTACATACGGCAACAGCGCCAGGGTGGTGTATAGCATACTTCATGGCCAGCCGTACTTCTCCGTGGATCCCAAAACAGGTAGAATGCTCCTGAATATTTTATAGCAAATAATATACCGAAAAAGGTTGGCTGCATAAAAAATGAAATTATTATTAACAAACAAGTTCCTCTGTTTTGTTTGTGTAATACAAAAGACTAGACTCATTAATTTCACAGTTCACAGGTTTCAACGTAATTACATTCATTGACCCTATTAGACAAATAAGCTCTGCAGTTTGATTTGATAATATGGCCAGCCTAGAAAATGGATTTGTAACTCAAAATATACTGCAATTCATTTTGAACAGCAAAAAAGTAGTGGACATCCTGTCAGCTAAACAGGCCTGAAAAGATCTATAATTATACAATCAGGTGCTGCATTTCAAACCCTCCGAGTTGAAAATAAATTCAGCTCGGTAACAGCAAATGGATTTTTCTGTTGTTTATACGGCTGGGGGAATTGTAGCATCATCAAATGAACAGCCTTTTATTTTTTCCTAGTGAATACTTTGCTATGCAATATTTAGCAATGAATGGGAATTTACAAATGGGCATCATCTGCATTGAGTGGGCTGTTATATCTAATATGCAAAAACACAAACCTACAAGGTAAACTTGATGCGCAGAGCACGTGCCAGCATTTCCTGCTTGTTTTCGATGTGGTTACGGCACTGTTGTACAAGTATGAAGCATTGTAAACAGGAATATATGAATAAAAATATAATATCCTTATATCAGCAAACCCGGAGGGGGTGCTCGAAGGGTGACATTCTGTAGCCGAACAAATAAAATGACTAGTAAGGAAGAAAAATCAGTTTTTGGCTCAGGCCATATCAAAAGATTTGCCAACACAAACCGACAGTAAACAAAAGCCGCGAGAGGAGGGTGGGAAACACAGGCAGGGGGTAAAATGCATAATGGAATCAACACTGAGAGTCGTGAGAGAAAACAGACTCAGGAAACACACACCTTAAAGTAGTCAACATTTGAAGTGGATCAAAAAAAGTTCATCAAAGTTGTTCTAAGACAACAACGCATTTTGGATTTAGGTTTTAGGACAAATTTGATTTCAAAAGTTTTGATCCACTTCAAATGTTGACTACTGTAGTTCACCTAATTTTAAAAGTTTGCCACCATTTATTCGCTCCACATTTTCTTCCTTCTTTCGGTGAAATAAAAAAGGAAGATCTTTGGCTTTCAATACAAGGAAAGTAAATGGTCATGCAGTAAATGATAACAAAATGTCATTTTTAGGTGAACTATTCATTTAATTACCACACAAACTTCAAACAGAGATCTGTTAAAGCGAAACTGAAATAAAAAACTGATTAGTCTTGTAACAGGCCGAGAGAAACACACGACATCCCTTTTACGTTTCATCTGAAATTGGCATTGAATGAAGGTCCGTGCCTTTCTTAACCATCCGCCACCATGCCTAATTCATCCTATGAAGCGCTCTCTTGATCTGGGAAAGCTTCTTGTGGCGTTGGGAAACGCATTAGTTGTGCTTTATGGAAGAAAAGTGAGGAAAGGTGTTGCTACACTAGCTTTGTCGCCTTGTTAAGATTGTTAAGTACCAGAAGCTTTAGGGCTGACCTCAATCTTTTAGCTGGAGAAAAAAAAAAAAACACTTGAGGTACTGGTTCCAGGAAGGGTTTTACAGTCTGATTCCTCACAAGAACATGTTTAACTTTAGGAACAATCTGTTGCTGATGTTTCAAAGAACCCTGGAGAACAGCTGATTCTGGAGGGGGTATGATATAATATCAAGAACTTATCCAAAGAACCATATATTGTTCCACCATTTGATGTACTCTAAGGTTTCATTTATGGAAACTAAGCTAGAAAAATGGTGCATTTAGAAATTGTTGTCAGTGTAACCATATAGACATTAACATATGGATGAGCAAATTTACATTAACGCCCATTCAGTACATAGCAACTGTTTACATTAAAGACCATTAAATCAATCAAAATTTACAATTATTTTGTATGGTCGATAGCAGTGTTTATTATATTCAATATTCCATAAAAGTATATGACAAGCAATGTATTACAGTGATAATATCTGTGCATAACATTATTTTTATTCAGATTCATGTGCTTGTAATCTTTCTTGAAAAACATTAACGCTCTACCCTACTTTTTTGTCAATGAAGAAGCTATTTTACTGAGACACACACAACAATAGAGAAGAAAAAAATTATCAATATTTTCATTTCACGCTGAAAAAATCTCCCTGTTTATCCAGAAGACATTTACAAAATTATAAGCTTCAGATGTATTATTTTTAACCCTCTAAAAATTGGCCTTTACTTTCAATGTAAGTGCCCCAATGTTACACTAAATTATTTTTGTGGTTATTAACATTATGCTACAAATGCTGCTTCCCTTGTATTGAACCCTGAATATTCCTTTAATTCTAACAGTCAGAGAAAAGGTTGAGAATCATCAAGTACAGCAAAAGTTCAGCCATTAACAAAGAACGAGGCTTTTTTTGTATTAAATGGCTGTGGTATCAGAGGCTAACAGGGCCATTCTAACCTTGACCTGTTCCGTGTAGTAGTCAACAGCAAATGAAGATTCTGACTTCCAAACAGACTTTAATGACAATACTGGCGTGTAACAACACATAACACAAGACAATCACAGACAATGGAGAGACTCGAAGGAGTAGAAATACACACATGATAAATGAGGGAACTAAACAGGAACAGCTGGTCAAGGATTAACTAATCAGAAACCATAGTAACTGATGAGAGCTCATAACAGACATGACAAGAACTGAACTAAACTAAACATAATCATGACAAACACAGTGTTACGCAGATTAAATATACAAAAATAAATGTATAAATATATACAAATATAGTGTGGTTCGAGGCATGACAGATTTTCAGGACAACTATAATAGCACACCTTTAAGTTCAATTTGCTTCAGTGTCCTTTTCCACAATGCAGCAGAACTTCATCCATTTCTCTTTTGTGCCACTCTCAATTTTCTTATCTCAATTTTAGATTGCCATTCGCATCCTTTTCTCAGCAGACCTCATTCTCAGGTCTAAACCCTATTCTTCTCCTCACCTTACCCTCTTTTCTGTAATCCGATTCTCTCTATGCACTGATACCTGCCTGTATTCACAGCCTCTTCATCTATACTCTCTTTCTACCTCACTATCCCTTTATCGTCCTTTTCTCTTGTCTCTTCTTTCCATTAACGCAGTCTGGCTCTCTTTCGATCTGTGCGCAGGAGTCATCAGGACAGCTCTACCCAACATGGACCGGGAGGTTAAGGAGCTGTATCAGGTCCTTATCCAGGCCAAAGACATGGGAGGACAGTTAGGGGGTCTGGCAGGCACCACCACCATTAACATCACCCTGAGTGACGTCAATGACAACCCACCCAGGTTCTCCAAAAGTAAGCCACTCTGTATAACTATCAACTCATGTAAACTGAAATCAGTCAAAAGTTTGAATGCACCTTCTTGTTCTTTTTTTTCTCTCCATATTTCAGATCAATAACGAAGCCATCAAAACTATTAAATGCAAGCACAGGAATTACACTGTAATATCTTTTTATTATGATTATTTGTTTCCAATTTAATCACTATCGAATTTCCATACTTCAATTTGTTTCTTTATTATCCCATATTTCCATAAAAAAAATGGAAGTATTATATAGAAATGTTATAAAAAAATATATATATATATATATATATATATATATAAATATATATATATATATATATATATATATATATATATATATATATATATATATATATATAAAATAAAAATTATTTAAATTATTCAATTAAATACAATTAAAATAAAATTATTAATTAAAATACATTTAAAAATTTTAATAAAAAGAAGCTTTTAAAACATTATGAAAAGAGTTCAGAAGTATGATATCAGCTCTTATATAAAACTGTAGCCCTGTAAATAAAATGATTGCAGGCACAATTTATTCAGTCCACCAAACTAATTTAAAGCATTTACACATAAAGCTTTAGACCAAAAAGTTTTTAATATAACGAGAAACATAAATTCAGGCTAGTGTGTCTAAACCTTTGACTGGTAATGCAGCATTTTCTTTTTAAATACACAAGAGGATGCTTAAAAAAAAATTATGCATTCATAGAGAAACATATGCCAACATTTCTCGAAAAATAAATTAATAACCTTGAATCTATAAATCTAGTTTGCATAAAGGAAGAAAGGCAGCATATTTAACAGCATCTCCGGAATAGTACAAAGAAGAAAAAGCCCAGACTAATATCATTGGCTCTTAAGTGTATGAATACTAGATATGAATTAATGAGATTTTAGAGAAGCCAGAGTTTCCTAACAGCAAAGTCATAAAAATGAGCATGCAGTCTTATTGGCCATTCACAAAGAATGTGCGTTTGCTTTGAAAAATGCAAGATGTGGCCAGTGGAATGGGGGAAATAACGCAAAGTTGCAAAGCGTTTTTTTAAAAGCTGAGCTTTTTTTTAACCTGAGAGCCACATTTTTTATTTTTATTTTTTTAGAAGGACCTGTCACATGTGAGGTGCTGCAAAAGACGCGAGACGGCCTCTTACCATCCCTGTTCATCTAACAGTCTCATATTTTATGCATTTATATACTTGAAAATGTTCTTTGTTTATTTTTCCACTGGGATAAGGCCAAGTCTTTAAACAAGTACATGCAAACAGGCTCCATTTGTACTCAGAAATCGTGAAATAGAAATCATGTTGAGTTTCAGCGATGAGCACTGGTTTCCTTGCTGTGTAAATATTGGTAATACCCTGGGAGCGAAGTAGATTTCCATCAACACGTCTCAGAGGATGGCACTATGATGACTGCTGCATTCTGGGCCGTGTCTCTGCCTCTCTCTCTCTTGTTGTTTGTTTTTTGGTGCATTAGTGCATCTAATGACTTCTTAATTAGCTGAGGTGTTTTTTTTTGTGGGCATGGCCACTCAACACATTAGTTTTTACTAATCAGCATGATCTGTTTGTGCCTACCGTGCACGTGTCTTTACCAGCATTGCGGTAACTAACTAAAAGTAGCAGGTTTACTATCTTAACTAAATTTTTTAGTAGCATGGCACTAGCTCAGCTGTTTTCAATTCAGTGTAACTTTGCTAAAAACAAGCATTGTTCCAAAAAACAAAACAAAAACAACACTTGATCACTGTTTTTTTATGTCATATTTACAGCCAAGTGCATTGAGGCGCTCTCTCCAACAATAATGTCCTCTCTAGAGTTGCCAACTTATGAAGTTTGGCACAGGAGAAGGAATACTGTGGCAGTGTGGATATGTTGTAAATGTGCATTCAGAAATCTGAACCAGTGAAAATAAAATAAATCGATAATTGATGCTATTTATTTGCTTAATACATATTTCTGGTCTTAAAGGAATAGTTTACCTAAAAAATAAAATTTAATCACCTTAGGCCATTTAATATGTGTGTGTGTGTTTTCCCTTAATCAGAACAGATTCTGAGAAATTTAGCATTACCAATGGATTCTTTGCAGTGAATGGGTGCCGTCAGAATGAGAGTTCAAACAGCTGATAAAAACATCACAATAATCCACACCACTCTCATTCTGACAGCACCCATTCAATGAGCAAGTGATGTAAAGAAATTCCTTCAAATCCATTCTGATGAAGAAACAAACTCATATACATCTTGAATGACTTGAAGATAAATTAAATGGCCTGAAGTCCATTGTTAACATTAAAGGAATAGTTCAACCAAAAATGAAAATTTGCTGAAAATTGACTTTTTCGTTTTTGGTTGAACTATTCCTTTAATGTTAACAGTTCATTGGTGCATGTAACTCAATAATTTCCACAAAACAATTACTGTACATTTTTAAAGCAGCATCCCCAACACTAGTCACATGTGCTTCAAAAAACTCATTGATTCTGCAGGCATCTTCCACCTGCGTGTACCGGAGTCATCAGCAGTCGGGTCAGCGGTTGGCCGAATCAAAGCTCATGATCTGGACATTGGAAAGAACGCAGAGGTGGAATACAACATTGTCCCTGGAGACGGAGGAGCCATGTTTGATATCGCCACCAACGAGCACAATCAGGAGGGAATCATCATGCTCAAAAAGGTAAAGCCTCATTTAAAGTGCAATATGTATTAACAGCAAATACATAAACAGGTTAAAGACTATTTTTTTATTATTATTATTATTATTTTTATATAAAGGTTACATTAGAACTTTAAAAACATCTTATCAAGCCTTTGTTTATTTTTGCTTCTACTTTTGGTTTACCCGTCGCAGACATTCAATCTTAAATTAAATGAATGCAGCAAATCAATAGTTTACGAGGCTTTTATCAAAAACTGATATAAACCAATAAATAACATATTTATTGTGTTAACATTATTTATATACATTTTCACACTAATAGCAATAATCAGTTTAACAATAAGATATTTTATCAGTAAAATGCAACATTTTATCATGTCTTCGTAATTTATTTTTGCTACTTCTACTTTTGCTTTACTCTTGTTGCAGACAGTCATAACGGGTCAATTTTTCGAAATTGAGATTTATACATCATCTGAAATCTGAATAAATAAGCTTTCCATTTATGTATAGTTTGGAGAATATTTGGCTGAGACACGACTATTTGAAAATCTGGAATCTGAGGGTGCAATTAAAGTTGTCCCAATGAAGTTCTTAGCCATGCATATTACTAATCCAAAATTAAGTTTTGATATATTTACAGTAGGACATTTACAAAATATCTTCATGAAACATGATCTTTGCTTAATATCCTAATTATTTTTGGCATAAAAGAAGAATCAATAATTTTGAGCCATACAATGTATTTTTGGCTATTGCTACAAATATACCCCAGCGACTTAAGACTGCTTTTGTGGTCCAGGGTCACAAATATGAAAATGCAGCATAAAAGTATTGTTTGTTGTTGCGTGGGTCATCAAAACAGAGTAAAATGGCCATTAACCATTTGAGTATTTACAGTGAGAATATTATTTTTACTGTAATTAAGACTCTCCCTCAGTCAATGAAGTTTGCAAACATGTTTGCAGCCTTCATTTATTTTTGCTGTACTTACTTTTACTTTCACCAAATCACAGACATACAGTACTTTCGATCTTAGAATAAATAAATGCATTATAAAGTGATAAAAAAAAAAAAACTGATCATCAAATCAAAGAGTAAAATGATCACAGACCTTTATGGTAAGAAAATGATTTTATTTTTTACGCTAATTATGATGCTCTCTCAGTTGACTATAATTAATAGTTAGTGTACTTGGTTACAAAAGTGTTAAAAGTGTCAGTGTGCTTGAGATGAAATACTGTGAGTCATGTTATGTGTGAAGAAAAAAAAGAAAAATCAATGTAATTATCTCTTGTAAAATTTCCAATCAAGCTGTAATTGTGTCAAATTTGTGTAAAACAGAAATACTTTTAAATTCAAAAATCAGAGAAATTACGTTGTGTTGAAGTTAGCATGCATGTAAATCAGCCTCCATCTAGGACAGAGTCTATCCACCCTGCCACAGTCCTTCAACAATGTAATGACTCAACCGTACGCGGAAAATGACAGAGTTCCCGTCATTTATACAGCCGCAACCACATTATCAAAACATCACTCAAACATCGCAGTTAAGAGCACTTTGGGGTAATTGTGTTTGACATTCAGAACTCCCCCAAAGGTAAATTAGAACGTTCAGCTCTTCTGGAGACCACGCAAGGTGACTTTCATGGATTTGAATTGAGCACAGTTCTTAAATACTGGCACCGTGACATGACTTATTAACACGGCACACATCTCTTTATATTATCTCAGCCATGTCTTCGCCTGCTGAATGAGAACAGCAACGTCAATAAAAACAACTGCAGTGGTTCCCTGTATGGGGCAGTATGCTTGTGTAATATTACCGAAACCGCACTGCGCTGATCTCTGGAAGTGTTAGTGGAGATATATGAGGGTGGGGAGCACTAACTGTGTCCATATGTTTCCCTCTAAACGCACACAGCATGCATGACAATAACACAGCCAGGAATCCCCACGTCTCCACAATACATTATAGATGTCATCTATCACGCACACACTGTTATGTTTTAGGAGCGACAGCAGTGTTTATTTTCAGGATTGAATCACTTAAGTTTTTTTTTTTTTTTTTGAATAAAACATTTCATCACAGTATTTGAGTAAGTGCAAGGTTTTCCCTGCTTTTGAAGCTGTGTAGAAAAAGCCAACAGTTTAGCCCATTTGGTCTGAGCTGTTTTTGATCAAACTGACTTTAGCGATGAGATATATATAAATGTCCTAGACCATCATTTTAGTTTACTAACGATGAGTATGTGTGTGTGTTCTTTCTATCCCATCTTAATATTAGAGATATTTAAATTGTAAACAATACTAATTAGTATATACAGTCATGGCAAAAAATATCGGCACCCTTGGTAAATATGATCAAAGAAGGCTGTGAAAATTAATCTGCATTGTTAATCCTTTTGATCTTTTATGTAAAAAAAATAAATAAATAATAATAATCTAACCTTTAATTGGATAATAATAATTTAAAATGGGGGAAATATCATTATGAAATGTTTTTTTTTTTGTTTTTGTTTTTTTTCTTTCTCTAATACACGTTGGACAAAATTATTGGCACCCCTAGAAATTATTATGAGTAAAAATATCTCTGAAGTATATTCCCATTCATATTCACAATATTGAGCACTCCAGTGTGATTATGAACATGAAATTATCCAGCCATGGCTTCCTGTTCCACAGAAATATAAATAGGAGGGAAACAAAGCCCAAATTCCCTTAATCATCCATCACAGTGAGAAAAACCAAATAATATATTTCTGAATATATTTCAGCAAAAGATAATTGAGCTTCACAAATTAGTGAAGTGGCTTTAAGAAAAGAGCTAGAGCAGTGAAAATTCCCATTTCCACCATCAGGGCAATAATTAAGAATTTCCAATCAACATAAAATGTTACGAAACTGCCTGGAAGAGGACGTGTATCTATATCGTTCTAATGCACGGTGAGGAGGAGAGTTTGAGTGGCTAAAGACTCTCCAAGGACCACAGCGGGAGAATTGCAGAAAATGGTTGAGTCTCAGGGTCAGAAAACCTTAAAAAAAATTGTCAAACAGCCCCTACATCACCACATGTTGTTTGGGAGGGTTTCAAGAAAAATTCCCCTAGCTCATCCAAAAACAAACTTCAGCATATTCAGTTATCAGACACGACTGAAACCTCAAATGGTACTGGCTTCTATGGTCAGATGAAACTTAAAAAATTTGCTTTTTAGCAGCAAACACTCAAGATGGGTTTGGTGAACACAGGGATAAAAAGTACCCCATGCGTACAATGAAATATACTGCTGTATTTTTGATGTTGAGGTCCTGGACATCTTGTTTAGACACATGGCATCATGGATTCTATCAAACACCAACAGATAAAAAATCAACAAGTGACTGATTCTTATAATGGGCCATGTTTGGATCTTCCAACCGTACAATAATCCAAACACAAACCTCAAAAACAACACAAAAATGGGACATTGAGCACAAAACCAAGCTTCTGCTATGGCCATTCCAGTCCTCTGACCTGAACCCTGTAAGAATTGAGTGAGGTGAACTGAAGAGAAGAAGCACCGTCATGGAGCTGGGAATCTAAAGGGTCTGGATTCTGGTTGAAGGAATGGTCTCTGATCTGTTGTGGGGTGTTCTCTAACCTCATCAGGCATTATAGAAGAAAATTTATAGCTGTTAAACTGGCAAATGGAGGTTTCAAAAAGTATTGAATAAAAGGGTGCCGCTAATTGTGACCAATGTGTATTAGAGAAAAAAAATAAAAAAATCATAATGATATTTCCCCCATTTTAAATTCTTATTATCCAGTGAAAGGTTCAATTTTTGTATATTTCTTAAATAAAAGATCAAAAGCAGATTCATTTTCACAGCCTTCTTTGATCATATGTACCAAGGGTGCCGATTATTTTTGTGGATTTTTTATTTATTTATTTATTTTTATTTTTTTTATACGTTTTTCAGGATTTTTATTTATTTATTTTTTTTATAATTATTATTTTTTTTGTTGATGAATATAAAGATAAAACTAACAACATTTTATAGCAGCATATTTGTGATAGGCCACTATCTTAGTAGGGGTGAACAATCGACGCGTGAGTCCGTAGTATAACTTTTTGTCCTTTATTTTCACAATATCATAGTCCATAAAATCAACAGCTGTGAAATAGCTTCATCGCTAAACATTAGCACCAGACACAGGAACACACGGTCTGAAAATTGTATCCGCTTACCCTTACTGACTCCACCTACTACCTTACCTGCCCTAAATCCATAATTACAGTGATATAATAAGAGTCTTCATTCACAAATTCATAACATTAAAGCAAATACTCAAACAAAATGATACAAAAATAATAATTATCATAAACTTAATTATATTCAAAAGATCAAATTAGGCCATTCAGTCCAAAATTTGATAATAGAAAAAGAAATGGCTCTAACACTATATAAATAGTGTGTGTCAATATAAATGTCTTTTACTTTTAAGCAAATTAATTTATCCTTGTAGAAAAAAAAAGTATTTTAAAACGTATAGTTTGCTTTTGCCTTGCTTTTGGAGCTAGATTGACATTATAATATTATTTCAAGCGGATGTACTGTCAGGCTCTGTTAAAATCACTTGTTGACCCATCAGTTTGGATGCAGCATTGCATAAAGAAATCTAATAATTGTATGTACACAACAAAATACCTCTGCAATATAAAACAGCATCATGATTTCATTATAGCTGCCTGTCGTATTTTCCAGAGAGCAGAGATGACTAGAGGTTACCTCCAGGAATAGAGCATTGCACCATTTCCAAGAGTTCCCATAAAACCTGACACATGCACACTCAAAGTCACAAACACTTCTCTTATTAAACCGCTGAAGCTATAAATGCTTTCGTTGTGATTTGAAATTCTCTTTGTCAACACGCCGTATAAAGAATCACAGGGGATATGGAGGCAGAGCTAAGAAAGTATGTCATAAAACAATAGGCAAGCATCAAGTGATGCAATCAAAACAGCCAGGTCTATATTGAGCTATTGCCTGGGTTTGCCTGCAAACATCTGCAGTTACACACATAATACGCCACAGTCACTGATATAAAGATAAATGGAACTTTATATACTTGATTAATCAGAATGAAGACTGGAATTAAATAATAGGACAATATAATATGTAAATAATACTATGCAATGGGAAAACTGTCAATTGAAAGTGTCAATTAATTAATTCCATATGTGACCCTGGACCATAAACCAGTCTTAAGTTGAGGGGTATATTTGCAGCAATAGCCAAAAATACATTTTATGGGTCAAAATTATTGATTTTTCTTTTATGCCAAAAATCATTTGGACATTAAATCATGTTCCATAAAGATATTTTGTAAATGTCCTACCGTAAAAAAACTTTATTTTTGTTTAATATTCATTGCTAAGAACTTCATTTGGACAACTTTAAAGGCGATTTTCTCAATATTTTTTGCACCCTCAGATTCCAGATTTTCAAATAATTGTATCACAACCAAGTATTGTCCGATCCTAACAAACCATACATCAATGGAAAGAGTATTTATTCAGGTTTCAGATGATGTATAAATCTCAATTTCGAAAAATTGACCCTTATGACTATGTTCTGTGGTCCAGGGTCACATACGATTAAATATAATTTAAAGCTAATATAATATAGAAAATAATAATATAATAAATAATAAAATAATATAATATAGTAAATCCACTTTGAGAAACACTAAGTAAATGGCAAATTAGTTTTGGTCTTGTTTGTGCATTTTCCACAGCAACCTTTTCCACATCAGAACATGCATCTCAGTTACCATAGAAATATAGATTATTGAGCAGCAGTCTTACAGCATTAAAGGCTAAATCTATAATATATCAGCATGCTTTTTGTTCTTCTCCTTTTCTTTTCCAGTGCAAAACCTTTTTTTCCCCCCACTGAGGTTTAAAGAGATGACATTATGGTTTTGTTCCCTACACTTGCCTGACAGTCCAGTAACATGTTTCACTGCATTGTCTGTATTCTTGGGGGTTCAAGACACCAATTACAGGTGTGGACAATGTTAGAAAAATTAGTGTGGTTATTTTCTCTCCATCTCTCAGCCTGCGTGTCGGAACAACTGAGAGAGAGCGAGAGATTTATTGTGGGCATGTATTGTCTCTGTTTACCCCTCAGTTTGAGTGTGTGTCGTGCCAACACTGAGACAGAATGATGCATTCTCCTCAATAGGAGGTCCAGGCAGCAATCCTGCCAGTGTGGAGACGCTGTCTCTTTCACCACAGTGAGAGAATTGAAGCATGTGCCCTACAAGCCACAGCTTACATGAGGTGAAGAGGTTTATGGGGGGGGTCTGTGTGCTGTTTATGCGTTCGATGTCAATGAGGCATGGTGACCCCTGGGTGATTTGGAACAGTGGGCAGAACAGGATTAGGTATTTACTACAGTTTAGCAACAGTACAGGAACAAAATATCATTTCAAATACATTCACACAATGGGAATGTTCAGAATACTGTTCTACCTATTTTGAAACAACACTGCATCTGACAATGCAATACAGGGCTGAATTAAACATGCAATGGAGGTCATAATAAACACTGTAGCATATGACTGTTTGCATTGCATACTGCATATAGTTTAAGATTATGTTTTAAAAGTAGGCAGTATGCAGTAGGTATTGCAAATAAAGCGCAAAAATAAAATAAAATAAAATAAATAAAACAAAAGTATATAAGCTTATACTCTGTACAAGGGGTGAAACTGGTGCAAAAATGTATATCCGCTAAAGTATGGAAGCTCATTTTTCTTTGTTTTGGTAATTACGACATGAAAAAAGTTGGAAATTACATACATGTATAAATAAAATATCAACTTTTATTTTATGTCATAATCATGATTTAGCAAATAATGATTTTTAGGAGAATTAATAAATTGTAGTAAAATTATTCCATCTTACTAATTAGTAAAAAAAAAAATATATATATATATATATATATATATATATATATATATAAATTATATAGTGGCAAATTGGCTATTTTTTAAATGACTATACAATATTATATTTATATAATATATTATATTTTTATTTTATTTCTATTATTGCACAATATTTATCAATAATATATCAACTTTACTTCAGAAAAGGTTTCCTCCTCACAATTTCGACCAAATTTCCATTGCTGCCAAGTAGATTAAAAATATAAAAAAAACAAATAAAGACAACATAAAGAACTAAAATGAAACCTGAAATAACCATGCCATGTTTCCAATAAATAAATAAATAAGCACATCAGTATTTATTTATTAATGTAAGAAAAACGCATCTGAAACTTTCATCACACAAACATTGATGAAATCACTAAATCAGAAAATCGGAGTACTGAATCAATTTACTGAAACTGTCAGGCCGAATATGGAACCGCATTCTACTCTTTTAGCTTACTAGCATACTACTTTTATCATAATTATCATTTGCAGAAATAGTAGTAAGCTTGTCTGCAGTTCCAATGCAACTTTTTTGCTGAAATGCAAAGCTATTGAAGCATCTCTATTTTAACACTCTCAAGACAAGGAGGGATTGCAAACTTGTCTAATGGCACAGAATTTAGAATATGTAATAGTCAAATTAAAATGTAAATTAATCAAATTGTAATATTACAATTTGAGGCATCACAACTGTATAGTCAATACTCAATACAGCCTATCTTTAGCAGTCTACGCTCTACACAATGCAGATGCAGTATATTGCATTCAGAACATAATGTTTTTAACCTACAGAACAATGTGCTTCTATTTAGATAAAAATGCTAGTATCCTTGTAAAAAGCAAAGATATGAAGTTGAAGACTATAGCAGGGCCATGGCTGAATGGCGCTCGGCGCTGGCTGAATGAATGAGATGTATGTGTGTGTCTGTGTGTAGAGAGGATCATCAAGGCTTAAGGATTCTGAGTGATTACCTGCTCTACTGTCAGCATGAACATGGGCGGCACAGGAGATCATGAAAATGTTTAGACAACCTCTCGGCTAAAGTAGCGATTAAAGCAAACAATAGGCCCTGCTCATCCCTGCCACAATCGTGCAGAACATCCCTATTTACAATAAATTCCTCAAGTAAACACTCACCAACACAATAATGAGTATACACACACATATACACAGACACACACACACACAGCGACTCACGTATTCCCTTATCTTCAGTTCTACTCAAAGCATGCTCTTGTCAGATTAAAATGCTTTGTGCAGCATATTTGTGTGTCTGTCAGTAATTGTAAATGAAACGAGTGTTTTGTGATAGCAGTAATTGAAACACTAAATATAGAGGAGCTGCTCTGATGCAACAGACCTCACACATTTCACTTTTAGCGGAAACCGAGCTAGCTGTCACAATTTGTGGTGAACATTTTTAACAGGAAGATGTCACAATGAGAATCTGCTATTAAACAACATATACTGTGAGTTAATAGTTTTCCTATTCAATTTAAGTAATTACATTTAAAAAGATTAAGCAGCATAACAACTTTTTTTGAACATTGATAATAATAAGAAATGTTTGTTGAGCAGCAAATCAGCATATTAGAATGATTTCTGAAGTATCATGTGACACACTGAAGAGTGGAGTAATGAGACTGAAAATTCCGCTTTGCCATTACAAACCAGAAAAGCATTATTTTAAATTATAAGAATATTTCAGAATATTACTGTATTTTTGATCAAATAAAAGCAGCCTTTGTGATCATAAGTTTTTTTTTTTTAACATAAACTAAAAAAAAAAACGTTTGACTGGTATTCTGTATATATACACACACAAATACATATATAACAAACAAAGTCATTGTGATCATGTTGGGAGCCTTACATTTCACCCCAGTCAGCATTCTGTGCGACGGTGTGAAGAAACAACAGCCCCGAATTCCCTGTAAGTGGGTCAGCTCATGATTAGTCATCAAAAACAAATGATGTTCGTTTCTCCCATTAGTAAACATAAGCAATTATTCTTTTAAGTTGTGAGAGAAGTCTGATCCCGCAGGATCTCACCGTCTCCCACTCCCTCAGAGTTGGCAACACAACACTGAATAACAAGCCTTCTAATTATCACACAGTTCACTTAAACAAAGAAAAAATGACAAAAAAAAATATTAAAGATAATTTGCACTGTAGGGAGGCAAACAAAACATTACGAGTAAAAATGTGAGACAGATGGACATCCATGGCAGCATGTCAACACGATAAACTAGTTTAGCCTCGTCGGTAAAAAAGAGCCTTCACGCAAAAATCAGGCACAGGTTTATTGGCCTAAATCTAATATCTCATTCCCGCAGTGTCCTACTCAGTCAGAGTTGCTCATCCTTCATTAAGTATGTCATTAATGTGCTCTTTGATCTATAAATCAGCTGAAAGTGTTCAAACTGCCACAGTCACTGTTGTATTGATTCACCACTTCCATGATAAAAAAGGAAGAGCATTCACCTGATTTGAGACCAGTTGGGAAAGAGGAAAGTCTTGGGTGCAAAAATCACATCGGATGGCTTTGTTTATCCATGTTTATTTTACTCTAGCACATTTTTCTCCATTTGTTTTGATTGGGAATAGGAACATATACTGCAGATTTCTAACAGGAGTAAGCAGTGCCACCTATAGGTGACTCCTGGTTAATATACTGGTAAAATAAATAAAAACCGAAAGGTTCTGAATTGAATACAAGCTTATGTCTCACTGAATACTGCCTCTATTACTAGTTATATATTTAAAATAGTGTGTGAAACAGAATGTGTTATGCAACAATAAAGATTTCAAACAGTTGAATATGTTGTCACATGACCTTATACATTCAGGTTAGCATCAGTAAGAAATGTTTCTCCATCCAAACATTGCATTAAATGAGAGATGAAGTTTGGACGGCTCTTAAAAGTGTGAAATTTATGTTTTTCAATAAGGTGTAATGCAGTGTGATCAGAGAATGTAAAAAAATAAATGGGAATACAAGCTTTAGCCAAGCAACTGCCATTGAGATGAATGGGAATCTTGACGGTTAACGTTCATCAGGTGTGATACACTTACTTGGTTTAATTTAGTGAGTGACATTTAATTATCATCTTGCTAAGCAAAATGGGTATTTTGCATTTGTAGTCCAATATTTTACTTAAATGCCTTAACATTTGGCAGTCTTGTGTTAAAAATTGTGGCTGATATCACTTCCTGTTAATTTTTCTTGCTGGAAATGGAATGTCAAGTCAAGCGCATAGTATTATGGTAGATAGTATTCCAAGTATGTCATGCATATAAAAAAATCTTCACTTCCTGATATCACTTCCTGTTCATTTCTCACAATAGAAATGGAATGTTGAGTCAATCGCATTCTATTATGGTACGTAGTATTGCATGCATATGAAAAGTATGTCATGCACATGAGAAAATAGCAGTTAATGCACAGTATACATACTATATTCTGCAGAAATAGTATGCTAGTATCCCTATAGCTGAGATGAATAAAATCATATTTAGAAGCAGAAACAGCTTGTTTACCTTCACGCATGCATGTGAATGTGAGATGTTATGGCATGACAGACAAGTGCAGTCAGTGACAAACATCTGATGATGTGTGCATGATAATATCCGATAATGCATATCAAAGATTTCACAGATGTGTGTGTGTGTGTGTGTGTGTGTGTGTGTGCGCAAGTAGGGATGTCAGCATGCACACCATGTGGTAGGGAAAAGGGATATAAAAAACTTTTGCTGAGAGCAGCAGTCTGAGAGAGACGGGATGTTAGCGGTGTGTTTGTGTCAGTGCTATGAACTGAGGTTATTAGAGGGGATATTTCATATCTTCAAATGTCAAGAATCTAAAAAACCAAAGGTGTGTTATGACACTATATGTGCCTGCGGATATATACATCAAACCAGCGTACAATATACATTTGTTGTGCCCTAGTTTTGTGTGTATGTCTTTCTGAAACCCAAAAGATCATTTTACCTCTTTAGTATGGTGCTATAACCCCATGTAAACGAAGACATCAAACATCTCAGCTGAAAAATGAATTATCGACAAAGAAAACTCATTTTAGCAGTAGAGGGCTCTGCATGCTTTGCCGGTTCCAAATAGAGGGCTGTATGTGTCCTCAAACCCTGCTGTGGTTGGTATAAGCCTTACCGTCTATTTCCAAACAGTTCTGTTCAGTGTAGAGCACACTCTGCTGTGTTTACCTCCAGTGATCGTTCAGTATCAAAACAATGTCAAGTTTGATGTATTGGCTAATATTTGTGGAACACTGTTGTGAGACAGTTTATGAGTTTGGTTGTGTTCTAGGATAGGAGATTCTGCTACTGATTCGGTGCAACACATCATGTCAGCGTATTCAGTCATTTCAAGGACAGTTCCTCTTAAGGTTCTCAATTAGTGGGGCATGAACTGGAAATGGGCCTCAGGTCTGTTCTGATTGAATTGCAGACCTTTTATGACATTTTCACAGAAGAAAAGCCATCATGCTTTGGTAAATCATAAATATGATATACTGTAGTAAATCATAAAGTACAAAAAGTCATAATTATGAGATAAAGAGTCAAAATTATGACATAAGTCATAATTATGAGATGAAAATTATATACTAAGGCATAATTGTAAGATTAAAAAGTAAACATTATAACATACTAAGTCATGAAACAATATTGAAATGATGAGTCATAATGAGATAAAGGTAAACAATGATATACTAGCTCATTACGTGTAAGACAAAAAGTAAACATTGTGACAAGCTAAGTCATCATTATAAGATAAAAGTCAAAATTAGGATATACTAATTCATAATGAGGTAAGAAGTTAATATGAGATAGTAAGTCATAATTAGAGCTTTCAATCGATTACAATTTTTTATCGTGTTAATCACAGTTCTGGACTGTGATTAATCAGGATTAATCGCAAATTTTAAATACTAGAATTTACCTGTAAATTGTTGAAATAAAGAAATGCATGACAAACTGGTTTCAGGAAACATAACCTTTCACATCTCCGCAAAGCATGAAACATATATATATATATTTTTTTTTTTTTCAGCCATTATCAGCCTTTATACTGGCAATAAAACGTTTAGCAAGCCACATCGCTTCAATCCCAGTATACATTTACCCAACTATTATCAAACGTATTTCTAAATAAATACAACAAAACATTTTCTTGCGACCTTACATGAAGTATTATGATAAAATGCATTATGAAGAAGAATTGGACATGTGCTGCAGGTGCATTAGAGCTAACATTAGCATCATGCTACATAAGACAATTTATGAGATTAATAGTACACTTTTACTTGCTCTCTCTCTCTCTCTCTCAGACACACTCGCTCTCTCTCTCCGCGTTCGCTTCACTTTTGTCAAGCCTGGCGCCTCATAATCACACAATCTCTGCGTCCCAATGTGCCTATATCCACCCTATCTGTCCTAAATAGTATTGGAAATGACTAATATCACATATAATTTAGGATGGATAGTGTGCACATTGGGACGGAGGCAATGATAGACTACCTTCCACGCTGCAATGACGGCAAGAAGTTGGGGTCAAACTTATCAAACGATTAATTTGCGTAAAAATAATTTTATTAATCGCATGCGTTAACGTTGACAGCCCTAGTCATAATTATGAGATAAATCAGTATGTACAAGATTAAAAGTAAACATTGTGACATGCTAAGCGATTATGATAAAAGTCAAAATTATGACATACAAATTAGTAATTATGAGATAAAAAGTTGAACTTATAAAAAAGTTTACATTATGACACACTAATTAATTGTGTATTAGATTAAAAAGTCAGCATTCTGATTATGAGATACAAAGTTAAAATTATGAGATAAAATGTCAATTGTAACATAAGTCAATTTTGTAATAATTATGATTACCAATTTACCAAAGGATTTTGTTTCACTTTTGTGGTAATTTATTTTATTTTTTCAGAATCAAGGCCCATTTTGTGTATAAATTTAGAAAGCGGCTTGAGGTCTCTAAAAATGAAATTGTTGTGATCTTATAGAAGAGCACTGTTAGGTATACCTCTGCACTTTGGAGGCAATGGAGAAAGTGCTTATATGGACATTAATGTTACGTAACGTGCTCCAGGGAAGTCAGGAAACGGGGAGTTCAGTGAAAATAGGTCTTTTAATCGTGCAAACAGAAATAACAGCATAAACATAACTTTAAGACTCGACAACACTAGACATCAAACTAAATGCTTATAAAGCAAACGGAAACAAAGGAGTAAACAAAATAATTAACACAAGACAGGTGAATAGGATTAATCATTAAATAAACAAGGACAGGAACTACCAAATAAGGGCAAAACAGAACTGAAAGGAAATTGACACGTGACAATTAGATGTATTTATTTTTATTTATTTTTTTTATTCATGCTGTACGCTGTTTTTTTTTATTTTTTATTTTTATATGGACCTTATTGAGCCTGAAATAAAGATATCATCATCATCTTCCATACAGTGCATACTAATGTTAATGTAAAATAATATGACCATATGATGATGCATAGTTTGGATTATGAATATTTAAAATATTGTTTCAATGTTGTGCAACCATTTTTGACACTGATAACCATGCGTTCAATCAAACTCTATGGTATTTTGCAAACATTCATACGGTATCTCAGTAGACAACAAATGATTAATTTAACAGGAATTGTTAATGTATTTACGTTATTTGATAAACAATTTTGGTGCTGTGTTGGGTCGCCACTTCATACCCAATGCAAAATCTGGCTCCTGAAGCAAAACCACTTAAGATCCACTGGAACCCATGGTTAAACATCTACTCAAGGGCACCATGCTGATGTTCTCCAAATGCTTTTATCTTCCATCCTGCAGTCTTTGTACTTACAGCTAAGAGACTTACAGGAATGATAAGGTTATTTTCAATGTAATGTCTAGGAGTTGCATTTGTGGCATGCCGCTAGTTTCCCCAGATAATAGTTTTGTCTTGTCCACCATTTTTAATAATACATGAAAACATAATTTACAGTAATTCATCTCTTATAATGGAAGCTACAGTTGAAGTGTTATATTTATACTTTTAAAATGATTTGCCAATTTTGAAAAGTTATTTTTCTAGTCTGGGTGTGTTATAGTTAATATAAATGCATTATGTTAATGTTTTACACAACGGGTCAAATCTTTGGTAATCAAGAGTGTGGTTACTGGTTGCATAGTTTTCACTCTTGATGAATAATTCTGTTAAGTTTTGTGTTTTAGATATTCTCCCATGACTGCAAATGTCAAAATCAGTAAATCAGCAATTGAGCACAGTTGTTATCGGACAACCCTTTTTTATGCAGAGTATTTCTAAGAATAAGCTTTGACACATACAGCTTCATGCAAACACAATTATACTGTTGTTGCAGCAAAAACTATACATAGACATTACGTTAAAAAATATCCCAAAATATTCCTTTAACCATTGTACCTCTCTGGCACACATTTTGTTGCTGCATGAGTAATTCAGAATATAAAGCAAATTAAGTCAGCAAAAGATTCATAACAGTATAATTTTAGAACTGCTCAACTGCAGTTTCCTGCACTCTCTAAAGTCATTCACTAGCCGAGTGAACTTTTTTGGGATTTGGGATGTATTTGTGTCAATACAAATTATCCACTGTTAATTCTTGCTAATAAAATCCAGTAATCAGTGAGGTGATCCTGTAATGCATTCATTAATGCTGATTAAATGAGCTCTTATACGTCCAATAGATCAGCAAGAGATGTAGACAGGTACTTCGGAAAGGCATTCTGGCCATGGCTTGCATTGCCAATAATTTAAAAGCTTATTCAAACTAAATAGTATATATAATTGGGTGCTATTGTTTCCTTTGCAGTGCATTGGGATTTACTGCAGTTGTTTCCTCTGTCACTGAAAGTGTGTCATTGTGTGTTTTTATAATTAGTATGCAAAATGTGTTTTGCTTTTTTTAAATAGATGCATACAAAATATCATATTATGGTCCATTTCACTGCCGAAAACTCAAAGTTGCCATCAGAATAAATTACATTTTAAAATAAATTAAAATAGGAAATATTGCTATAATATGTCACAATATTTCTGTTCTGAGCTATAGTAATCTGTTTCGCCACATGTAGGACATCCGCAGGAAGTGAATCCTCATTCTACGATCCGGTGCGTCCCGTTTAATTCCAGTCTTGAAAAGAGGATGAGAAAAGTTGTGTTAGTGTAATACTGTTCCCAACACAAACAAACCCAGCTCTTATTAAAAATGTATCATCCTGTTTCAATGTCCTAAAGAGGAAAGTGCACAAGTGAGCCTCTGACTGCCTCATGCACAAAAAAAACAGCCTTTCATGAAAACTCAGAGCTATTTCACAGGCCAAGGCTAACAGGCGCACTGCAACAACAACAAGTGCACTTTTTCCGGGTGCTTCACATTGTAATCTTATTTAGATGAAGGCAAACTGCATTACACTACGAAAAGCTTTGAGCAAGTTCTGCATACTAATAGGAGGGTATTCTGATATCGTGCAGAGAAGCCCTGAGGATTAAAGGCCTGACTTTAATAATAGCTATTGATTTCACAAAGATCTTCTTAAGTAAGAATAGAATAATGCAGTATTTGGCTGTGTGGGCAAAATGTCTGCTGGAGTTTCTATTGGTTACCATGAATAAGCACAGATCCCGAACGCTAATGGAAATAAAAACAAACTTTACATCAAAGTGCTCTCACATCTATATTGTGAGTTGCAGTGGAAATTCACCAGAGGACGGTGCCGCTATGTTTAAAAGCCCCTTTTGGAAATAATCATGAATAGAATACTAATAGTAGACATATTTACATTGGATTGGATGGCTCCGAGCATGTGCACCCACACAATGAATGGTGCTTGTTTTAGGATCAGGTGCACAATTGTTCAAATCCCACGACTGGCATTGATGGCTTGGGCTGCGATCGTCTGGATTTCTCTGCTGGCACTCAAACCAGTGCAAGGAGGGAGTGCATTACCATATCAAAGAATTCACTAGCATGAAGTGCTGAATTTAAAGTGACTTTTGTTCTGGTAACGTTCAAGTGTCAGCACATGCAGATACGGAAATGAGCATTTCCTTCACGTACACATATACACGTACTGCCTGAACTACTAACACCTTTCCTGAGGCCTTTGATCTGCGTGTTGATTAATGTTTTCCAAAGCTTACAGATTCTCAGACCTATTGTATCTGGTACAAATGCATAAAGATGCACTAAGTGTAGTCTCTTGTGACAAAACTGGAATTTACATCACCTATATATCTATATATTTATCTATCTATATCTATATCTGTATATATGAAAATAGAATAATGTACTTTACATCAGCTTGATATAAAGGAATTATATCAAGTTATATCATTATTATTATATATTTCCTTATATCATATCATTCAATGATATCATTCCTTTATTAAAATAAAGGAATCTTCCATATTGATGTGTGTACAGGTGTTTTGCGTGTATTTTGAATTTGAGTTAATGGTTAATGGAAATGTCTGTAAAATGTCCGTACAAGTTTTATAAAGCAATCTCTTCTGCTCATCAAGACTGCATTTATTTGATTAAAAATACAGTGAAAAGAGGAATACTCTGAAATATTGCTACAATTTAAAATAACAAATTAAATGTTGTATATTTAATATATTTTAAATGAAATTTATTCCTGTTATCCATCTGAATTTTCAGAATCATCGGTGTCACATGATTACTGATTTGGTGCTTGAGATACTTTTCTGATTATTATCAGTGTTGAAAACAGTGGTGCTGCTTAATATTTTTGTGGAAACCATGATGCTATTTTATTTTTTCAGGATTCTTTAATGAATTGAAAGTTCAAAATCTATCTATCTATCTATCTATCTATCTATCTATCTATCTATCTATCTATCTATCTATCTATCTATCTATCTATCTATCTATCTATCTATCTATCTATCTATCTATCTATCTATCTATCTATCTATCTAATTGACCCAAAACGGTATCTTGTTAGCAACACCAGAAAATTCATACAGTTCAGCGTTTTTACTTCTAGAGCACAGACTATTTATAGTAGGCTATTAAACACTGCTGTTAGTCCAGGTGATATGTGATTTTTTTTTCTTCCACTTTTTCATAAAAGCATGAAATTTGGTACACTTGTATAGTTTGCGGCCCTAAACATTTTCAGAAATGGAGCCATCGCAAAAATACCTTGTGGTTGCCATGGCAACCATTTTACTTTCTGCCATAACCAAATTATGTATTTTGTGTCATATCTTCTAAACCAAACATAACACAGATAAAGTGATGTCTACCCCTATGTTTTGATGACCAAGGATTACATTGATACCATATACAACAACATAAACTATTCAAGAGTTAATGGTGAAATCAGCAATGAGCATCACCGTATCAACAGCATCAACAGCATTTACAAAAGTCCATATTATGACTATTATTTTTTTCTTTCTTTGATAGTTAACTAATATTTTATTCAATAATGCATTAAAATATTTTTCAAGAATACTATCATATATTTCAGAGATACAGTATATATAAAAAATAATCTCAGGTAAGTGTATTTCCAATACATTCTTGTTATCTCTCAACTGTAACGTAAAAACGTAATATGTAATTTAAAGCAAATAGTTTAATTTAGCTCAAATGGAATCATTTATGATTTTATAGGGAATTTGAACAGAATCACTGTTTTACAGCTGATCACTGAGGCGGCAGCGATTCATTGACCAAGCCGTATAACATCAACTCTGCACTGGATATTAAAAAGTTTGCTGAGTGGTTGGATGTCCAGTAGTGGTTGATGTGACGTCTTGGGAAGCCAACAGTTGGGTGTTGGCTGAAGATGCAGAGTTGTGGCTGGTAGAAGTTTTTAGGCGGTCACAGACTCGAGTTGAACTCGGAGACGAGGCGTGGCGGCAAAACTTAAACTGAAAACACGAAACTCACAACGGAAAATAAAATAAAATAAAAGGATGAAAAGAGACTAGGTGGTTTTTCTTATCATTGTGGTGGCAGCTGGCACGTAGGGCAGAGCACGCTCAAAGAGCAGCGTCAAAACTCGGTGGCAAAAGAGAAGAAGAGGAGAAGAGGACTAAGAGAAATATTTGATGGTGTCCTGAGTTTTTAAACTCTGCTTCTGGACACATCCCATCTGGTGTCTTGACTAATTAGATAGGCTATCATCTTAGCTAGGGGTGTTCCTTCCATCATAAATCAGCATGTTATCAGTCACATGGTCCGAATTTTACACACTCTTGCAAAGTATACTTTTGGATGTGATTTCTATAACCAGAATATGATACATTTGACAAAGAATCAATTGGAAGAAACATTTCAAGCTAGAATTGTCAAACTCATACATACCAAACACGAATATGAAACCCTCATCTAGTCAATAATGATTAAAAAGACATACATAATATTTGATTAAAACATGATAGTCTTGTGTGGGTTACATATATAATATGGAGTGATGCATAAAAATTATTAGTTTCATTCAAATGAAAATGAAAGTCTTTTAAGATGATTTTAGGTGCATATGGAAACGATACTCTCCGTGGAAAAAAGGAATTTCAGTCTGGTTCTTTGTCTTCTATGTGTGGGGGAAAAGTCAATCTAAGGAAGCTCGTGATTTCAATCATGGAACCCATGTGATGACCATCTCTTTGACCATCAGTCTTGATTACTTGCCCCAAATTTGACAGTCTCCTTCCTGAATTGGAATTATCAATAAGTGTTCTTTTGTCTCAAGGTTGTAAGCTGTTCTGTGAAAGAGGCTTGCTGGTTAGTTTGCTTGCTTCAGACTAGTTGGAGCTAGGAATCTGATTTACGGCGTCCTGTTTCCTTGGGCCTCTCTGGAATTTCAGCTCCTCATGTTTCAACGTTCTGATCACATCTTAAATTTGTCTGATTCAGTCTCTGATATTCTACACAACAATGCTCTAACATCACATGCAGACGGCAACGCAATCAGGTGAACAGTTAATAGTTAATTTAGTGACTTTATGAGAAGGATTACAATGAAATCTCAGAAGATGCAGAATGAAATTTCTAAAATATTTCATGTAAATTTAATTTACAATCACTCTCTGGGGCCAGAGTTGTCTATTATGTTGTCCACAAGGGGAAAGCCAGAGTCCTGCATGCGTAACACAGTCTCATCCCAACTCGTCACATATTGACGCTTTGGTTTTGGCGTCGCTTTTTGACGCTCAAGGTACCCCTTTAGCGTCACTTTTCGACGTGAAGGGAAGGGAATTTTTTTAAATAGGCAACACTTAGCGTATATTAATCATTTTTAAATAAATTATGCCAGTACTTGCATCTGCCTCCTATATCTTGCCTTTTCTTCACAAATGGTAGGTTAAGGGGCAGGGGTTGGGTAAGTCATTATTTTGACTGTTTACATTCAAAAATCACACCTCTACATATATGCAATAATGGCAACCTTATTATGACGATAAAATTCCCAATAGCGCGTTAGCATATCGACGCCGAAAAATTACGCTTCCCTTCACGTCGAAAAGTGACGCTAAAGGGGTACCTTGAGCGTCAAAAAGCGACGCCAAAACCAAAGCGTCAATATGTGACGACTTGGGATGAGACCGGGTTGATGCGGGAGGGTACACGCAGGTGAATCGCTACTATTTGATGTAGCAGGTGGAATAATATTTATGTGTAGGGTGTGATGCAGGTGCAGGCTGGAGGGTGACAAGCACGGGCGGGTTGCGAGTCCAATAACCAAGACTATTTTGACTCGATCCAGTACATGGTGAGCCATGTAGCCAATCGCGCTACCACTGATTGACAGCTGTAATGATTTTATTAAAGGGGGCGCTCTTTGCTTGCTTTCTGTATTTAATCTATTCACAATTTGAATAAAAGTTTTAATAAATTCGTTTTTTCTACCCCATGTAGGAGATTTAATGCAGGTGTGGTTCGGGTTGCAGTTTTTATGTCAAAGGGGTCGGGTACAGGATTAAATCAGTGTTGCTGTCAGATAACGTGCCGGGTGTTCTGTTACAGTTTTTCTCAGTCGCTTTGGTACATTTCTCAGATCAGAATTGAAATTCTCAAAACTACCTGTTCAATCTTCACATCATTGTGTCACTTGTGCACATCAAAAAAGCAGTTTCTCATTTTTTTGAACAAGTTGCAAATGCTTTGGTACATCCATGCAAATGATTATGTACAATTCTCTGCTGTTTCCTACATTATCAATTGCTTATGTCATATTGCTAAAAATTTATTATATAGATCTCTGTGCTATTGTCTTACCACTGATTGACATCTAGTCAAAACATCTAGTCATTAGTTCATCGTATAAGTCATTAAATGCAAAATGGTTGATCTAGTTGTCATAAACTGTCAAGCATATTTTCTACAAATCTCTATTAGACTTTTTGTAAATTTGCCATGAATTGTGCAAGTGAATCTTGACTCTCACTAATGAAGAGAATATAGATCAACCAATTATAAACCAATTCTCTGAAATAGCTCAAAGGTGCATTTCAGTTGGAAAGCATATATAGACAGAGGACAACACAAAATTTACAAATTCTGACGATGGATGAAAATCCAGAAAACGATCAGGGACAAGAGCCGAGAGGAAGAAGAGGAGTAAGGATGCATGGAAGTGTACAGAGGCAAAACAGAGGAAGAGGAAGAAGAGGCCAAGGACAGAGGTGCATATCAGATTAAATAATGTTGTCAATCATGGCCTTAAAATGGCTGAATGGTGCAGCTAAAAATTGGGAGATCGACCATATCCTCAATAATGCAGTACAGTAACTGTCATCCAAACTGTAGCCATAGTTTACATCAGAACATCCATCCAGAGTACACTGTTATATTGACAACATGACTAAGAAATTTGACTGTCTTATCCATACACAATGACACAAGGACTCATCATTATGATGGCACTGACATGTTCATTGACACAGATATTTATTTTTTAAGTATTTTGAGCAAGAGACTGGCTTTTGCAGGTAATCCATGGTGTTTTGTTATTTTTACGAGTTGTTTTGAGAAATGCACTTACTGTTTTGCAAATGTCAAGGATGATTCGAGAAATGTACCAAAGCGACTGAGAAAAACTGTAATTACTGCAGGTGTTTGATGATAATTTCACCAGCCAGGAAAGGTGAACAAAAATGCCTCTCTGTGATGTTACCGCAAGGCATCACTTACTTACAGATCTCAGGCTTATGCAGGGGATGTAGATTCGTAAGAGTGAGGAGGAAGTAGGAGGGTGCTGAACCTGTGGCTATTCTGTACGCAAACATCAATGTCTTGAACTTGATGCAAGCCACAACCGGTAGCCAGTGCAGGGAGATAAAGAGAGGTGTGAAGTGGGCCCTTTTGGGCTCATGGAAGACCAGTCATTCCACTGCATTCTGAAACATTTCTCAAAGATTGTTTGCACATGATGGAAGTCCAGCTAGAAGAGCATTGCAATAGTCCAGCCTAGAAATGACAAGGACCTGGGCAAGAATTTGTTCGGCATGCTCTGTTTGGAAGGGCCTGATCCTCCTGATGTCGTGCGATGCAAACATGCATGATCGAGCTGTCTTTATAATATGGTCCTTGAAGGTCAGTTAGTCACCAAAGAATAATTTTTGATGAACCTAGCAGGATGATGAAATCATGCTGTAGAGTCAGAGTGGCAGGGAAAACGAGAAGCTCAGTCTTTGCCAGGTTGAGCTGCAGGTGATGTTCTTTCATCCATGCCGAGATGTTTGTCAGGCAGCCTGAGATCCATGCAGCTACTATTGGATTGTCTGGTTGAAATGAATGATGGAGCTGTGTGTCATCAGCATAGCAATGGTAGGAGAAACCATGTACTTGTATAATAGGTCCCAGTGATGTAGTGTATATGGTGAAGAACTGATCCCTGAGGAAACCCTGTGGCCAGTTGATGTTCTTTGGATACCTCTCCTCCCCAGGAAACCCTGAAAGACCTACCTGTGAGATAATATTCAAACCAATGGAGTGCAGATCCTGTGATGGTAGACAGGATAATCTGATGATTCACAGTGTCAAAAGTGGCAGATAGATCCAGCAGAATAAGAACTGATGATTTGGATTTAGCTTTCTCTAACTGCAGGGTTACAGTGACTGACAGCAAAGCAGTCTCAGTTGAATGGCTGCTGCTGAAACCTGACTGGTTAAAGTTCAGGAGACAAGATAATGGGTGGTGATGGCGCAGTGGATAAGACACATGCCTTTGGTGTGAGAGACCTGGGTTCGAATCCACTGCGAGACACCAATGTGTCCCTGAGCAAGACACTTAACCCCTAGTTGCTCCAGAGGCGTGCGACCTCTGACATATATAGCAATTGTAAGTCGCTTTGGATAAAAGCGTCAGCTAAATGAATAAATGTAAATGTAAATAATCTGATGAGTCACAGCATCAAAAGTGGCAGATAGATCCAGCAGAATAAGAACTGATGATTTGGAATCAGCTTTCTCTAACTGCAGGGTTACAGTGACTGACAGCAAAGCAGTCTCAGTTGAATGGCTGCTGACTGGTTAAAGTTCAGGAGGTCATTCTGTGAAAGAAATAATGTAACTGTGTCTATAAAGGTGTGAACCAAATGGTCCATTCCTTTATAATAACAAAGGAACAGCATTCCTCAGGAATGTCTTGTAGATTGCAGGAGCTCCAGCGGGAAGGTCCTAACAGTATTGTTTCTAGCCCTTTTGTCTTCATGTATACAATTATATCCCACAGTCAGAACTTTGGGAGAAGCTTGGATTCATACAAGGGTTAAGATTGTTAAGGTTGAAGACATGCTAACATTGCTATTGAAGAACTGCTACACTACCATCTTCAATAAATTATTCTCCCCAAAAAAGTTTTGGTTAAGCATACTTAATTTTTTATATTAGAGAAATCTATTACTTTGGTGAGCCACCCAAAAGACTGCTCAGCAAAAATACAGTAAAGATGATGATACATGGGGCAACTTTTTATGTTAGAAGGGGTAGTATGCACTGGCTTGTCTAGACATATATTGTCTTTGACATGAAGTTAAAGTGGACTAACTGAAAGAGAACAACTGCACACTCACTTAAGCATAATAAATAGCCAATGCTTAAGCGAGTTTGCAGTTGTTCTCTTTCAATTAGATCATATTTTTTCCTTCAACTATAGGTGTGCGTTTGCTTTGCCTCGCTTGCTCAATGAAGTTAAACTGGATCATAAAGTGTCACTTGCTTTATTTACATCCACAGATGAGAAATAGGTGGGTGAGGGAAGAGAGGATGACACTACAGGGAAAAGATGAAAGGGTGAAAGGGAGTGTAGGTTTTGCCTAAAAAAACTGGTAGAGGAATTGGTGGCACACAGGTAGTAATATGTAGGTTAAGTATAATAAAGAAATGAGCAGTTTTACCAAATGTTGTCTGTGATACAATTGCATGTGTAAATTAAGTCAAGCTGGTTGCCTGATTTGTTAATCCTTGTGGTGATAAGCCTTTTGAAATCAAATGAAGCTAGGAGTGGAAGTGGAAGTCTGCAGTGTAAGGCTTCTCAGCTCCATGTTGGATTTCGAAGACATCAAAGACTACAAATGGATTGTCATGGGGACAGCAGCCCATATAGCTCCTCTATAAAGGTTTATATATGAGCAGGAAGGTGATAAATCATTACAATATGGAGTCTAACTACTCCGTAGTTGAAACTCAAAATTATTTTTAATGCATAGGGAAGAGTGGGTATTGAGTATTTCAAATTATTAGAAATGAGAAGGCCAGTACCCTTCCAACCTAACCCCGGTTTAGTGCTGATGGCACAATAGAAAGCATTCAGGACCTTTACGAGAAAAAGATGTCGTAAACTATAGTCTTCGTATTGTGATTCTGTTTCATCACAGCTAGTGACACACCTGAAGAGCATTTCATTAGTGTTGAGTCACTGTCATTACCCTTGCTGTGTCTTTTCTCTCGTTCTCTCTCTTTTCCCGTCTCGGCGTAAAGTCATTAACCGAGGCTGCTGGGGTGATGTGGCCACTCACACACACACTAAAAGGGCAATGATGCTCTTGACATTCTTCTAGGCTAAACCTCCTCACCTCCAATAATCCTGCAGCCTCCTCTGACATTTAATCACTAATGTCCATCCACCATCAATACCGGACACGAGCGACGGGAGAGACGCCACGTCTGGTTCACCCTTTTACCTCACATCTCGGGCCTGTCGTGAAACCTCAAATGGGAATCTGATGTACATGGTTGTCAGAGCAGGTGTTGATTTGGAAATGTGCATAATGGAGTGCTTCTTTTTCATTATTCATTCTTAGAGAACATAAGTGTTCACCAAGGCTACATTTACAGTATTTGATCAGAAATGCAGTTAAAATGTAAAATTGTGAAATATTCTGTTTTAATATATTTTAACATATAATTTGTAAAGCTGAATTTTAAGCATCATTACTCCAGTCTTCAATGTCACATGATACCTCAAAAATCATTAGAATATTCTTAGTTGGTGCTCAATTATTATCAATTATATTTGGTGATCAAATATTAATAACGGTGATGCATTATTTGATGAATAGAAGGCTTAAATGAACAGCATAAAAAAGCCCTGAAATTTCTGTATCATTATAAATGATCAGTTGAATGATTCAAATAATAATATATATATATATATATATATATATAATTTTTTTTTTTTTTTTTTTTTTTTTTTAAATACCACAAACTTTTTTTGTTTATCAGGCAGTCTATCACAATTTCCACAATTATTAAGCAGCAAAATTCAACTTTGATAATAAGAAGAAATGTTTCCCTGAGCAGCGATTTCTTTGGCATATTAGAATGATTTCTGAAGGAACGTTTAATGGAGGAGCCTGGGATAATGGTGCTGAAATTTCAGCTTGGTGTCACATGTTAAAATCGCATGTTAAAATATATTTAAACAGACAACATTCTTTTAAATTATAATAATGTTTCGTACTATTCAAAGTGTTATACTATATACTATAATAACAAATAAATAGAAATACAACTCATTATATACACTATAAACACTTTAAAATAGACAGACATGTAGATATTTGTGAAAGATGTTTTCTCTGTTTTGGAGGGATGATCATTTTTAAATCATCAATACATTGCATCAAAATTTGTTAATACTGTACTATAGTTTAGGGGTGGATAATTTTATCAGTTGTTTATTATTCATGCTGCAACAATATATCACTGAAATGTCTATATAGCTGATAACTTTGTCTAGTGCTCTTATGAATGTTTATAACATGATTTCTGAAAATTTTAACTACTATACTGAATGACATATAGCATAGACTTCTTCATGGCTAGTGTTTGTGTATTGTGAGATGCAGTGTTGCCAGATATTTCTATTAAAAACGAAAAATAAATTAAAATAAACTGAAATTATTTCAAATCTTTTGCAAATAAGATAAGATAAAGATATTGCTGACCCTAAACTATTATGATTATGAACATTTCATTTTCCAGTCATGGCTTCCTGTTTCACATAAATATAAATAGGAGGGAAAACAAAGTTCATATTTCTGATGTGCAGCAAAATATAATTGAGCTTCACAAATTAGTGAAGTGGCTTTAAGAAAAGAGCTAGAGCAGTGACAATTCCAATTTCCACCATCAGGGCAATAATTAAGAATTTCCAATCAACAGAAAATGTTACAATACTGCCTGGAAGAGGTTGTGTGTCTATATCCACGGAGAGGATGAGAATTTGAGTGGCTAAAGACTCTTCAAGGATCAAGGATTCAAGTTCCGGGGTCAGAAGACCTTAAAAGAATTGTCAAACAGCACCTACATCACCACATGTTGTTTGTGAGGGTTTCAAGAAAAATTCTCCTAGCTCATCCAAAAACAAACTCCAGCATATTCAGTTATCAGACACGACTGAAACCTCAAATGGGACTGGCTTCTATGGTCAGATGAAACTAAAAAAAAAATGCTTTTTAGCAGCAAACACTCAAGATGGGTTTGGTGAACACAGGGATGAAAAGTACCCCATGTGTACAATGAAATATACTGCTGTATTTTTGATGTTGTGGGCCTATATTTCTGCTGGAGGTCCTGGACATCTTGTTTAGACACATGGCATCATGGACTCTATCAAACACCAACAGATAAAAAATCAATAAGTGACTGACTCTGTTAGAAATCTTATAATGGGCCATGTTTGCATCTTCCAACCATACAATAATCCAAACGCAAACCTCAAAAACAACACAAAAATGGGTCACTGAGCACAAAACCAAGCTTCTGCTATGGCCATTCCAGTCCTCTGACCTGAACCCTGTAGGAATTGAGTGAGGTGAACTGAAGAGAAGAAGCACCAACATAGAGCTGGGAATCTAAAGGGTCTGGAGTGATTGTGGATGAAGGATTGGTCTCTGATCTCTTGTCAGGTGTTCTCTAACCTCATCAGGCATTTTAGAAGAAAATTTAGAGCTGTTAAACTGGCAAATGAAGATTTCAAAAAGTATTGAATAAAAGGGTGCCGTTAATTGTGGCCAATGTGTATTAGAGAAAACATTTATTTCATAATGGTATTTCCCCCCATTTTATATTTTTATTATCCAATGAAAGATTAGATTTTTGTGAATTTTTTAAATAAAAGAGCAAAAGGATTAACAGTGCAGATTAATTTTCACAGCCTTCTTTGATCATATTTACCAAGGGTGCCGATATTGTTGGCCATGACTATTTATGTTGTTGTTGTTGTTGTTCCAATCTGTCTATCAGATGTTATATTCTTGTATTATATTGGAATATATCTTATTCTGAGCAAAGAATATTGTTATCCCACGTTTATAAAGTCAACATTAGTGCAGAGGTGAGGCAGATGCTGTTTAGTATCTCTTTCGCTCTGTTTTTGCATGTTTTTTTAAGTATTAATTTATACTGAAGCAAAGCTGTTATGTGGCCAAATAGTTTACAAGCTTAAATGACCTTGAAAACTCACTCTGGGGGAGCATAAATGAAAATATTGTGTCATGGAGGGAAAGAAAATCACAAGGCGGCATGGGCCTTTCTCAGGCAATGCGACTGTGAAGATCCAGCCATAATTCAATATGCGCATCACTAAAGATCCCTTTGAGGGAACCAAGATGGAAAATAACCACATGAAATGGCAGTCAGAGAGCAATTTATAGCTTTTGTTTCAAATTAGAGATACAAAGGCTATGCGTTCTGATTGAAACGAGGGACGTGGCATAATGTCATCTGGATGGAAATACAGTTTTACTAGCGTTATGCATATTAAAGAAGATAGAAGTCCTCCACATGTCCTTTTTTTCTGAAAAGCAAGATATTTTCCCTGCTAACTGCATTTCTGTCATTTTTCTGTTGCTGCAACCTTAATATCAATGCATCTCTTGGCCTCTAAAGGCCAAACAGTGCTGTCTCTGTGGGACACAGAAGGCCATAGGCTAGTTTGAATAATGAGATAAATATCTTATGTGTACAATGACTTGGGTTCTAATTACTTGTGGGAAACTGTGAGCTCATTTTCACAGTATTTAAGAAGTTAAGACTTCAGTAATACCAATGAGTCTGTTTTCATGTCAACAAGAACTTTAGCTAATTAGCAACTGCAGTTTTTGGAGGTTCACTTTCACCTAATTGGGAGTCTAATTAGCACAATTTGATTTAGTTGACGTGGAAACTTAAGCAAGGGGCATCTGACACAACCAAATCCCAAGTGATCCGGAGTTGCCACTCACCCAAAGTTGACGTCTTTTCCTTGTCTACCTGTGAGGTTTATTTTCATCTGAAGATGATACAGAAGTAAATTGGTCATGATGGAAACCGTATGCAGGTCAGATATATGATCTTTGTCTCCTTTGCCCTTTTGCCATCTCCCAGAGATACAGATTCACAGAGAAAGATTGTACAGTGCATTGTATGATTTTTATCTCTAGATGGGCTGCTTTGATTTAGTGGTGGAAGACCACAATCATCCACACACACGCATTTTACGGCTGTCTCACTGACGGCAGGCAAGCTTTGATTTAGAAGAACCGAAGTGAGAATTTAAAGATAGATTTCAGCAGAAAAGGGGCCTCGAATCAACAGGGAGGGGAGCAAAATCAGGAGAAAATGCTCATGGGAGCGTGAGAGAACCATTTTGGGAGTGTGTGTTGTTTGTTTGACATGCCTGAAAGCAATTGTGACAAACTTCCCCAGACAGGCCGACATCGACACACTCGAGATCTGAGAAAGGCCCCGCATTCGAAATGATCAAAGCGAGCAATTTATGCAAAAGATAAAACGCAAATAAATAAATTAAGCTTTAATGTAAGACCTCAATGAGTGGCCGATATGGAGAACGCTGTCTGTTAGCATCTTTTTTTAACCTAATGCTGTAGTTACAACATCCCCCTGCAGGGGCTAACTGAAATATGTTCATTTTTACTGCATAATTTATTATTCAGCAAGGATGCATTAAATCAATCAAAAGTGACAGCAAAGACATTGATGACAAATGATTTCTATTTCAAATAAATGTCCTTTTGAACTCTATTCATCAAATAATCCGGAATTAAAATGACGGTTTCCACTAAAATATTAAACACCACAACAGTTATCAACATCGACATCAAAATCGACATATTAGATTGATTTCTGAAGGATCTTCATGTGACACTGAAGTCTGCTGAAAATTCAGCTTTGCCATCAATGGATTAAATTACATTTTAAAATACATTAAAATAGAAAACAGTCATTTTAAATTGTTTCACAATATTACATTTTTTCTGTATTTTTATCAGATAAATGCAGCCTTGGTGAGCAAAAGATAATAGCAAAGTATTACTCACCCAAAACTTAAGTCAAAAACAATAAATGTATAAAATAAAACAAATACATATAGAATATATGTAGAATAATCAGCCAAACAGTGACCCCCCAGTTTTGTCTAATTCAAGAGGCCTTGTCTAGCTTTACCTGAACAAATCTGATGCATTCAATTTTTATTTTATTTTCGTTTCTGTTTGTCTTTCCCCAGCCATTGGACTATGAGACCAAAAAAGCATACACATTTAAAGTGGAGGCCTCCAATGCACACCTGGATCCACGGTTCCACAATTTTGGCCCGTTCAAAGACACAGCGACAGTAAAAATAAATGTTCTGGATGTGGATGAGCCTCCCGTCTTCAGCAAACCCTCCTACATGATGGATGTTTATGAGGACACGCCACAAGGCACCATTATAGGAGCCGTGACAGCACAGGATCTCGACGCAGGAAACAGTCCAGTCAGGTATTCAAACACAGCACATGTAAACGGATAAGACTAGGGACTGGTTACCGGAAGGTTGTTAGTTCAGTCCTTGCAAGAAGCGGGCCATCACCATTTTGCCTTTGAGCATCAAATTTAGAGGATTATTTATACACGCTCATGTTGTTCCAGACATAATTTTTTTCCATGGAACGACCGGTTGTGTGCCGGAAAATAAATAGTACATATCTTATTTAAATATATATATATATATTTTAAGTATATGTAGTACCATTATAATTTTTTATTTTATATATATATATATATATATATATATATATATATATATATATATATATATATATATATATATAAATATATATATATATATAAACAGGTATATATATATATATATTTTTTTTTTTTTTTTTTACGAAAGAAAAAAAGAAAAAGAAAGAAAGGAAAGTTTATAATTGGACATTGTATGCATGCATCACACATCACTATATATTTGTGTTTAATAAAAATAGCTGGTAAAAACAGCAGCATGATGAAAGATTTACCTTAATCCATTATTTTTAGAATAGCACCTTAAGATTACTTTTAAATTTTTACAAGAAGACAAACCGTTGATGCACCATTGCGTGGTCCCAAAACTACCTAACATCACAAGTTACTTTGTTTGTCTATGAATATTTCATTCAATATACTGTAAGAAAGCAAAATGGACAAAAAAAAGATTTGTAAAAGTGAAAGGGCTTTGTTTCTCCTTTGTTTTGGCCTTCCCTGATTAATTATTCAGAAACATTGTAAGCATTGCTCAATTGGGATGTGCACTTTCTCATCAGAAAACAATGGTCCCCAATGAGCTTCTGTTGCGAAAGGAACAAAGCTTTAAAAATATGTCTATACACTCCACACGTCCACCACGTTGCAGCCCGCCGAGTGAATGCAGGAGACAAAATAGCTAAAGTGCTTTTTGGTTTTGAAGGTATCTGCGACTTCCACCAAAGCTTTTTAAGTTTTCTCCAAGCTTCAGGGGTCAAGAAAAGAGCTGCAGAGAGATCAGAAATGGATGAACTTATGAAAAAGTACATTTGTCTGAAGCTGTGTTGTTCACATGCGCTAAAGTTCACTGAAACCTTTCTTGAGTTAAACAACCAAAGAAGAGTTCAGAGCCCCACAGTGAGCAAAATGTACTGGTATGAGGAATGAAGACTTCTGTATAGTAAATTGCATCTACGTTTCTTCATTTAGAAGAAGCTTTTAACCAAAGTGACTAAAAAGTGAGGAAATACAACATAAAAGGTTCTTCCTAAGGAGGCATTTGCGTTAGAAATGCTGTAGAGCTCCTGGAGTGATAAGAGAAATACAGACTAGAACCAAGATGATAGAACAGATTAAGGTCAACGTGAAATCAAAATTGGCCCTCTTATCGTTCTAAATGCTTGCATGATTCATCAGTGTTTTTCAAAAAAGTGTTTATCTTTGAAAACTTCTAGCATTTTTTTTTTTAGAATTGCACTTGTAAATGAATCATATTATTAAAGCAAAATGGGTTTTGAACAGCATTTCATGTTGATTTTATGTCAATTTGTCCTTGGATGTTTCTGTATTTATGAATGTTTGTTTTTAACATAGGCCTACTCAGCTTTTCCTCTGGGATATTTATCTCATTACACATTTGCATCTTGGGCCCAGCAAAGCTGCAGTTTCAGCTGAATCGACCGACAGCTCTGCTTTCTTTTTCCAAATGCTTATTAATGTTGCATTTGTGGGTTGATATTTGAATATACCGACACTGTTCTGAATGCATGACCCTTGATAACAGTTAATAAGAGGTCAAATTCAGGAGATGCTTGGTTATTTAACTGACTCTCACACCCTCCTACTTCAGGAATAGAACAGAGAGTCATGTTAGTTTTAAAAATAGGACAAATTTAATGTTAAGCTTCATCTCTCTGCACAGCCAAGGGTCTGTCGAGCCAGTCTCTAACTACTTTCTACAATGAATAATTTGTTCATCAGTCTGTTTGTTTTGTAATCTCGTAGTCTTGTAAAGATTAATGAAGCAGAAATTCTGTTTGAAGCTTTTTTCGAGTGGCAACAGCATTGGCTGTTTAAAAAAATTAAATAAAATAATATAAAAAATGTTTTGCTCATATAAATTAGGTTAATCATCAGCTAATTGGAAATTAACTAAAACTTCCGTGGCTCTCAGAAAAAAAAACAATTAAACAAAATTGGCCTGATAGAACATTAAATAGAACATGAAGATTCTATAATGAACATTTTTAAATATTAAAAAGGTTACATGCACTGCTTTCCAATTTTGTTTGATCTTCATATTAAATATTTGGCATTCAAAGGCAGCCTATGATGACAATGCCAGAGCATTTTAGTCTTTCTTCTCTCTCATACATGATACAACATGACTCTGAGGGTTGTGAGAGATCTTTTATTTTCTCAAATGTTTCGTGTTTTGAAAAGTACTATATTAACACAAATTCCAGATGAGTCAATTTTACATGCATTAAATTCCCACAGCTGCAGTCTCTGTATGGTATTTATGATGATTATTATGGAGAATCAGGGCTCATAATGGTTGCGAATCACAACATCAAAGGCTTTTGTTGGGAATCCAATGCAAATGCACAAAATCCTCAGATGTTTTTTTTTTACCACCTTTTGAGTGAATTTTACAAGGCAGCCACAGAAATGTGGAAAATATAAACACCGTAGCATCTCACCTCACCCAGTGCTCCCACTTCATTTCTCTTTGCTCAATTCTAGGTCAAGCCACAGATAAATAAATAAGCAGCGTTGAAAATATCAGCCTGCATTAATGTGTCCAGAGTTCAGAAGGTTTGTAAAAGTGTTTGTGAGAGAATGAGTCCAAAGCGTCAAGTAGAACGTGAAGAAGGTCAATGAAAACCTAACTTTTTCAAAGTTATTCATATTCATGCACACTGGAATGCAAAGTGTCACCGAGACACATGTAAAGTACCATCTGAGAACGGTTACGGGGTCCGTTAACAAGGTTGCTAGGCCGTTACACAGATGTTCACAGCTGTTCAAAACTGGACCCACACATCGCAATTCACTAGAGTGGACAATATTTATATGCCAGCTTTCCGCGTGACTAAATCAAATATAATGAGCACAGTGCAAAACTGCGAGGATGAGAAAATGAAAAGAAAAAAAAAAATGTAATTTATACTCTTGAGTATCATGTTCATCTATGGTACTATTCTAGCAGTACCTACTGTAGCCTAGTTAAGGTGGACATATTCATCAAATATAATGTATGTAAGGGCGTGTTTACATTTGCAATTGGTACAGTTGAAATAAACACTTGTGAAGTTATACAATTATTGTGGTTCATTTAAATAAGCGTGAAAACTGCCATATGAACCTTGGTGCATGCCAAACAATGAACTCGAAATTAACTCTGGTGCAGCTCAACTGATGTATGAATGCAACGCGGACAAAAAAAAAATCTAAACAAACCCAAAACAGGATGAGATGTCACAATACATGACCTTAAAAAAGTTGCACTTGGCAGGTTTGGTTTGATTAAAACACTCTGTGATTGCACTGTTATTGTGGTTCATAAGTGTGAATGCTGCATACGAACCTTGGTGCACACCAAACATTAAACAAGAAATTAACTCTAGTGCACTTTGGCTGATATGTGAATGCAACATGGACACCTAAACGAACCCAAAACAGGATGGGATGTCACAAGATGCAACCCTAAAAAGGATAGAATGCTCAAGCATTTTTCTCATTATGGAAGCTACAGTACAGTATATTAATCATTACAGTTCGGTACAGGCAACAGAACCACCGTCTCATTCCAGCAGATCTTCATTTGTGTGTGCAGTGAATTTCTGCCACTCTTTTGACTCCTTTAAGCTCTGCAGGAGTTATCAGCAGGTAAAATACCACCATGGTGTACCACCAAAAACAACGAGTGCATTTAGTCCAGCACAGAATTGTTTTGGTTGCTAAACATACGTCATAAAAGTCCGGTTTGTGACTGTAGGCCTATACTTATTCCTTTTGTTTTGTGTTAAAAAATGAGAGTGTATGCCAGGACTAAATTATTTAATTTTTTGGTTCCGGACCAAAAGAACCAAACAGAACCAAACTACAAGTGTAAACACACCTTAAGACAAAGGGCCACATTTACTAAACAGGGCAAATTAATGTGAGACCGCAATCCCATAAAAGTGCTAATGGGAGTGTATAGTTTTGCAGTTGATTTACTGACTGTGTGCAAATTAAAGAACACAGACGCAGAAGATTATTTCCATAATGACAAATGCCGTCTACCAGGAGCAGCACTAATTAGCGTAAGGTTGCAAACAAGCAGAGCCGATTATAATCAGGTGCGGGAAATCCACCAACGTGTGTTAAAACATGCTTTTATGGGGCATTAAAGAATGGTGCAAATACCTATAAATTAATTTGTAAAGCCTTAGTAGAATTTTGCATCTGAAAGAGAAAGGGCAATAAGGTCAGCTGCAAAAATAAATGTGCCCATGCCTTTTCAACTCTGATTTTTCACTGCGTGTCTTTAGTAAATACTGACAGTAGTTTTTAAAGCCAAAATAGGGTTTGTGTTGGCGCAAGCTGTTGGTAAATTTGGCCCTAAATCTGTTCTCTGTTCTTCAGGTATTCCATCGACTGGAAGAGTGACCTGGACAGCTTCTTTGACATCGATCCTGTCAGAGGAACCATCTCCACCAACGAGCTTCTGGACAGGGAGAGTATAGCCCAGCACAACATTTCAGTTGTGGCCACTAAAGTTAGTAAGTATGGCTGTGATTCATAAAAGTTTCGTTGTCTTAAATGCTGGGATTTTTTGCGGACTGATTTACGGTGACCCATCGCAGTGCAGTCAGCAGCAAATTCCATTAAAGTCTGCATTTTATGAGCATTCATAAAGTATGACGACTCTCCTGGAATATGTATCATTATTGCAGTGTCTTTCCTTTCTCCTTGACTTAGTGAATTTAACAATTGATGTATTTCAATGTTCTGAAACTACTGGTGCATTAATTGTTCATTGCCATCGAGGTGGCCATTTATAGAAGACTCAATGATAAGACAACAATGATAAAAGTAAGTCTTTGTTTTAAAGTCAGTTGCAAATATTAGAGCAATCCATAATTACTCTTTCATATTATATATTACATTATAACATTCTTCGCCCTTCAGTGACTTTTATTTTTGATAAACATAAAAAATCCCTTTTAGTCACTTCAGTTGCAACCAATCAGTTGCAAAGTTTCTGGTCTACATTTTTATTTATTTATTTATTATTTCCAGGTCAAATATCTCATTTTTATTGAACATAAGAAATTTAAAAAATTTTCGCCACATAAGAAAAAATATTATTTCTTTGGTAAAACGTAATAATGACTTTAAAATCATAATTATGATATAAAAAGAAAATATTATGACATACTAAGTAAAAATTATGATGCAAGTCAACATCATTTGTTTACATGTCATAATTCACTTTATATGTCATAATTATGACTTAATTTAAATAAACAATCCAAATTTTAATCAGTTTCACCTTTATCTCATAATTAAAATTTAGTATGTCATAATTATGACTTAGTATATAACGATTGCTTTGTCATAACTTCCACTTTTATTTCATAAGTATGACATTCATCTCATAATTTTTACTGTTATGTCATAATTCTAATTCTTATTTCATAATTATTATTTAACAAAGTTTGATATATGTTTTTTTCCCCTGTGAAATGGGCTTCCATATGTTTTATTTCGAAAACTGTCAGATTATGGGGGTGAAAAGGGTTTGCACACTGCATTTCATATTGACTTTTTTAGGAAGTAATTTGAAAGGCGATCAAGCAGCAGCATCAAAGATGTCATTGCTTTAATTGTGTTTGTGTCAGAAAAGATCTGTGTATTGAATCACCACGTAAATAAGCAAATCCATCGTCATCAAGTTGTCAAATCCTCCAAGAAGTCCCCAATGCCATTATCTTGGAGGATATGTGGTGCTCAATCAAAATTACAAATGCAGCGACTCACATTCATTAAGACGGAATGGGGATGAGAGGTCATTAAAAGTTGAGCCTTCATCACCATGGTAACGGTTATTACTCACTGTCTCTCAAGGTTGCACTGGTGATATGCTAATTGTGATTTCTAAAGCTAATTTGGGAGAGACTAAAACTAAGTCGGGGATGTTAAACTTCACTCCTCTTCTGCAATGGGAATTGTCCACCCTGTGTTAGAAGCTTCAGTTTTACTCGTTGTATTCACTGTAAGTGCCTTTTAGACAGTTTTACATTCTGTTTTTTTGGCCCAGATGGATTCAGAGAACTCACAGAGCACATAGTCTGAGATTCATAACTCATGACTAAACTAGATATGAGATAAAAGAAGGCAAAAATAGTCAATTTTATTCCAAAGTATATATTAATTCTTCATAAACTAGGCCATCTCTACTATTTTTGATATATATGATATATTTGATGTGTGTATACACACACACACACACACACACGTTTACTTAACTATCTAAATGGGGACATTTCATAGGCGTAATGGTTTCTATACTGTACTGTATGTGCTATTGCCCTACACCAACCCTACACCTAAACGTAGCCCTCACAGGAGACTTTCTGCATTTTTACAAATTCAAAAAACTTTGTTTAATTTATTTTTAAACCTGTTTTACAAATGAGGACGTCCCCAAAGGGAGATTTTTGAGAGATTTTGTCAGGTTTACCTCACTTTTGGGTACAATTTTGTACACACACACACACACACATCAATATATGGTTCTATATATATACACACACACACACACACATACATCATATCTCATATCTGAGACTGTACCTTTCATATTTAAATTTTTTCAAGCATCCTAGTCATATAACCAATTGATTTTTGCATGTCCTTCTAGTCAAAACTTTTTTTGCCCACTTTGACCAATTGGAGCTGTTAACTATATGAGCACTGAGTATTTAACAAGCCATTTTTGCTTTCCTACAACTTATAAATGCTCATATCATCAGTGTGTGATGTGTAATAACCTTACTCACACTTTACAGTGTCTTGTAAAACATGCTTGACAGCTTTTATATCTCTCAGAACCAGTGATTATGAGGTGCGGAGAACACCTGTTCAACACCATCACAAGCTAGTTTAGCATAAATCGCAGATTCTTGTTTTTTTTCCTCCCCTTTCCTGTGCTTTTTAGGGACGTTAATGTCACACCAGGTGGAATTCCAGATGTTCTGGAGCCTCAGAATCATACTTTACTAAATATAAAAGTGCTGAGGGAAGCATGAGTCAGCACACAGTTTCCAAACACTCCACGCTTGTTGCACGTCATGAAAACTTCTGCCTTTGGTTTCTGTTAGGACTGCAAACATACGGATACACTTGATTACAGCAGAGTCAGCTTGCTGAAGGAAAAACTGTTTTAAACTACAGTTAGAACCAGTTGTTTTGTGTGGTATGTGTTAGGCAGACAGAATTATTTGTTTACACCTTGTACAGTACCAGTTGTAAAAAGGGCCCCAATCAAAACTTGAAAATGAATATGCTGTCCATATACTATGAAGTATGCTGGACACAAACCGTGTTGTCAGTCAAACCTACAAATGAAGCAGAACTGTTTTTATTTAAAAAGACGCACCCTTTAAATATGTGATTAGAGCATTTTCATTTGTTTGAAGCCAGGCCAACAATAACCATCGAAGCACGAACAAAAACATCACAAAGACGCATTTACTGTTATTTTGTCATAAGATCTCTAGCGTACAGCAAGATGGACGATTTCTCTCTTATACAACAGCGCCATCTAGTGGCACAAATCTGTCATTTAAGTCGTAAAGCTGAAGCCATAGTTGACTTGTAAACTGTTTTGATAATAATAATAATTTAAAAAAGCTCACTAGAATTATTTTTTATTAATTTAATATATATATATATGTATATATATATATATATATATATATATATATATATATATATATATATATATATATATATATATATTGTGTGCATGTGTGTGTAAGTGTATATATATATATACATATATTAAACATTAAATACATTGTTAAAATGATTTTCATGACATATTGAAATGCATAATATAAATATGTTATATTATGTATATAATTATTATTATTATTATTATTATTACTACCCTGAATTGTTAACAATATATATACAGTCCCCTCCATAAGTATTGGAACATTAAAGACAAAATTGCTCTGTTGGCTGTGGAGTCAAGACATTTGCAAATATGGTTAAAAGATGAATATGAGACAAAACTACAGAATGTCACATTTTATTATTAGCCGTTTCAACACATACACGTTTTACCAAATAAAAAGAACAGCACTTTTAGAGTTCATCCCACTCAATGATGTGAGCATAAGTATTGGGACAGTTGAACATAAGGCAGATATAAAAGATTAAAAGCTATTATTTAGTTGCAGATCCCTTGCGCACAATCACAGCAGTGAGTCTGTGACCCATAGACATCACCAGACTCTTGGTCTCATCTTTGAAATACTTTTCCCAGGCTTTAATGCAGCTAATTCCAATTGTTGCTTGTTTTGGGTAGTTTCTGCCTTTACTCTCCTCTTCAGCTGGTGAAATTCATGTTCAATCAGATTTAAATCTGGAGATTGACTTGGGCAATCTAAGACTTTCTATTTATTTGCCCTTATAAATTCCTTGACTGGACTGGCAGGGTGTTTTGGGTCATTGTGCTGATACGATATGAAGCACTTCCCAATGAATCTGGTGGCATTTTCTTGAATATTGGTAGGCAAGATGGTTTTGTACCCTTCTAAATTCATTCTGCTACTGTCATCATACATTAAGTCATCAGTAAAGTTGAGAGGGCCTGTTCCAGAGGCAGCCATGCATGCCCATGCCATGACACCACCTCCACCATGCTTTACAGATGAGGCTGTATGCTTGGGATCATTTTAAGTTTGCTTTTTCAGTTTTTTTCTTCACATTTTTGCTTTCCCATCACTTAGATAAAGGTTCATCTTTGTCTCATCGCTCCATAAACACAGTTCCAAAACTCTTCTGGCTCACCTTTGTGCTTTTTTGCAAACTCTAATCAATCTTGCTGTGTAGCATCTGTAATTCTGTGTCAAAGTCTCCTGAGGACAGTAGATTGTCAGAGCATCACACCAGCTCTCTGGAAGTTGTTGATGATTTTAAAGACACGTCTTTTAGGATTCATTTTCACAGCTTTTATGATTTATCTGTCATCAACTACTGTTGTTTTCTCAGCCAATCAGGTCGTTCTTGGTTGCTGGTGGTTTCCAAACTCTTGTTTTCTCCATGCCCTTTGTTTTTGCTATAGCTTTAATTGACTTCCTCTTTTCTTTTAGCATCCAAATTGCTTGCTTTTCTCTCAAAGTCAGCTCCCTCATCTTCATCCTGGTTTGTGTGCGTCATCATCGAATGCAGAATTCAGAATACAGAAGTAATGGATATAACTGATACGACACATTCCCTGCTTTTAATATCTGAAGAATTAATGCAACAGGACACAGCTGATCACTTAGAAAGACCTGTGAGGCAACTGTTCCAATACTTATGCTCACATCAGATAGGGGGATGAACTCCAAAAGTGCTGCACTTCTTAGCTCGTAAAACATCTGTGTTGAATCACCCAATAATAAAATGGGACATTCTGTAGTTTTGTCTCATATTCATTCACTTTTCATTCAATTCATTTAATTTTGTCTGTACTGTTCCAATACTTTTGGAGGGCACTGTATGTGTATATATATATATATATATATATAGTGTGTGTGTGTGTGTGTGTGTGTGTGTGTGTATTATACATATGTCAAAATTATTTTCATGACATATTGAAATGCATCAAATATATGTAATTAGAAAATGATAAATGTTGCCATACTGTATATTCAGTACTTTGGTCATCTGAACAGATCCAATATGTTGGTTCAAATTCTGAACAGATCCAATATGTTGGTTCAAAATGACTTTGTTTGAAAATCAAAGTAAATTGCATTTAACTTTTAGTTAGCAGAACTTCTTTTAAAACTCCAACAGTGGCTACACAAACAGTAATTTGCTGCAGGGCATTTGGGGCAGAAGCACATGACCTGGAGAATGATGATGTGTCAGATCTCAGATAAATTGTAGCAACAGTCATTTTTTATTTTTTATATTTTTACTGGACATCAGACGCCCTGGAGCCTCTAAAGCTAAAGTAACAAACAGCTACACATACACACACATGCACACACACACTTTCTCTCCAGGAAGATTGCTCATCTTCATCAAGGTCGCCCGCAGGTCTTGGCTTTATACGGGACCCCTTAGAGGGATGAGTTCAGATCCCTCGTTCTAAGCCTTCTCACCTTCTCCTCAGACATGCTGAGCCCATCTCACAGATCTGATCTATAAAAGTTTATTCTGCACTGATGTTCACCTCCACACTGCACGCTCAAGCAGAATTCAAACAATACCAGCAAGACATGTAGGAAAATCAACAGCTGTGCCAGAGAGGACACTGCTGACCATGTGTGTCAGCTAGAAACTTCTTATTTTAGACAGATTTTTACCTTATTTTATTACCCACTAAACATGTTGAAAAACTTATTTTTATGTAGTTTTAGGAATAGAATAGAATAACTATTTATTGGCAGCCTAAGAATAATATTTCAATCCCTTTCAAAGTTGAGACATGATGCAGTATAGTATATTGGCGGTTTAGAACATAACATTCAAATCATTACAGTAAACTATTCTATTTTCTGACAGTAAATTACGTACTCAGTCTTGTATTAATGTCTTTTGGTACCTCCGTAGAAAGCTGATGTGATTTTAGTAAATAATTGGAGTTATTAATGTGACATATGCTTAAGCTTATGCTTATGCTCAGCAAGGCTGCATTTATTTGATTAAAAGTTCAGTAAAAAGCATAGTATTGTAAAATGGTAATACAATTTAACAGCTGTTTTCTATTTTCATATATTTTCATTTATTCCTTCAGCATCATTACTCCAGTCTTCAGTGTCATATGATCCTTCAGAATTCATTATAATACGCTGATTTGCTGCTAAAGAAACATTTCTCATATCAAGATTATGTGATTAATAGAAAGTTTAAAAATAACAGAAATTATTTGAAATAGAAACATAAATGTCTTTATTGTCACTTTTGATCAATTTAATGCATCCTTGCTAAATTAAAAACAGAGGGGGGGGGGATTTTAATTGATATTAAATAATAATAATAATTTAAAAATGTAATTAAAAACATTATTTAAAACACATTATTTTATAAATCATTACTTTATAAGTACTGTATATCATTTTGGTATAAAGCATGATGATGTTAGTTAATTAAGTAACGCGAGTTACGTAATAATATTACTTTTTTCAAGTAACTAGTAAAGTAGCACATTACTTTTTAATTTACAAGAAAATATCTGAGTTACTTTTTTCAAAAAAGTAACGTCAGTTATTTTTTCCCCATTTATTGACTGACAGTGCGCTGTTACTGTAGTTCTAGACTAAACGGGAATGTGCATTAATTAATCCCACTCGCAAAAAACAGATTTAGTATTCATCAAAATGAATTAAAACAGTGAAATGCAAACTCAGAATGTGACGCAGACCTGCAATAATTAAATATGTTAAACAACACAAATGTATCTTTGATATGACCTTTGATGATCCAGTTCAACCATACTAATAAGAAAAAAATTACTTTAGATAAACTAGCAATTGTGCTTCATTGTTTTTTTATTGCTGAAGAGTGTTGAACCTTCTTCTCCTGCGTTCTACTGTACAGACGTGAATTTACTTTTCCTTCAGCCTGAGGTTTATTCATTACACTTTTTGGTGTAAAAGGGCTTTTACATTTGCTATAATTAGAACTTAGAGCCCTGCTCATATTTAAAAAGTAAAGCAAAAGTAACGTAACACTGTTACAACTCTGCCCGGGAGCACGGAGACACGGAGACCAGGAGACGAGGAATTCACAAACACGAGAATCTTTAATCCAACTAGGAGCATGGGAGGCACAGGAAACACCTCACGGACAGGGAAGACAATTCAACGACCGACAAAACTAACTGAAAGGACTGGGGCTTATAAACACAGGATAACGAGAGACCTAAGGAGACACACCTGGGATCAAATTAACAATCAACATGAGGGAGAAACTGGGTCACAGAACACATGGGGAGCAAAACACAACAAAAACAGGTCCAAGATCCTGACATATCGCCCCCCTCCCGGAAGGTGCGTCCTCGCACCATAGAAACATCCAAAGGGGAGGGGCGGGTGGGAACTTGGGAGGCGGCTCAGGAGGAGGGCGGATACCCGGGAGGGGGCCGGCAGACAGAGACCAAGGCGGTGACGAAGGAGGGAGGAGCCAGGGAAGAGACAGGAGAGACCCGGAGCAGGAGGCGCTCAGCTGGACCCAGGCCACAGCCGTGACGATGGCCCACGGTGGAGCCGACGGAGGGAGGAGCCATGGAGGAGGGATGGCCGCCGACTCCAGGGGGCCGACCAACGGCGGCGGAGCAGGTGGTGGAGGAGCCCGAGGCGGAGACGGAGAGCCAACGAGCCAGGGTGATGCCGAGGATCCGGGGGGACAGGGTGGAGCCGAGGGCTCTGGTGACCGAGGTGGAGGCGGAGACCCGGAGATCCGCGGCGGAGCCGGAGCGACTGAGGACCAAGGTGGAGCTGGAGGGAGGAAGGAGCCCAACGGAGCCGGTGGGACGGAGCGACGAGGCGCAGCCAGAGGAGAGGAGTCCAGAGGCGATGGCGGGTCGACGCCCGACCAAGGCGGAGCCGGAGGGACGAGGGAGCCCGGTGGAGCTGGTGGATCGAGGAGTGACGGTGGAGGCGAGGGAGCTAGGAGCCGAGGTGGAGCCACTGGGTCTACGGACCGAGGCAGAGTCCGGGCCTCGGAGGCTGGAGGCGGAGGTAAGGGATACTCCAGCCCCGGCAACGCTGGAGGATGGCAGACCCACGGGGCTCGCACCGTACCGATAGAGGGCTGAGGGCGAGCGGGGGGGCTGCCAGACGACAGCGGTGGAGGAGGCAGGAGTGGGTGGGAGGGTGGGGATCTTCGAGGAGCAGGCACTGGAGGGCACGTGCGTGGAGCCGGCACTGGAGGGCACGTGCGTGGAGCCGGCACTGGAGGGCGCTCTGGAAGCGCGGACACTTGGGGGCGCTCGGGAAGAGCTGAGCTGGACGGGACCAGTGGAGACGCAGGAGAGCTGGGCGGGACCAGCGGGAACTCAGGAGAGCTGGGCGGGACCAGCGGGAACTCAGGAGGCCTGGACGGAACCAGCGGGAACTCAGGAGGGCTGGGCGGAACCAGCGGGACTTCAGGACGGCTGGGCGGAGCCAGCGGGACTTCAGGACGGCTGGGCGGAACCAGCGGGACTTCAGGACGGCTGGGCGGAACCAGCGGGACTTCAGGACGGCTGGGCGGAACCAGCGGGAACTCAGGAGGGCTGGACGGGACCCTCTTGCGAGGTGCAGGGATAGGAGGGCACAGACGAGGAGCAGGCACTGGATGGCACTGGCGAGGAGCTGGCACTGGATGGCACTGGCGAGGAGCTGGCACTGGAGGGACTGACATGCCCTCAAACTCAATCAAAATCCCTACCGGCACCTGTCTTTCCTTCCTCGGTGGTTCGGGGTGAACCGTTATAGGCGGCGGGATCCTCTTCAGCGCGGACGGCGCAACGTTCATCGCCCCTTGCGGCGGAATCCTCCTCGCCGCGGGCGGAACATTCATCGCCGTCTCAGGCGGGACGAATTTCTTTTGGGCGGTGGGTAAGGGCGAGCGGCGAATGGCGACCCGTTCTCCCCAAAACGGGTGGCCTGGGTAAGCCGCGACAGGCAGCCCAACAGCCCACGCAGAACGGGCAGGGGCGAGCCGCGAACGGCGGCGTGAACCCCCGCAAACGACGGGCACAAGCTCAAGCATCCTGAGCGGTGAACTCGTCTTCGGTATGGGGTCGGTCGTTCTGTTACAACTCTGCCCGGGAGCACGGAGACACGGAGACCAGGAGACGAGGAATTCACAAACACGAGAATCTTTAATCCAACTAGGAGCATGGGAGGCACAGGAAACACCTCACGGACAGGGAAGACAATTCAACGACCGACAAAACTAACTGAAAGGACTGGGGCTTATAAACACAGGATAACGAGAGACCTAAGGAGACACACCTGGGATCAAATTAACAATCAACATGAGGGAGAAACTGGGTCACAGAACACATGGGGAGCAAAACACAACAAAAACAGGTCCAAGATCCTGACAAACACATTACTTTCCATAAAAAGTAGCTAAGTAACGTAATTAGTTACTTTTTTAGGGAGTAACGCAATATTGTAATCCATTACTTTTAAAAGTAACTTTCCCCAACACTGGTGATGATAATATGTTCTTAAATTAAAACTGTTAAATGCATGATGTTATAGTTATTGCTTTGGTTTAATTTGAATAATTGGTTTAAAAATCTTTAAAATCATCCTAAGGGACTGAAAAGTTTCCATAACTGAAGAGCAAGTGTAAGCTTGTAATGTGTGTTTTGCATTACTCATGACACACAGTGTGTTGTTGGTCATAATATCTTATGTTTGTGTGTTTTGTGTAGATAACCCAGTGCTGACCAGCAGAGTGGCCGTCACAGTTCATGTGCTGGACATTAATGAGTTTCCACCAGAGCTGGCCATGCCTTACGATACCTTCGTGTGTGAGAGTGCCAAAGTCGGGCAGGTGAGTGAATATAAATGGTTGTGTGTGCATGTGTGTATGTTTGCATGTCCAAAACCAATTCTGGTCTAATGAGCCATTTAAGATGATGTATGACAGACCCCAGAGTCTGACACTCTCATTAAATCCTGAAAGTGCATTATATTCCTGCTTTAGCCAGGTACAGTGTGTGTGTGTGTGTGTGCCAGAGCATTTCCTATAATCTACTGTATCTTGCCCACATACACTGAACCACTGAACCTAAGTAAACAGGAAAATCTTTCTGAAAACATGCTGCGAGATATTTTATACAATATTTTCTCCTATTGCATTTCTTTGTATTTTGTGAAAACAAAAGTGAGTCATTGTTGTGCATTTAAAGCTCACACCACAATGAATGAGGTTAGTGGTTGTCAGGATGTTGTTATGTGGTTGCTAATGTGTTTGAAGTGGTATCTAGGACTTTGCTAGGTGGTTGTAATTATTTTATTTTCACAGTCCTGTTTCACTAGGTGCCAGGAAGGGAAAGAAAAACACTTATGTAGTTGCTAAGGTGGTTTTAGTGGTATCTAGGATGTTGCTAGGGTGTTTTTATTATTTAAAAAAAAAAACATTTTATTTTACTGTTTTTACAGACCTGCTTCACTGTTTTTATTATTTTTGTTATATTTTTTTCACTGTCCTGATTTACTAGGTACTTGGAAGGAAAAAAAAAAAATTGTGTGATGTGTATTTATTTAATTATTTAAGTTCTATTACAAGGCTTTTTCTTAGTTTAGAGCCTTTTTCTTCGTTTGAATGGATACAATGCTTCTGGCCAGAACTATGAGGTTTGATTGATACATTGGAAAGGAAGAGCCTGGTGGGCAAGTGATGCATTAGTGCTGCGCTAATGGTCCTACCCAGCATGCACCTGTGGTGCTGGTGACAGCCCTACAACAGGTGACACCAGAGGGAGGGTGGGTGGTACGGACGTCTTTTAGATATGGAAGATTGATCTGCTTGTAATGTTAGTGCACAGTGTATCATGATTGCTGGATGTGAAAGCAGACTAATTGGTTTTAGATGCAGAATCAAGGAGAAAAACCACATGAGCACTTGATTAAACATTACTGAGCACACATGGCTGCCACTTCTCTTCATGCACTTGTAACTAGTTTATAACTCATGCTTCATTTAATGTTGTGAGTGTAATTGTTTCATATACATAAAGCACTGTAAAGTGGATTGTTTTTCTTCTAAGGAATACATTATATGGCTGTATATCTCCATAAATTAAGAGCAAACACTGACTCTAACTAATAAGTTTTCTATGCTAGTGTTTATTTAGTTTGTCCATAAAGAACTGAAGATATTAATAATTTTAATTAGTAATGTATACTTTTTTTAGTATAAGAGATGATGTCACTGTGCACTAATAACCTTCATAAATCATTAAGAAATTTCATAAACATTAATGTTCACCATAAAATATTTAAACAATTAAAATACTATTTTTATGCAGTTTTACATTATATTTTAACCATATTCTGGGTGTCCAGCAATGATCAAATATACCTTCATAGACAGTTTATATTAAATTTTTTAAACCCTGATCAATAATTTTTCGATTAATTTTGTGTCATCTAGGTAATTCAGCTCATCAGTGCAAGAGATCAGGATCTTCCTCAAGCCGGACAAAGATTTTCCTTCAAATCCCCTCAAGAGGGAGTGAAGACCAAAAACTTCACTGTCAGAGATTTTGGAAGTGAGTCTGTCTGTTATTTCTTAGTCAAGTGATTTTTTTATTTATTTAGAGAGCGAGAGATAGAAACAATATATAGCCTATAATAATAATAATTGCATATGTTTATAACAAATACTTTAATGAATTGTCTCCATGGTTGAAGTTCCATAATTGACACAGGTTTTTGTTGTTGTTGTAGTTTATTTATCTCTGTGAAGCTGTTTAATGTTTATTGTACTAAAGCACTAAAGAAATACAACTGAAATTAACAAATTTATTTTTTTATATACTTTAATTTGTTAATTGAAATTTGTACGTGTAATAATGTAATAATATTTCACAATATTACTATTTTTACTGTATGCAAAAGTATACTGTATGTAAAAATGTTACATTAGATGTATGTAAAAGTCATGGAACTGTGTTTTACGTAGTTATTTATTATTTTCCATCGTAGCTGATGTGCTGCTCTGCCTCTACAGCACATACTGTATACATCCACTGTTTTGGCCTGATGGAACGCCTGTTCTCACTTCAGGCACGAATGCTCGCTTAAGATGTGATTTGCTGGGACAGGGTGACAGTTTCTGCTGAGGGCAGGTCAGGAAAAAGAGGAGAAACAGGCTACCTGTGACATGCAAAATTTTCTTGAAAATGCTCGCCCGTCAAGAAAATGTAGCAAGCATAAAGTCACAGCGACAGGGTCAGGTGGGCTAATCAGAGTTCACAACCAGCAACTTGCAGCAGCCTTGATGCCAACAAAGTCTTTTGACAACATGTCATTTCTCTGAACGTAACACACCAGCTACATCACACTAATTTTAGAAAACACGAACAGCTACATTGTTTCTTGCCATTTACCTTTTTATGGCTGAAGCCTGGGGGATTTGCTATAAGGAACAAGCTCTTATGAAAACCAAAGCTGTTTTTGCATGGAGAGTCACATTTTTAGATATTGTAGCTGTGCTTTTCACAAGATGACTGCAAAATGATGTTACTATAAGATATACTTTTTTACAATTCAATACTGAAAGGTATTAAAAAAGCACCATTTTGTGCATCTTGTGTATTTTTATCTTATTTTAGTATCACATAACATCCTAACACTAAAATGTGAAAAAAAAAGAGTTATGGAGTAGCCATCGGGAAGTTATAAATCTCAGCTGACCAGAAGAGGAAAGTAATGTTATACAGAAGGTCAGAAGGTATGGTGTGAAAGCACTTCTATACCTCCTGAAATCATTTCAGACGAATGTTCAGGCTCAAACACTCTCCACACAGAGAAAAAGCATATTATTTGGAACCCTGAGGGGGATTCGGCTCTCAGCTGTAGTGTGATGTCCCTGTTGAAGTAGCCTGCAGAGTGCACTAAACACTGGATAGTTTGTTCAACTGGGATTTTATCAATAACAATAATTAGACAATATTTTGCTGAGTGTGTTATTGTGCTGATATCTTAAGGACTACCGTGGACAGCTGACTCCTAAAGTTTTTGATATTCTGCATATTCTGTGGTGATCAGTTCACAGCAGGAATCTTTTACAATATTTTTTTATAATTTTTTTTACCTTTTATGGGCATTTTTAACTTTTATAAAGCCCTGCATGAGTGTGCATAATATTTTCAGTCAAATTCTTAAATTGAATCAGTCAATTACAATAAGTAATTTAAGCTGTTACCAAGCAAATTAAATCAGTATTGACTAAATTAATCTTTGAAATGCAGAGAAAACACAGAAGCTGCATTAGAAGTGGCATTTAGATGCATTTACACACTGTTTAATGCAGGACATGAATGCATTTAACCTGCAGTTACACATGCATTAATACTGTTTTGATATTTTAAACATAAAACATTGAATACTGATTAATAAAAAGAAAATAAATAAATAAATAGATACTTTGTGAAATTAAAACTGCCAGTAGGTGGCAGCAAGTCACTGTTAATAATTGAGTCATTGCAACTGAACCAAATCATTTAAACGGTTGATTCATTCAGGAACAAAACAGCTGTTGCTCTGAGACGCAAATTTAAATTATATTTGTTGGTGAAATAGAGCAAAAACAGTCAATATTGTGTCTAAAACATAAGTGTCTTAATATTAAATTCTTGTTTATTTAACTGCTTTAAAAAATCAATATCACATTTGTAATCATGTTGCATTTTGTTGGTAAAAAAATCACTAACTATATGAAATTCTATACATATATACATTTCTGCCCCCATATCTTGAATTTTGTGATCATTCTTAATCTAAATGCATTTTAATAAACTGAATCATGCAGTGAAAGAACGCGTACTTGTCTATGGTAGCTGATGTTAGCAAGACAAATTAACTATATTTGCCTTTTGTCTTTTGGATAATTAATTGTAAATTTGAGGCACAGGTAGCTAGTCTTTTGTTTATCACCACTCAACTCCACACCAAGATAAACACAAGTGGAGAGGGAGGGAGGGCTTCACTTCTGCGGTTCTCTGCCTGTCTGTGATGTGCATGTGCCGATCAATGTGTGCTACACTGCTGTGCTGCGCACGCCTGCGCCGAGACGAGGAGGGGAGAAAGACACCGCAACTCGACAGTCTCTCAACATTTTCTGACCCGACCTGATATTTGGATTTTTTTATTTGTTTGACAGGGAAAGCTGTGCGCAAACAGAAACACACATGCATACATATATACATAGGCCTATATTCATTTCTAAAAAAAAACTCCCCAGAAAAATGAGCACTTTCTCTCGAGGAAGAAAAAGGGCAGGTGCTCAGCCCCCTTTTATGTCTATGAGTGCACATGCCTGTATTATATTATATTATATTATATTATATTATATTATAAGTTATGGTAAAATATAGCAACATATTTGTGTTTATATGTGTGTTTTGGTGTATTATTTAGACATGAAGCAAAAAATAAAAAGGAAAGTAATATGTGTAAAGTAATATAAAATAATATACATTTTTTTATATAATTTTAAATAACATAATGTAACATAATATAACAACATAATGATTCCTTTGTTACTTAATATATTTAAATATAATCAGATTTAAATTTAAAGATAACAAATTATTAAAAAAAATATTTAAATATATCAAAAATTTTAATTAAATAAGGGCAAGTAATTATTTGGCATGACAAGTCTTAAAATGTAATTTTACTTCTTTACTCAGATAACACCGCCGGTGTGGTGACTCTGCGTGGTGGCTTCAAACGGCGCTCTCAGGAGATCTACCATCTTCCGGTGGTGATTGAGGACGGTGGTCTCCAGACTTTGAGCAGCACCAGCACCCTCACCATCCGTGTGTGCGGCTGTGACACCGATGGATCTTTATTAACGTGCAGCGCTGAAGCTGTTTTCCTCCCTGTGGGCCTCAGTACCGGAGCCCTGATCGCTATTCTGGTGTGCATCGTCATACTGCTGGGTAAGCAAACATTCATCCATCAGAGCATTAGACAGAGAGAGACAAAGAGAGAGAGAGAGAGAGAGAGAGATCCCTATCCAGACTGCATATACCAGATGCAATCCTAACTCTGTTTGACAAAGCATACTGCTTCTGAATCACATTATCCAACAATCTTTTTATTAAATAGCTACTTTTGGAATGGAACACTAAATACCGTACAGTAAATACTGTACACAGTCTACTATTTTAATGTGTTTTTGATTGACTGACTGACTGACTGATTGATTGATTGATTGATTGATTGATTGATTGATTGCAATTTGAATCCAATATGGTACAAAAACATTTCACTGTATGTGATTCTTTCAGTTTTTCGATCACAAAAGACATGGAAGGTCATGTTGAATACATTGCATTATGGGATACAGTGTTCTGTACAGTGTGCTGTGTTATATCACGCTCATTTTGACACATGTAGTGCTGGAGGTCATCTGGGTATTCTGTAAATAGAAAATCTGCATACTGTGCACAGCATACATACTAATAGAAGGACTATAGTATGCTATTCCAAACATTATTATTTTGTGATTGTAGTAGTTCTGAAATTACACACCTACCTTGAACTTCTGAAATGCGTCATGAAACACATTCGCAATTGATTTTATTTCTAGAACATGACGTATTTAAAAGTGAAATAATATAATAAAGGAAACAAACATATTGATTGGATAATGAAAAGTGCAAGAATGAGTCATTTAGTTTGAGGGAAAGGTTTGAAAAATAAGTGGCTTTTGTTCTTCAAGGAAAAAGTAAAGAATGGAAGCTTTTTTTCTACCATGGAAAAAAGGTATAAAAATTGAATTACATCTGAATTGCAATTACATCTTGCAACTCAGATTATTTTTTTATTTTTTTTGGTCTGAATCCTGAGTTAATATCTTGCAATTCTGTTTTTTTCTCATATAATTCTGTTTCCATATCATAATTTTGACACTTTGCCCCAGAATTCTGAGTTTATATCTTGCAATTGTGATTCTTTCTTTTTTTTTTTTTGTCAGAATCCTGAGTTTATTTCTTGCAATTCTGACTTTTTACTACTACTTTTTCTTTTTTCCTCATATAATTATGTTTTCATCGCACAATTTTGACCCTATTTTCTAGGACTTTTGAGTTTTACATCTTGTATTTCTGTCTTTTTTCTTGGAGTTGTAGGTTTGTTTTGTTCCACCACTAAATTAAAAGAAAAAAAAAAGAAAATTGTGCCTTTTTTTATCTTTTGAGAAGGAAAATCTGAATTATGAGTTTATATCATGGTGTTGTACGTTTCTGATAAATAGTATCTCACAGAAGTGAGTACACCCCTCACATTTTTGTAAATATTTTATTATATCTTTTCATGTGACAACACTGAAGAAATGGCACTTTGCTACAATGTAAAGTAGTAAATTGCAAAGATTTAGAAATGTGCATTTATAACATATCAATTTCAGTTTTGATTTCATTAATAATTTGTTTCTGCTAGCTTTAGGCTGTTCTTGGACTGCATGGTCTCATGCTCTTTTAGATGAAAGATACATAGGCTGCTCTGAAACTCTCTGGGCTGGTTTAATTAAAACACACTTGTTAATTAAGTGACTGTTTATTGGCCGTCCTAGACAGGAAGGAGGAGGATAGCTGGATAAAGCAAATTAGCACGGGTTTAAACGAGCCTAGTTTTTGCCTATCAATGTCATAGTAAAAGCCCTAAATCTCCGAGTGTCATTAACATCAGATCGCAGGCTGAATTACTCTCCATGTTAACTTAACCCCCGAGGTCTAGATGGGGAAATCTCTGGAGTTATAAACCCAGCTCATTTGCATACGGGATGTGTGGGAGGTTGAGGTGGAGGGGTGAGGAATGAAGTGGAGACTTTTATGGCCTCGTTTCCATGGTAATTTGTGTGGGCTGGTTGGTCATTAAGTAAGAAAGACCATGCTCAACAAAATGAGGTTAGCACTCGGCTGTCCTCAAATGAACCTCAGACACAGATCTTAGCATGCAGTACACTGCAGCTCGTATGTCTCAAATGATGTGTATGTCCACCAGACTGACACTTTAGATGAAAGCATACATGAACATTTTGTGAGGCAGATCATCAGTTAAAGAGAGCAGAAATCGGACAAAGGTCTGGACAAAGACCTTGCGGTATACCAGAGGTCATCTACCATAAAAAAAAAAAAATATATATATATATATATATATATATATATATATATGTATATATACACATATATATATATATATATTATAGGTGTATAATTCAATATTTTTCATATATGTTTAAAATAAAATATGTTTAATAAGTATTTATGAAATAAGTCTCTTATGCTCTCTAGTGCTGAATTAATTTTCAAAAAAAAAATGCAGTAAAAATACTAATATTGAAAAATATTATAACACATTTAAGAAAAAATAAATAAAAAAAGATTTTATTAAATTATTTCAGTATCTTTTAAAATGTAATTTATTCCTGTAATGGTAAGCTGAATTTCCAGCATCATTACTCCATAATATGCTGATTTACTGCTCAAGAAACATTTCTTATTATTATCAATACTGGATATAGTTGTGCTGCTTAATATTTTTGTAGAAACAGTGATTTTTTTGATTTTTTATTTTAGGATTCTTTGATGATTCTTTGTTAAAAAAGAACATTGATTTGAAATAAAAAATATTTTGTAACGTTATAAATGTTACAGTGTTTACTGACACATTTGGTAAATTTAATGCATATGTGCAGAATAAATTATAATAAATAAATAATTTAATTAATTCAATTCTTACTGACCTTAAACTTTGAACATTATATGATATTATATTATATAAAAAAATTATAAATAATAAATCCTGTCCTAAAGTATGATTTAGCATAATTCTCCACATGTATTTCTTGCATTGATGAAACTTCTGCTTACTTCTGTTCTTATTGTGATAATCATGCATTTCTTATTTCTCAAATAATATTTTGTCGTCTTATTGACTCAAGTTTACCCATTTCATGATGTTAATGATTTTGATTTGTTTAGATGTTACTATTTTCATTGCCATACCTTTGCTGCTCTTTCAGGTTAGCATTCTGTCCACTTCCTCCATCAAATTTCAGCTCATTTCCTTTGTTTATCCCTCAACATTACACCTGCAGTGAACAGTAGGCTGGTTCCTTTTTTCAAAGAAGAGCAAATGAAGTTGAATCACAAAAGGAAATGGGTCAGACTGAGACCTCAAATACAATTTAGGCCTTCCTGGAGTAGCCATTATGCTTAGAAGAAAACAGAAATGGTCATAATTACCTTATATATTCCATACTGGAAACAGATTTAAAGGGATAGTTCACACACAAAAAAATCTATTCTGTCTACCCTCACATAGTTCCAAACCTATATGCATTTTTTTTTTTCTGCAGAAAACAAATGAACACATTCTAAAGAATATCAATAACCACTTAGTGTTGGCTCTCATTAACTTCTGTTGCATTTTTTGTCCATACATTGGAAATCAATAGGAACGGAAACCGTTTGGTTATCAGCATTATTCAGATATCGTTGTTTATGTTTTACCAAAGTTCATTTTTGTGTGGACTTTGTGCATCCCTTTAATTCCTATACCACTTACAGTTGTAGAATGAACTGCAGTCCTGTGATTTTGATGTCTATTTGACATCCTCACTAAACTAGTCTTCACACCCCTTTGAAAAACAGTCAATCCCTCTTCTTCCATAACATGACAGCTTGTATTTAAGAGACTTCTGCAGTGCTCTGAAGACTGACCCTATCTCTCAGCTCCTGTTCCTGTGAGAAACCGGCTAGCATCTCTCACAGCATCACCACGTCCTTGCTAAAGGTGCCAGCCAGGATCACAGACAGCACAGAAAGAGAACACATTGTCATGCTTGAGATTAGCCATTATCAGTGCTCCATTTGTCAGACTGACCCATTTCCTGCTCCACGGATGCAGCCATGGCAGACAGAGCGAGAGATCAGCGTCCCGAGGATGAGGGCTTATTAATCTCAAACCCATTTTCTGTGTATGCCAGTCAAATCACAAACATGGATTCACAAAATAGACTATATGTCTGACAGGTTTGAAGGGTTGAGAACCGCAGTGCAGATGTCTGTCACTTGGGGGCGCTGTCATCTCACAGACACTAGTCTAGACTCTTGGAGCATATATAAACAACATTGTTTTTTTTGTTTTTTAGCAGTTTCCTCTAACTTACTGCATACTGATAAACAGGTGTTGGCCTATGGACTTGAGAACCTCCTGAATCTATAACAAACACTCTGCATCTCCATTACAGCATCTATCTATCTACACTGTAAAAAGTGATAAGTTGACTTAACAAAATAAAAAAAATTGAGAAATTGATACGTTGCCTTAAAATTATGAAGTAAATAATAATAATAAAACAAAATAAGTTAAGTGAATTGTCAAGTTCACTTAACATTTAAAAAAATATATATTTCCTTATATATTTATATATATTTATATATTTCCTATATATATATAGGGTTTCCTATTTTTTTTTTTAAAGTCAAGTCAATTTATCACTTTTTACTGTCTGTGTGTTGTTGTATCCTTCTATAATTCTATTGTCTATCATTTTATCATTACATTTTGTTTTAGCGTTTTCCTATCTATCTATCTATCTATCTATCTATCTATCTATCTATCTATCTATCTATCTATCTATCTATCTATCTATCTATCTATCTATCTATCTATCTATCTATCTATCTATCTGTCTGTCTGTCTGTCTGTCTGTCTGTCTGTCATTGTATCATTCTATAAATCTATTATGCCTATCATTTTATAATTCAATTTTTTTGGTGTTTTTCCTTCTTTTTAACTGTCTGTCTGTCTCTCTGTCTATCTATTTATCTATAGCTGTGGATCTTCAGTGGCCAGTCAATAAAAAAAAAGAAAAACACAAGAGTGAAATAGTCACACATGATGGGTGAGAGAGTCCATCAGATTGAGGGTACACATTACTGCAAGAGCTTTCATTCTGTCTCTAAATGATGACTGCAGTCAGGAGCTGTTTGCCAATCATGGAAAACTCTGACAAATGAGGGGGTTGTCTCCTTGATTGAATGAGAAGAGTGTTTCCACTAGCCTATGCTGTCTTTCTGCCTGCCTCACTCCCTGATTGTACAGACAGCATAACTAGGATGATTTGAGTCACTCGTAGAAAAAATGAATGGGAGAAATCACAATGTTCAATACAAAGTCCATAGGAACAGAAGACCCGCCTTCTAATAATTGCCTGTGGGTTTTTTCCCCGTCACATTGTTTTGACCAGCTTGAAAAGCACGACTGCTTATTTAATGTGTATGAGAGTTATAAAAAGATGCTAATCTTTCCTTTCTTTTCTGCTTGTTTGTTTACTGCAGTGATCGTGGTTCTCTACGTTGGGGTTAGGCGGCAGAAGAAGAAAGAGACTCTCATGACGTCCAAAGAGGACATCCGTGACAATGTCATCCATTACGACGACGAAGGAGGGGGCGAGGAGGACACGCACGCCTTCGACATGGGCACCCTTCGCAACCCCAAAGTCATCAAGGAAAACCTGTTTCGCAGAGACATTAAGCCAGAGTTGGGTTTGTGTCCACAGCGGCCAATAGCCTCGCAGAACAGCGCTGACATCAGCAACTTCATCAGTCAGCGACTGCAAGAACACGACGGTGACACTTCCGCCCCGCCGTACGACTCGCTGGCCACGTACGCCTACGAGGGCGAGGGCTCGGTGGCCGAGAGTTTAAGCTCTATAGAGTCTGTAAAGGGTGAAACGGAGGAGGACTACGATTACCTCAACGAGTGGGGGCCTCGCTTCAAAACCCTCGCAGGGATATTCGGAGAACGATCAGAGAGCCAATCAGACGTAACATCCAGCACCACCACTGAAAACAAACACTGATCTTTTTTTTGTGTTGTTTTTTCGTTTCAGTTTTTTACACTGGGTTTAAAATAAACATGGATGTGTATTTAACTTTGACTTTTTATTTTATCTTACCAGATTTCGTTACATTATTTTATAGCGGTTCTTTTTCACCTTTTTTCTTTTAGTTTGCCTTGATTTCACGCTCAAAACAAGAGAGGATATAGGAAGCCAGAATAAAATGCAGCCTTTGGATTATCTGTAAATGAATGTTGGAGGTTTTCGGTCATATTTATTCAGCTTTGCTTTTCACAAAAAAAAAAAAAAAAAAGAACCACATAGAAGATGCAAAATTTTTCTGACATCCTTAAAAAGTGCCTCAATGGAGTTGGTTTGTTATTCTTCTTTTCATGGTTTAGCTTTGTTTCGTCACCCTTCTTAAGGATGAATGGCGTCGCTAACCGAAGTTGACCGTGACCTGGATTTCGAGCTTTGGTGGAAAGAGTTTTGAAGAGGAAATGTCTACATGGGCCTTGTTTGGCCAAAGATATTTTTTGAATGTTATTTATGATTCTATTTATTTATTTGTGAGGCTGGTGAGACGGGTTGTAACATTTTGTTATGTATTTATCTATTTATCATGATTTCAAATTGAATATGAATTTCTTATTTTTTTGAAGACACAAGGATTTTCATAATTATTTGCTCCTCACGAGGACATGGACGTTGTAGTCCCAGGAGGAACTTGTATAGACTTGTATTTGTTGCAAAAAAAAACAAAAAAAACTTTAGGGCTAAACATGAGCTATTACAGTTGAGTCCTGTAATAAACACGGTTTTCTTAATAAACACCACTTGGAAAAAAAAAAAAAACACTGCTTGAACATGTTCCAGGTTTTTTGTACACTCTTAAAGTTCTATGAAGAACCAACATTCATGGAACCTTTCCATTGCACAAAATGTTATTTTATAGTGGAAAAATGTTCTTTGTATTATTAAAATGTTTTTCACAGTATGAAAAAAAGGTTATTTTAAGAACTGTTCAATGAAAGGCTCCTTGTGGAACCCATCACTGCAAAAACCTTTTGGAGCCTTTATTTTTAACAGTATAGAAACCAAAGATCCAATTTAGGCCTGCCCCTTAATATCCCCATGTTAAATTATAGGTCTGATTGTGTTTGTGATATGCTGATATAACAGTCCGAGGAGCAGTGAGGCAGCTGAAAATGAGATGGGTTATCAAATATACTCTTTGATCTTTTGAACTAGCTGATCTTATCTTTGGTGTCTGCTGAGTGGGAAGGACATTTCTTGAATCACTGCCAATCAATGAAAGGAGGGTGAGTATAAAAGGCACGCACATGCCCGATATATATTATGTTAACATAAGCACTGTCTGCACATTAGTCACACAAAAAATTCTATCTCTGCAAATATATATTCATTCTTGCATATAATTTGAGACAAGATTTATACTATTTCAAACGTAATTTGCATAAAGAATTTGAAAAAAATATATATAAAAAGTTGAAAACCATAGTGAATAGATTTTTTGGTGCTTTCATCCACCCTTTGGGGCATTTTTTTTTTTTTTTTTTTTTATTAATTTATTTTTTGCTAGAGCTAATGAAAATGTGCTCATAATTCAATCCATCATTCATGGGACATGAACTCAGCCTGCTGTGAAACCCTCTGTGTCTAAATCAAACATCATCTTTCTGGCAAGTCAACGATGAACCTCTATACCTGTTGCTTTTTTATTACTTTGTCTTAGGGCATGATCTAGGGCACTCTATGAATATGCAAATGACTCTGTCCTTACTAATTTGCTTAATGACTCTCTCCATGGGGAGGTCAGACAGTGTAAAAATTTGCTGATCTTTACAGTGAGCTCCAGAGCTCATTAGACGGCAGGAAGGTAAAACCGCTGGAAACACTTTGGATGTTGTGGACAGATAACGCACAGTAAGTTTATGTACAATAAAAGACACAGGATTTTTCAGATTTACATTTATTTAGCAGACACTTTTATCTAAAACGATTTACAAATGAGGAAAAACTAACATTATACTGCCTGTTACAAGATACATGCTACTGCAGTTTCAGCAGTATAATGTCACATATAGGCTAATATTTGAAAAAAGGTGAGTTTTAAAGATAAAAAGTACATTAACCATTTTATCAAGTTTATTAACCATATACTATCAACAGTAGTTGAAATGTCTATGTGTGTCTCTCTGAGTGTTTTTCAAGGTTGCAAGCAAGAGCATCCAAGTGCATCAGTCTCACAGATTACAGTATGATGCTGACATTATAAAGAAGATTTCCTCTTATTTGAAACCTGTTTACACATTTCTTGTCTGGAACCATCCAGTCAGATAAAAAAAAAAAAAATCTCTACAGCACAGTATTGAAGGTTGGCACCAAAACCTTCCTTTGAACTCTGTCCGTTTTTGTATCTGTTTTCACTCTTTGCCAGACAGCATATGCCATCCTGTCCTGTGGCATGACACTCAGACACTCATTCTGTCTACCTTTCTCAAGGGTATTTTAAGTCCTTGTGCATCTGGGTTGTACAGCAATGGATGGTTATAGAGTGTGAATGTGTGTACTCATGTGCTTGTGTGTTAAAGTAAAGAGAATTTTAATTTCATCCCATCTGAGGTAAATTATGTTCAAATCTCCTGTCCTTGTGACGTCAAAGTCACGCTCTGGAAATACTTAATCATGTAATCCATTCTCTCTCTCTTTCTCCTTTGCTTGTACTGTTCCCTTTTGAGGGAACTTCGAACTGCGTCCTCTAGGGGTCGCTATGGGGGAACGCCTCGGCGTGACCGGTGTCTTGAAGCATATATCTAATCATGACAATCACATTGGCCGGCGACAGCCTATGACGTCACTACCGGCGCGGCCACAGTTTAAAGGGGCGCCGGGAAAATACGTCATCCTCTTCTTCGTCTTCACTGACCGTTTGTTTATGTTAGCACATCCAGAAGTGCATGTTCTCTCGCACAGAGGCTTTGTTCTAATACGCGCAGTTTTCACACGGTTCGCATGTTGTGTGTGTGGTGAAGAGCAAACGCGTTCAACTCTCTAGGGAGTTGAATGCACTCGTTCTTTATTTCTCGTGAGGAATAGGCATGAATTGTGCGTGCTTGACTCACAAGGAGACTACCTGTGCTCATCGTGATGCATTTGCGGGACTACTGAGAGGGAAGGTGAGTGCTTCACTTTTTACCCAAATTGTAATACCCGTGTCTACAAGAGTGTGTTCGCCTCTCGCTGGAATAGGGATGCATTTGTGGCGGCGGCTCCGTTCTCGCTTGATTCCGGAGGTAATCTAGCGCGTGGGCGGAGCATGTTTAGATCCCGTGGGAACTGAATACATGCTGCACGTTGTGAGTGCGCTGAGAATTATCTGCCCATTGCCCGCGATTCGCAGTTCATGGGCAGAATAGGGAAAGGACCTGACGGGAAATCTTCCCTATCAGTAAGTAATTACGATGTGGGTATCTGTCTGCAATTATTGGACAGGTGATTTATAACATGTTCTAACCACATTATACTGCACTCCGGGAGCCCTCTCGATCCTGTGGTATGGTCTCACCTGTCGGTACTAGATCCAGCCTGGATGATGGCCTACATCTTCAGCCTCATGCTTGCTGGATCATGCAAGTCGCTAGGCTTCTGCGGGAGCCTACTTGGCCTTCAGGTCCCAGTATAGTGCTGCAACGCAGGACTTGCGTGTCCTCCATTCAGGCTGAGCCTTTTTCTGAGATTATTGCTTCGTGATGTGCTCCCTGACCTTGTGCTCATGTCTCGCATCAAGAGGCTTCTTGAGATTTGAGTCACACTGTCCTTACGGTCGAACCAGTGAATCGCCCCTCCGTGGAGTGGGCTTGAGTACACTGCTTTCCCGGAGGTATGAGTGAGAGGTGTTTCTGCGGAAACCCTTCCAGAGCGATAGCTCTTCAGACATGTATGGTTATTGGCTGACCTGTTGGTCTATGCTCTCTATCAAGATGGAGAGCGTAGGACTACGTTCACCTACTAACAGATGACAGTCTCCCTTTGGGTGTTGCTGGACTGTCCTTTTATTCTGGCACTGCCTTCTGGTCGAGCTAGGGTGTGCTCCCCTCATTGCAAGAGCTAGCTATGCACCTCCTGTTTGGCTGCTTGCTGCCTCCCTGATGAGTGACCCTGTTGGTCAGGCCTGGCAATGCTCTCCTCACCTAGAGGTTACTTTTGAGCTTGTCACTCCTGGTCGAGCGTCTGAGGACTCCTCTCACCGGGTCCTGCTCTCCCTGGAGCTCCGTTGAGCAGCAACTTCGGGTTGTTAGGCTCCTTTCAGCCTCCCTGTTAGGTTGCTGTCCTTGTTGGTTGAGCTCAGCAGTGCTCCCCTCACCCTAGAGGGTCACCTATGAGCATGCCGCTCCCTTCTGAGCATCTGAGTTCTCTCTCATTCTTAGAGTTAGGCTCTCCGCTCTCCAGAGCTCTGTCATTCAGCAGCCTCAGGTGGTTAGGCCTCTCTATGCCTCCCTGTTAGGTTGCTCTCCTTGTTGGTCGCGCTAGCATTACTCCCCTCACTATAGAGGGTCACCTATGAGCATAGGTTATTGTCGTGTATGTATATGCTTCAAGACACCAGTCACGCGGAGGTGTTCCCCCATAGCGACCCCTAGAGGACGCAGTGTCTCATTCCCTACTCAGGGAACCATGGTTACATACGTAACCTGAGACATTCTTCATGCTTCATATCCAGAATTCACATGCAATAATCTACAAATATTGGATTTCTAAACTGCATTTGTAAGAACAAACTGCTCTCAGGTGTAACTTTGACATGACCCTACTCAGTTAAAAAATGCTGAAAAATTGTCAAACATTGAATTATTGTAGTATTTGGGTTTACTATACTTTTCTGAAGCTCTTACAAATCCTGATGCAGATTTTCTACAATTTATTTGAATTGAACCAGCAGGTGAGTTTTGACTGATGCATTTTTCATAATACAGTAATTCATACTGAAGCCCTACGCTACAGGTCCCATTTGCGTTCATCCCAGCATGCACTGGGGTATGAATAATTAATAATTAATATGATTGTTTTTTTTGCATGATGGCCAATTTAATTTTCATCCTTGATTCTGTCACATTTAGTAACTTGTTGTCTTGTGATGCCATAATTAGTTTATTTGTTCATTTTAAAATGATCTTCTTCTTACATGCAGTAATTAAGGGGCAGTCGTGGCCTAAAGGATAGAGAGTTGGACTTGTAACCCGAAGGTTGCGGGTTCGAGTCTCAGGTATGGCAGGGATTGTAGGTGGGGGGAGTGAATAACCAACACTCTCTCCACCCTCAATACCACGACTGAGGTGAGACCCTTGAGCAAGGCACCGAACCCCCAACTTCGCAATGGCTGCCTACTGATTCAGGTATATGTTCACTAATGTGTGTACACTTGGATGGGTTAAATGCAGAGCAGAAATTCCGAGTATGGGTCACCATACTTGGCCACACACTTTAAATACAATTTAAGACCATGTAAATAAACAGAATCAAGTAATTGCTTAAGTAATTACTGCAATTTATGTTCATTCTAGACGTTTATTTAAAATAAGCAAATGACTTAAACATAAAAAGCCATGCCATATATATGGTAAAGAAAACTTTATCAGTATCAATTGTCTTTTTAATATGTGATCATCAAGCTCCTAATTAATAAAAAGAAAAAAATAATGAAATGAGATTATTAGTAAAGTATATAATTCACTTATACTATAGGCTACTACACAAAATTATTTATTAAGCTTTTCATTGTTGTTGTATTTCCAGAAAAACTAATCCTATATTGTGATTTACACCTTTACTGTGATACAGATTTTGGTCATGCTCACTCTGCCTCTCTCAACTTAGTCATTATAATGGAAGGTGAAACACCATCATATGTCAGTGTGTTTCATACTGCGTGGCTGCGACAGAAGCAGGTCAATGTCTAAACATAATTTTTTATCTCGAAGTGTCAGGTAACACTTCTATTACCATTAATATATGTGGCAGACAGTGTTACCCTGCAGAAAAGGTCATAACCTTGTCACTTCCCAGCTCGATAACGCGCTTCTTGCTCAGGGAACACAGGCGCCCTGAGACCAGTCAAGGAATATATATTGGTTTCATTACCGGATCACACATATTAGCAGAATAGACAATGATCCAAGCAGCTGTCAGATTTTATTCACAACTTTCCTGTTGCCCCTTTAATGCTATAAATTAGATTCCTGTCAGTTACACTTCTAGCCTGCCAGTGTCCCTTGTGACATTGAGTAGTAGCCTCTTATTCCAGTAATAAATACGTCTGTAACTCTATTATGAAATATAGACAGGCTGATTGACTCATTAGTAATACAACTACCAAGTCAGAATTCCTAAATAAACCATTTTTTTGAGTTGGCACTGTAACATACATTTCATACATAAATTTAAATTTAGGGGAACATAAACGTAGATTTAGGGGAAGTCATGGCCTAATGGTTAGAGAGTCGGACTCGTAACCCAAAGGTTGCAGGTTTGAGTCTCAAGTCCGGCAGGGATTGTAGGTGGGGGGAGTGAATAACCAACACTCTCTCCACCCTCAATAGCACGACTGAGGTGCCCTTGAGCAAGGCACTGAACCCCCAACTGCTCCCCGGGTGCCGCAACATGGCTGCCCACTGCTCCAGGTGTGTGTGCACTTAGGATGGGTTAAATGCAGAGAAAAACAAATAAAATGGGGCAGTTGTGGCCTAATGGATAGAGAGTCGGACTTGTAACCCGAGTCTCAGGTCCGGCGGGAATTGTCGGTGGGGGGAGTGAATAAAGAGTGCTCTCTCCTCCTTCAATACCACGACTGAGGTGAAACCCTTGAGCAAGGCACCAAACCCCCAACTGCTCCCCGGGCGCCGCAGCATTGGCTGCTCACTCGCTGAATTTACTGAATCACTTGAACAGCTCATTTTCTCAATGACTCATTCGAACAGATCTCTAACACAATGAATAATTCAGTCAACTCACTCATACACTGAAGCGTTTGGAAGCGATTTCTCATCTCAGTAAAACACAGGGTGCTTTAGCCCATAGTTATCAAAAAGAGTGCTGGGTATTAAGCTACAATCCACTGAAAACAGAGCATATAACACCGTCTGTCAGCAATGAAGAAGCAGTTCATGAAGTTCACCATCTGCACGTTAAGCTCGTGAATGAATCTATACAGGAGGTAAACAGTTTTCGACCAAAACACTATCATAACAAAACAGTACACAAAAATGTTCCATGTTTTTAGAGATGCACCTGTGCCATCTACAATGACCATAAAGTAAATGTTCATTGCAAAACATTAATTTCATTTAATTAATTTCAAATATGTAAAGGTAAATGTTGTAAAAGTTGCAAAACCATTCTTGCTTGTTTTGATAAAATTTTTGTGTTTGTTTGTTGCAAATTTGCTGACAGAAATGTCATATTTTGCCTTTAATGAGTGGATAAAACTTGTATTTGCTGCATTTAAACTGGACCTGGTTTACTGACTGAAGACATTATAACCTTGTATAACCTTAAAGGAATAAATACAACTGGTACTTTTTAAAAAGGTAAAATTGAGAATGTTAAATCTGAAGTCAGTTTTTTTAACCTAGTAAAACCACCGCAAGGATACACTTTGAAATCCTGCTGTTCTCAGTGTAAAGGTAAATATATAAATAAAAGCAGTACTATTCAATAATCCTGAAAGGAGAAATAAATAAATAAATAAATATGTCAGGTTAAAGTGAAAGGTAACAAAAGGAATCAGCGTATTTCCATTTATCAAGGAGAGGCTTTACAGTGTAAAGTGCACAATGAATAAATGATTCCCTGTTGATCGTTTTGCACTCAGGACTTAAGAGTAAACATGGCATGCTTTAACATGCTTAAGGAAAGGAGGTGCTTTTTCTGACAGTTTCTTTATTACTAGGCAAACATTATCATTCCCTTTATGCATGCACTTCACAGGCTGTTTCAGTAGCAAAGTGCATCAATTTTAAAACAGCATCTCAAACGCCGTAGGAGTTTGAATGTGGGATGGGTTTCTTTCATAGCTGAAGAGGGCAAATTAAAAATTAGAACTAGAAAACAGGGAGAGCACTGTTGAATTGTGAGTCTTTTGATTCTTCCCGGGCCTTTTGCTTTTTTGTTTTTTTGACTGTAAGAGATTAGAGGTCACGGTAGGGCTGGGCGATATGGCTGAAAACTGTATCACGATATCAGTGTTTCATATCGGTCGATATCGATAATTATTGATATTTTTTTTAAGGTGGTACATCAAGTTCGTGGTATTACCAGTCTTGGCGGGGACGACGGTCTTGCATAATTTGCAGACGACATTTGGTCTGACTACGGTCAGACTTATAATATCCAAAAACTGCCATACTGGGAGCTGACTTTCTCTTTTATTTACAATTTCCTCGCTCGCTGCGGCACTCATTTTCTGCTTATGAAGAGGAATCCAGCAGACCAGCCAATAGGGTCTGGCTGCAGACGTGCACTCTCACCCGCGCGTGCGCACTTTTTTTTTTTTTTTTTTTTGCGCGTGCGCACTTAGACACGAGACAACGATATGGCGCAACCAAACATGATACTGTTACATGATTGGCTGTTAGCGTGTCACTCCCTACGTTGCTAGGTTACCAGAGAGCGAGTGCCTTTGTTAATGCAACCAAACTTGCTTCGCAGCCTTTGTTTTCTTCCGACGAAGAATAAAAAATATCGAACGTTTTATCGAACACATTTTTTATTAATATCGTTCACGTGTCTATCGCGATACATATCGTTATCGTTTTATTGCCCAGCCCTAGGTCACGGGTGATGATGTTCCGTTTAAACACCACCATGTAATAGATCATTGGATCCTCTACGGCAGGGGTCACCAAGTTCAGTCCTGGAGGGCCGGTGTCCCTGCAGAGTTCCTCTTCAGGAACTCAAGCTGCATCTAGTAAGATGCTTTGGGGAACGTCTCCAGCGTGAGCGGCTCTGAATATCGTGTGTAGTCAGTCCAAATGATGGGCGAGATGTCACGGGCGGGGTGACGTAATGACCAGCTGGTATAAAAGCACGTGCGATGCAGCCGGCCTCAGATTTTTGTCATTCAGCAAAAGCACTCTGTGTGTGTTGTCCATACTTTCGTTTTGTGAGTCTTATTTAGTGTTGTCTGTCCTGCCACTTTAAAAGCTCCACATAAGGTCGATTTTATATTTTTGCTAAAAAAAATAAAAAAATAAAGCAGTATGTCAAAGAGATATTTAATCGATCGCGCTAAGAAAGAGGGCGAGAGCAGCTGACGTTTTAGATCATGTGTTCCTCCCTGCGGACTCTACATGGTCCCAGGTGACGCACATGATTTGTGCGTGGTCTGTTTGGGAGCGGACTCTCGAGGGATGACACCTGCTCAGATCTAGTCGATCCTCACCACGGTCGTGAGGTGAAAGAAGGCCGGTCACTCACTCTGAAGGAGTTTTAGAGACTACTGGGTCTGATGGCTGCTGAGTCCAACATGATACCTATTGGCCTGCTGTACATGCAATTCCTACAGTGGTGGCTCAAGACCAAGGAGTTCTCCGCGAGGGGAAACCCGCTTCGCATGATCAAGGTCACGTGGCAATGCCTACGTGCCTTAGGCATGTGGAGGAAGCCTTGGTTCTTGTATCATAATCATTATCTTGTATCGTAATGCTAGCGACGGATACTTCCCTCACCGGTTGGGGAGCAGTCATGAGTGGCCACGCTGCCCGTGGTCTGTGGAGTGGTCGCCATCGCATGTGGCATATCAATCGCCTAGAGATGCTGGCCGTGCTGCGTGCACTGAAGTATTTCCTCCCAGACCTGAGAGATCACCATGTGTTGGTGCGCACCGACAACACATCGGTGGTCGCTTATATCAACCACCAAGGAGGTCTGCGCTCACTCTCACGCCCCCTTACAGGCTGGCGCACACTATCCTTGTGTGGGCCCAAGAGAGACTCCACTCATTGAGATTGTATGGGGACAATATGGGGGCAGACGTCCTTTGGAGACAGGGTGAGGCCCGGGGAATGGATGCTTCACCCAGATGTGGTGAAAGGAATCTGGAGAGTGTTCGGCCAGGCTCAGGTGGACCTCTTCGCTACTCAGGAGACAGCGCAATGTCCCCTCTGGTCTAGTTCATCCAGCTCCATTGGGGCTGGATGCTATGGTACAGACATGGCCGAGGCTTTGTCTGTACGTCTTTCACCCCTGCCGGAGTTATGGAAGCTGTGTGTGTCACTTCTGAGGGGGCGCAGCTCATAACTTCTGGTCCCTCAAACGAGGTTGTTGAGACCATACTCCAATCCAGAGCTCCCTCATCGAAGTTACTGTATACCCTGAAGTGGAAATTTTCACTTCATGGTGCGGAGACCGCCAGCTCGACCCGGTCAACTGTCCGATTGGTACAGTTCTGGAGTACCTGCTGGCCCATCTCTCCACAGTGTTGACCCACTCAACCTTGAGGGTTTATGTTGGGGCCAACCACGCCTCTCTTGGTGGACAGTCAGTGGGCAGAAACCCCCTGGTTACATGTTTCCACCGTGGTGAGCTGAGGCTGAGGCCTCCAGTACAGCAGGCTTTCTGTCCTCCTCCCTTTTGGGAGCCTGACCAGCAAAAGCACAATTGTATGTGTCCAGTGCGAGCATTACATGCAGATGACATGCAGTGTTTAATGTTTTAGAAACTGAATAATGTATGTGTAAAATTGTATGTAGCACCTGTCCCTTTACATATGGTGGATGAAATATATATATATTTTTTTTTAACAAGCTCCCTGATTATTTCAGTCCTTAACAGGTTGTGTAGCATATTTGGGCTTGGATTGTTTAGTTAACCTTTCACAAAATAAAGAAGCTGTAAGTGTGGGTCAATGAAAAAACAATATAATAGACCAGACAGCAAATCCACAGCTTGCAGCAAAGCTGTTTCTCATTTCACCTGCAAAGAGACCATTTACATAGGAAAATGGTTATAAAATCTAAATATGAAAATGTAATTAACGTTATAAGTTAACATCATAACATTTTAAACAGGCAGAACAATGAAGCACTTGCACAGCATGCAGTGGAGAGGAAAGGAGAAGCTCAGCGTGTGTTAGAAAGACAAGTAACAGACTTGTACATGGCACTTAATGTAGCAGGTGATTTTAGGTACGATCTCATCCACTCCTTGGATCATAATTGTGATCCTGCTGTTTCTAGACTTCGAGCAAACATAACAGAGAGCACTTAGATCACTGGCTCTCTGAAGACACCGGTGCGAGCCGAGCTGAAACATGATACCACAGGAGGAGAATTTGTTTATTATTTTGAAAGCTTGACACATTCATGAAGCTATTCAGCATCAATTAATTCACTACTACGTTTGCCTGACCCCTGGGGTTTGGAATAATGACAAAATGTCTGTCAAGCTACAAAATTCATCTAAAGTTCCATGATGGATTTGTGTGATAAACAAAACAATTTTAATTTCATTATTTCATTGACACTTGGTCCAAGTTTGACATCAGATGTCATGCTGTCAAACCTGATTCGACGAATCTAATGCTGACATGTTTGATTTCAGAGCTGCAGCAGAGAGAAAGATTTATGATAAAAAAATGCTTTTTATTGCCTTTTTTGGAACAGAAGCGATCACTACGAACTATTAGTATTCAAATTATTGAAAAAATACAGTATCAAAATCAGTGGATTCACTGTGTTCTCTGTAAATGTTTAAACTCTTTAAATGAGGTTAGTAAAGGTTCCAAGACATTTCACATTTTCGGAATTCAGTGTTATTTGGATATGAAATTAAATAAGCAATTATTGTGCCTTAATTGAATGTTTCCACATTTGCAGCCAATATTTTTATATATATTTTTTTTAAGTAATCCTGCCATCAATCTTGAGAATCTTGTACCTCCGAAGCATTCGAAATCATGGCACGGAAGTAGCTTAAACCAAAAAAATTATAATGTGAGAACTAAGCTTGTTAATAGCTTGACATCATTAATTATAGTTAGTGTGGCAATGAGGTGGAAAATGTAAATACATTTCCAGAACTTTTGGAAAATTTCCAGGATTTGTTTTTTGTTTGTTTGTTTTTTTGATACTTTCAGAAACTTTTGGAAAGTTTCTGGGAATTTGCTGGAAATGTTCCACCCCTTTGCAAAATTATTATTCACTGCAGACTTGCTAATCTCTCTATATACTGTAAATTATAGACACATTATATGAAATGATCCATATTACAGATGAGTGGTTTGCCATTTTTCAAATCGACACGCCCCTTTTAAACATCACAGCTCTGCAACTTTCCGAGTTTCCCACTTGTAAACATGACTTTGTTTGGTCATTCATGTGCTCTGAACTCATAATTATAATATTTCTGACTCACTTGAAGGGAACATTGTCACGGTGGACACAGCAAGGACACAGGAACACGCAGATGAGGAGTAAACTCAAAATAACAGTCTTTAATGAATCCAAACAAGGCAGGGCAAGGCAAGGCAAGGCAAGGCTGACACAGACAGGAACACCGGGAAGTAACTAGTAGACCAGACGACACGAAACTGAACAGACAGGACTATAAATGCAAAGAATAATTAGACAAACACAGCTGGACAGTATTAACTAATAATCACACTAAACGAGGACATGAAACAAACCAAATATCGACACAAGAAGCGGGAACACATGACACACATGACAGATACACATACACTGTAAAAAAAAGTTGAGCCAACTTAAAATTTTAAGGCAACCAGCTTCAGCAGATTTTCTTAATAACTTGTTGTTTTAAGTTTATACAACAAAAAGTTGAGAATCTCCTACAAAAATAAGTTGAGAGAACTCAAAAATCTGATGAAGCTGGTTGCCTTAACATTTTAAGTTGGCTCAACTTTTATTTTTTTTGGATGGGTGTATAAGAAAAAATAAATTCTGTATATTATATAAATTAATTCATAGTCTTTCCAATTAAGGCTGATTTGCCTATACAGTTGAAATATTCAGTTTTAATCAAGTTTATTTTTGTTTCACTTTTTTACGATACAAATAATTTCAAATTAGTTTGAAAGGGAATATTACACTGTACAAATATTGTGTTTTACATGAATATACTACTTAGTTTTTCTACTTAAAAACTTCATGTCAATTTCATGATTAATTACTGATTAAATTTATTAGTAATTTCTGAGTCCAAAAAATAGTTTTAGCGTTATTTTATTTATTTTTTGCACCCCAGTGTACGGTGTCTTGCAAACCTTGAACAAGCAAGCTAAAGGCGACTAGTCTGTAGCAAGACAAAAAATGCCACATCAGAGCTCTGATTCTCTGTGTGGAGGAAAACAACACTATAATTATATAAAATTTATGATGAATGATTTGCGGTCTGGGTGGAATCGTGGGTCCAGTAATTGGTGACCTGTGCTCTAGTGTGTAGTCGCCTTTAGTCTTCCTCGCTCTTCCACCTGTAATTACATCACTAATGACTGTAAAGCTAAACAATGATCTGTGTTTGGTTTATAACGCTGCTAATCAGGTCTATTGTCCAGGGTCACGCCCTCAATGCCACACTTGCAATAGTTCAGTGTCACTGCTTCTGCCAACCAACTGCATCATGTGATTTCATCACTAATTATGAGCCTCCAGATGGCAGGAGGATTTACAGGTCAGCTCTGTATCAGCTCCACACAAACATTCCATCGCATCTCACCATGTGATCCCATCGTACGCCCCGGTCCTTCACTCTTTTTTTACGCACTGGCTGTCTGCTGATGGAGCCCTTGCAGTAAATTGAAAAGGATGACGGTCTGACAGTTTGATGATAGTAATTATCTCCTCAGCACTAGCTGTAACATTTCCCAACGATCAACAAATGCGACGAGGCTGGTTGGATGGATTGTTTCTGTGTGAAGTGCTGCAGCTAATTTGGTAACCCAAAAAAATGCATTCCCTCTGAATATAAGAACACTGAAGACCAAAGAAAGCTACAGGCTATAAGCTTTACTGCTGATTGTGTGTTTTAAAGATGTACGGGATCGTTTCGTCCTGGAGGCAACTAAGCGGACACCCAGAGGTCAAAAGACAGGAAGTGGTAAATTAATTGATGTGTTTTCAAATAAATTTTAAAAATCTGTCAAGCTTTCCAAATAGTCCCACTGTGCAGTTCTCCCTCTAAGCTGCCTGAGTGCATTGCTGCATACTTTAGATGTTGCCCTCATGAAGACAGAGAAAAATTCTTGCTGAAGCAAACTTAAAAAAGCTGTTTTATTTTATTTTCTCAGATTTCAGAGTAAAATTGATGAATAGCATCCATTCATATTCCAACTGCTACTTAGATTTCACATTCATAGCAACACATATTGCAGCCCACAGAGGCATTCAATTATTATAATTAATTTAAAATACATTAAATGTATGTGTCTCCAACTTTTGGGCCCAATGTTAAATATCATGTTTCTGCACAGGTGGCAAGAACACAAATTAGAGGAAACATTGCCAGAAAGCATCCCGCTATAGTTTGGTCACTGTTAATGGCCAATGGGGGGCACTGTAGGGTTTCATCCTTTTTCAGGTCTTCAGGCCAAGTCTTTCTGTTGTTGTTTATTTATTTTTTAGTGACCCAACACTAGCTAATCTCCATTTGATTCCTGCATCTGTTCCCATGGCAATCAGTCGCTTGCGGTTTAAAGGCTTGTTTGAGTGAAATAGTTTAGACTGTGCTTGTATTACAACCCTTTGGTAACTTGTCTGTAAGCAAAATGTGAACAGAATACACAGATGTCAGCATGTGTTTGGGGGACACTTTGACCTCCACGTTGCTTTGTATAATTGTGTGAAAATCAGGAAATGTTTAATTTTCCTAAACAGCCATTTGTGGAAGTGCCTAATGAAAGGAATAATTCACCCAGAATGAATGAATGAATGAATGAATGAATGAATTTAGACTCAGGTCATCCAAGATGTAGATTAGTTTGTTTCTTCATCAGAACAGATTTGGAGAAATTAAGCATTACATCACTTGCTCACCAGTGGATCTTCTGCAGTGAATGGGTGCCGTCGGAATGAGAGCCCAAACAGCTGATAAAAACATCACAAAAGTTAAAATGCATTAATTATGATTTTGTAATGCTACATTTCTCTAAATATGTTCTGATGAAGAATCCACATACATCTTGGATGACCTGAAGATGAGAAACTTTTCAGCAAATTATTTTTTTTTTAAATTCCATTAAACATTAAGAAATTACAACAGAAATCACAAGTATATGTGTGTGTGCTGGTTTGAGCATGCATTTGTGAGTGTACATGTGTTTGTGTATATGCAGCTAGCTGTCTAAACCGTTTAGATGTCTGATAATTCCAATAGATTAGATCCCTGAAGCTGTTTTTATAAACTTCATTTTATCCCCAGACATGTCACCATTACTTTTCTCTGTTGTATAAATATGGCTAATAATCTGCCATCTCCCAGGGAAACGACTAGGATGTGTTGATCTCCGTGGAAGCCATTGGGGACTGAACCACTGTTATTTTCCAGGCACATAGTCTTTGATCAACAGTATCTGTGACTAAAGATTCAATGCCATATAATATTTTGAGTTGAGTTTTGACCTGTAAGAGATAGTTTGGAATTCTATTTGGTGATGTAGTAATAACACACTTCACTTTTAAAAAAGAGGGTTTGTTATAGACTTTGCCTTCTAACGCTAAATCATACATAGAATGTTACTAGCAGTATTGATTTTGAGTCTTTAGATTGAATGTTGAGAGTACTTTTGTCTTTGACCCTCATAACATAAAGAAAATGTAAACGTTGCCCATTAAAATGACATTGGAGAATACCCACTGACTTGGATATTGTTTGTTATTGTAAATCGGTAGCAGGGGAATAAGGTTTGATTGATACAGTCAGGAAGGTTGCGGAAAGGTTGTTGTGTTGTCAGAGCCTGAGATGTGAGCAGTTTCTCACCACTTTTGTTCACACTGACATGTCAGGGTCACCTCATTTGTTTTTACTTACGTGTATTTGGTGGCAAGGTGTATATCGGTGTACATTTTGTATGCTTGGTTAGACACTGAAATTTACAATATTACCATATTACAACTTTAGAGATGTACAACTCATCTGGAGACTGATTGAAATTAGAATTAGTGAAGCCTTAAAGCTTTAAAATATAAATTAATTCATTAATTTTTGCTGGATGCAGTATATTTATCATCAAATTGCAACAAGAATGTATATTAAGTGAAGCACCATTTAATTTCTTTAAAGATTTTTGTCTTGTCAGAATGAAGGAATCGCACAGTACAGAATGAAAGTGAAATGTCAAATGCGTACATTACAATGCAAAAAGTATAGGGTCATTAAGATTTTCTAATGCATTTGAAATAAGTTCCTCAAGACTGAATTTGATCTGATGCAGTAACACAGTAAAATACTGTAAAAAATAGTAATATTGTGAAATATTATTACAACTTTAAATATTTTGATATATTTTAAAATGTAATTTATTTCCGTGATGGTAAAATTGAATTTTCTTCAGCTATTGATTTGGTGCTCGAAAAAAGTTGTTGCTTTTATTTATTTCTTTATTTATTTGATGAACAGAAAGTTCAAAATAGCAGCATTTATTTGAAATAGAAAATAGTCTTTACTGTCCCTTTCGATCAATTTAAATTTAACGTATTTCAGAAAAATAAAATAAAATAAATAAGTTGAACCTGTAAATGCATTAACTACATTAAATACATGTGATAGTGATCATTATATATGTATAAAAAATTATGTATATAAAGCAAACAAAAAAAAAACTCCATGAAAATTTACTTTTAGACATAAAAGTGCATAACAATAAAAGTGCATACCATACTTTAGACATAAGGAGTGTTTTGATTCATATTAATAGTCAAAATCTAACTTTATCAGCTTTAGAGGAGTACTGGAGCACTGCTTTCTCAATTATACATTTTAAAAAATGTGAAAGATTCATATAGAGTATTATAGTATATCGTATCTTACATTTGTGAGGAAAGTGATGCATGAAATAAAGACTTGAGAAAATTCTTAATTTGGAACACCTCTGAAGTTACACGTGTCACTGAGTGCCTTAAAACTTCTAGTACAGTTTGCTAGCACTTGTCTGAAACAAGACCAAATATAACAGCAGAAATGGGATGCACGCCTGCAACTATAACACTTTTGGCAGCGTGACACACTGATGCACACATAGTAGATGGGGTGAGCTAAAAATTGTGTTGTCGTTCTTGTTTCAGAGTCAATAGGGAGAAAATTTGCTAAATAGTAAAATGTGTTATTATTCTTAAGATGTTCCTATTTGGAACTGATGTTATGCCTCTGAGACACAACACCTACATTTTGTTTGAAAAGTGCAGGTGTGTGTTTGAAGATTCTTAGCAATGCATACCTAAAGAAATTGAAAATATTTGATTAAAATACAGTGTGAACAAATTAGCCACACAAGTGAAAATGCAAAGTTTCAAGTTCAAGTTGTATTATTTAGATGAGTTCATCTGTTTAATGTTTGGCTAGAAATGCTGAAACAGCTGTCTTAACAGAGTTGTATATGCCATCCGTACAAAATTATTTAGTATAATTTGTTTAAAGGTCACCCACATTAACTTGCGCTTGCTCCATATGGAGCTAAAATATGGTGAGTGTCTTCATAATGGCCTTAATTTAAGTAGATCAAAGCTGGAAGAAGTGTGATATTCCAATGTGTTATTCTTGGATGTGTTATTGCATAAATAATGGGTGGAGAATCTCAATGACACATTTTCAACACATTCTTGACAAGCAGTCTCCAAGTTAAACACTTATTGATGAGACTTCTAAAATTAAACTCACGTCTTGAAATAAGAACAAAACAGACCTTTGAAGGATGGCTGCTACTGTAGAACATCAGTGTTGCAGAGTAACTATCTAAACTTTTTTTTGTTTTGTGACAGTAGCAAAAAATAAATTTTCGAATTACAAACTACTCTTTCCTGAGCACTTATGGTCACATATGTGTAGCCGAGCTAGCTGAAATAATAAGCCAGTATGCTTTCCTAAAATGCTCTCTCTATTTTTGTGGCACTTGGAAGTGAACATCTTTTCTTTTTTTTTCTTTTTTTTTAGTGAATTTGTTCATTCGGATGGTTCATGTAAATTACGAAAATGACTGTACCTATGCATAAGTTTCTGTGTTGAATTTTTACATAGTACAAAATGTCACTCTTTCACACAATTATATTGGGCAGAGATTATTTGCACTAAGTGCACATAGTGATAAATGCTGTTTGCATAGTCTAAATAGCATAAGTCGCTATTTTCATAAAGTGCAAATAGCATAATTATACTGGCACTAAGCTGAAACAGTGTTTTCTGCTATTTATACTTAGTGCAAATAATAGCTATTATATTTATTTAATTTATTCATATTTACTAAATATTAGTAATTATATTTAGTGCTGTCAAATGATTAATCACGATTAATTGCATCCAAAATAATAATTGTTGTTTATATAATACATGTATGTGTTCTGTGTATACACATGCATTTATACATTTAAGAAAAAATATGCTATGTTTATATATTAAATGTATTTATATATAATATGAATAATGTGAATATAAATATATACATGTAAATACATATAAATATTTTCAAAATATATTATGTATGTGTGTGTCTATATATACATAATAAATATACACAGTACATATATATTATATAAACAATTATTTTTTTGAATAAAAAACATTTTTTTGGACTTTTATTTTGGATGTGATTAATCGTTTGACAGCAATAATTATATTATATTATATTATATTGTATTATATTATTACATAAAAAAAATAAAAACCTGTGGGAAAACAAGTAGAAGAGAGAGGCTTGAGTGAGAGATGTTGATGCAGGTGAGCAGCTTAATAAAGTGATCGAGATGGAAATAATTCAGAAATGAGTGCAGGGAGAAGCTTCTGGAAATGTCTAAATTGCAGGAACCAAATCACAAAAAATATGAAAAAAAAGACTCATGCAAAAACATATATTCAGTTTGAACTACACAGTTTACGGTAATGCATGCTGTTTACTGTAGACCAATTTAAGTGTCTTCCAAGAACATAAATGCAAATCCCCAATAAAATGTTGTCATTACGACTAAATGGAAAGTCGTGCTTTAGCATATCTTTGACAATAAATGTAAAGTATTTTGTGTATTTTCTAGCCACAAAAAAAGATTGTTAATGGATCTTTTAAGGAACCAGAGTTGATAAGAGCAACCAGAATCCTTAAAATGCCTAGTCGTGTGATTCTTCATGACTCTGGAGTGTTTCGGTGACCTTTCGGTTCCTGTGATTGCTTGCAGGTGTATTTGCTATTATCATTCTAATCTATTTTTGCTATTTTTGTCCCCATCACCTCTTCTCTCTCTGTTTTTCATTCATCCTCTCGTGCCCTCTTTCTTTCTTTCTTCCCTCACCAAGGATTATCTTATTGAGTTTCCCAGAATGCAGAGGGAGGTTGAAAGCTGTAGGTGTGATGAGACATTTAGTGGTTGGCTGCCTGTTGTTAGCACTCTAGTGTATGCTGCTCTATCTTCGCTGTCTCCTTCTTGTTTTGACCTTTGGCACTGAAAGGAAAACAAGAGCTATGGAGTGCAGATGCCAGGGAGTCCTATATAGTCCTTCGCCATCACAGAAAGTCAATTCTGTCTTTTGTCCTTGGCATAGCAGGATGAAGGCGAATGTGCATGCAAAAACAAGATGTTCACTTTAAGGTCCTTTTAATGTTTGTTTTTTTTAGCACACACTTTATTTATTAGCATGTATTTTTGTTAAGTAAAAAATATAAGGCATATGCTTCTCTCAAATGCTGCAACCTAAAACATATATACATGATGCCCCTGAATTTTGAAATAAAAGTGGCATATTTACTATGAAATTGCACAGACTTTTTAATGCACACATGGTTTAAATATACTGGATGTGGCATAAATACAAGACATGCAGTGATAGTTTTTTTATTTATTTATTTTTATGTTTTTAAAGGCGCCCCTCCAAGGCTACATTTATTTACATTTATCAAAATACAGTAATATATATATATATATATATATATATATATATATATATATATATATATATATATATATATATATATATATATATATTTATATATTGTAAAATATTATAAAAAATTAAAATAACTGTTTTAAATGTTTTAAAATCTATTCCTGTGATGCAAAGCTGAATTTTCAGCATCATTACTCCAGTCTTCAGTGTCACATGATCCTTCAGAAATAATTCTAATATGCAGATTTCCTGCGAAAGAAACATCGATTTTGAAAGCAGTTGTGCTGCTTAATATGTTTATGGAAACTGTATTTTATTTTATTTTTTCAGGATTTAAAGAATAGAAAAACAAATGTAAAAATGCATTTATTTGAAATACACTCTAATAAGTCTTTACTGCCATTTTTGATCAATTAAATCTGTCCTTTGACTTTTTTTTTACATGAATGACCCAAAACTTGCATGTTCTCTAAAGTTTTAATACTGTACATTATTTTTATGTTTTTTGCAATTTATCAAAAAATAAATGTTTACACTTTTCAGTTTTACAAAAAAAAAATTAAAAAGTAAAGAAAATAAAGAAAAAAATATACTAAATGTATCTTAAGAAATAGGAACAAATCCTATTTTTTCTTACATTTTACATCTATCTATCCCTGATTGGTTGTCAATGGTTGTGCTATTATTCAGCTTATCTTTCTTTTTCCCTCCTTCCTTTTTTCCTTCACTTGGTCTTGTGGATATGGTGGCCCAATATTTATGGAAAGCGGCAGCATTCATTTGGGACATGTTAAAATGTCATCTATTGTGTCACAGCCTGCAGAGTTGAAGGGAAAATGAGGTGAAACCGGGTGAAAAAGAGTGCAACACTTTTCAGTTTTACTACAGGAATCTGTTGGCACCCGCTGCGGTGCAGTTAATCAGACTCGTGCGTTTTTCCCATCATGTCAACGGTGGGAATATGTTCCCTTCCCACACACCAAAGTGTCGTTTCTTTATCTTCTGCCGCTTTAACGCCTTCACGCTGCTTGATAGTGATCTGATCACACGTGCTTTGATCACGGTGTGGGCTTTCAGACCGCAGACATGGGCCAGAGCACTCCGAGAGGTAATCCGAAGTGCTCTGCTGTCAGACACGTTGCTAACTCATGCAAGGAAGCCTCTTTCAGCGGGGTTCACTCTGCCAATGCTTTCAAATTGGCTTAAGGGTCTTGTGGCACTTTTTATCTGAACTTCAATAACTGTTCAGCTCCTCTTGGTGTATCTGTTCAAAACAGGGCTTGGCTGTGCCGTTTTCCCTTTAACTAAGTCAATACCTCATTAATTATTTACTCTCTCCAAAATTGGGGCAAAAAAAGATTAGTATTAAAGGACTTTTGTTTCACAAAGGCATCTTCTTAAGTGCCTACAGGAGCCTTTGGCTGGAATAGCTGGTCAGTAATGGATGGGATTTTGATTCTTTCCAGTAACTCAAAGCTTCTGTTCACAAAAAAAGATATCTGGCCCCAGTAGGTGGAGACCAAGGGTTCAAGAAATTGGCTAGTTAGTGTGATCACCTGCTGGTCATTTTGTAACTACACCATCTGGCACACAAAAAACAAAACAAAAACCTCAAAAGATGATATGTAAAAAGTCTTTACTGTTGTGTTTGATCAGATGAATGCATCCTTGCTTATTAAAAGTATAAATTTCTTTAAAAAATAGAAGAATTTTATGCTTTTATTTGACTTTATATGCATTTTGGAAAAGAAAAAAAATAAATAAATGCAATCTTTGTTCTTATGCCTTAAGATACATTTATTAATTTAATATTTATTTTTAGAGTTCAAGAATTGGCTTGTTAGCATGACCACCTGTCGGTATGTTGTAACTAAAGCAAAAACATCTTTCTCCTTTGATGGTGTTGAAAAGTAGCCATTTAAAATGCCAAAGTCTTTACTGTTGTGTTTGTTTAATGCATTCTTGCTGCTTAAAGTATTCATTTAGGGTTCAAGAATTAGCTAGTTAGCATGTTGTAACTACTCCATCTAGTAAGTTTTTTTTTAGTGTTTAGTTTTTGCAAATGTGTGAGTGTGTGTGTGTGTGTGTGTGTGTGTGTTTGCAAGCAACATAATTGCCAATATTTAATTGCATTGTAAGAGTTATTTTACACTTTAAGACATTTTACTCTTCAACATTTAAGAGATATTTTACTTGCATTTCTTTCTTTCTTTCTTTCTTTTTTTCAGGGATCTTAAAGGGTCTGTCTTTGACACTGCATCTCAAGATATTTGGGAAGAGTGTTTTTGTTTTGATGTGTGTTTTTCATTTTGAACATGATTATCATTGAATTATTCACTCTACAGATTTGTTCAAACACATATCATTAATACACACCAACATTATTATCCTTTATCAAGACTCATGCATGTCTAGTATCATTTTTTTTTCCACACTTGACAACAGATCTGTATATTTTTTTTCCATTTTGTTGACTGCCGGAAAAAAGCCTAAATAAATTAATGAGTTTCAAAAATCGCCCCAAAGTCATTTTATGTATGATCAGTCATAAAATGGGATCATTGTTCGGCCTCTTTTGTTTCCACTTTTTGATGTTGGCCAGGAGTGAATTGAAAAATTAATGAGACAGATTTGTTCAGTGATATCTTCAAAAACAAACAAAGCACCATTTTCCGATATTGTCTCTTATTTAAGAAATATTAAAAGCATTTCTGCCAGGCTGAAGTGATCTGACTGTTTCTAGGAAGATTCCCTTGACCTTGATTTTGTTCTTGTACCTGATTTGTCACAGGGGAGAATGAAATTAAGGATTAGTACGAGCACACATCCTGCGAATGTGAGGCCGGCGGTATTGTCAGTCGGCTCGTGTTTCCCGTATTCGTGCCGGAATGAATTGATGATTATGAATGAAGTGCTGAACGCAACAGAGGAGAAACAGAAGAGAAAAAGGTGACTCCGACTGAGGCTGGTCAGGGTAGATATGAAGATCAGGCAGCTGAGCCGTGACCAAAACCCAAATACACATGTACACACACACACACACACACACACACACACACACACACTCACTCCTCGCTGCCCTCTATGGTCTGCCTCCTCCCCTCACTCCACTTTTTCTGGCATTGCACCTGTAACCCAAATTCGTCCTCCACACACAGTTTCTGAAAGTTAAAGAACGGTAGGTACAGACTGCTTTCTTGATTTTAATGGTTGGAATAAGTTATGAGGATAAGCATTTATTTAATTAAAAAATATGATAAAAACAGTACAAATTTTGAAATAATATTTAAATTTAAAATAACTATTTTCTATTTTAATATACTTTAATATACTTTAATAAGTGTAATTTACCCCCCCCCCCCCCCCCCCCCCCCATGTTGTGAATAGTTTGAAGTTGCAAGGTAAGAAAATATCAGATGTCGGTATGAGAGAGAAAGATGAAAGGGACAGTTGGAACTCGCCTCAAAAATGAGTTGGGACTTCACTGATGTTATATTTGCATTCACACCATCATGGTCAGTTAGATGTAGTATTACTATGATCATAAGCTCTCTATCTCAGCATGTAGGTGATATTCTGTGTGATCTGATCATTTTAAGTTCAGAAATGCTTCCCAGATCCACAGGCCTACTTTATAATGCTCTTAAAAAAATTCAGAGCAGTGTCCGTCTTAGTTTGTTATTAACTCTCAAATAACAACCCGTAGTATTTTTGACAAGAAGATTTTTCATTTTTTACTTATAGGAGACAAAATTGCCTGCAGGGCAATTTAGCCCCTCTAATGAGTGTTTTTCTTGGTTAAATAAAGATGTGATGAAAAATAGCCATCTAACTGTAAATTGAATTCTTGTTGAGTAGAAAATAAACTCATTACTGGTGTTTGGTTCATTAAGTTGACAGTAGATGGTGTATAAAAGCATATGAAGTTTTAAAATAACTTAATAAAACTGCAAATAGTTTTAGATAAGTCATAATTGAGTTTAGGTTAGAAGGTTTTCTGATGGCACACAGTTTGTTCACTGGCCATCTGATGCATATCACACACAAAACTTATTAATAAAGGTCAGGGAGCAAATATTGAGTATACTCTGTGATTATTTTACACTAAATATTTTAACATGCAGTTTTAAAAAAATGTAGGTGTAGATGGAAGAACATTAAGTTGTATTAACTTTATTCCAATATAGACACTGGTTTGTGGGAAGTCGTGGCCTAATGGTTAGAGAGTCGGACTCGTAATCGAAAGGTTGCGGGTTCGAGTCCCCGGCCGGCAGGGATTGTAGGTGGGGGGAGTGAATGTACAGCGCTCTCTCCACCCTCAATACCACGACTGAGGTGCCCTTGAGCAAGGCACCGAACCCCCAACTGCTCCCCGGGCGCCGCAGCATGGCTGCCCACTGCTCCGGGTGTGTGTTCACGGTGTGTGTGTGTGTGTGTGTGTGTGTGTGTGCATTTGTTCACTACTCACTGCTGTGTGTGTGTGTGTGTGCACTTGGATGGGTTAAACGCAGAGCACCAATTTCGAGTATGGGTCACCATACTTGACAATACGTCACGACTTTACTTTACTTTTTATACTCTTACTGACTTACATATAATGTATGTGATGTTCTGTCTACATAAGAATCGATACAAAGATTGGCAAAAATAAATGAATACCAGAGAGGTGTATGAAATAACTTCATGGTAAACTATAAGGGTGAAAACTGACCATGGAGGAGGCGCCAGACTGTCTTTGACTTTCATTAGGTGTAGTCCTCAATCATTCCATCCTTCTCTCAAAATGTGTGATTGCAGCCAATTCAAGCAATCAGTAAAAAAGGAAAGTAAGCCTGACTGTTTGTCACCAGTGCTGTTCCTTTCGTGTTAGTAAAGCAGTAAACATTTATTTGCTAGGACAAACCTATGAAACATGGTGGCTGATAAAATTAATATTAAGCATTGCAATATGATACTTTTCCCTATGCATGCACTTATACAGTATATTTGGTGCACTAAAACTATCTAGGAAGTCTGACATTTCTGTCATCTAATGATTTGTGTTATAAATATACAAAAATAAGTAATATAAACTGTTGTTACATTAAATGACCGTTTTCCTCTAAATTACGGTAAACATGGTAAAAACCCACACATACTTTTTCATACCTGTTATTCAAAATTTGACAAACAGTATAAACTTCCTACATATTTTCTCCGCACTAAATAGCAGTAAAATAAAGTTTTGGGAAGGTTACTTTGGAAATGTAATAGGTTACAGATTACAAGTTATCCTATTTAAAATGTAATAAGTTGTGTAACTATTTCAGTTACTTTATTAAAGTAATGCAACTGATTACACTTGATTACTTTTCAAAATTTCTAATGAATGTGTTCAAATCATTTTCGAACATTTAAAGCAGGCAGGGTTAACCTTACAGTATACTCAACACTGATTACAGTCCGACTTTTAAAATCGGTCATCACTTGAATTAACATTATAGTAATTTAATTTTAAAGCACAGACACCACAAAATCAGACTTTAGCACCTCTACTAAAGAGACTTTTACTTTGAGTTTAGGTTATTAGGTTAAATACTGATATGAAATCATAAGATATGGTTTAATAGCTGTGATGCTGTTTTTGAAACATTCACTTTTAATACAGAAAAGCACCTAGCCTCTCCTTTAGTGTTACACAGAAGAAAGAAAATCACACGGGCTTGAACACTCGGAGGATTAGAATAATTAGTGCCTTGGTATCCATGCAAACATATATTATCCGTCACACCAAACGTGCACCTTTAAATCGCTAATTACATGGTATTACATCACTGCTTTTGTGGCTGAGCTTGTGATCTCTCTAACGAGAACAAAATCCCTCTGATTGGTGCTCGTGAGTGTGGTCTAACAAGCTTGTTAGATGTGTAATTAGTAGATGTGTTCAGTGTTCCAGTCACTTATTATCCTGTGTACAAACACAAGTTTCTGTGGAACCGTCTAAAGGGGATATTGAAAATGGTGACACCTTGCTCAATAAACAAACAGTGTCCTGGATAGATCTTGAAGAGCCCTGCCATGTTTCAGTCCATTTTGTTTTCATTTATGTCCAGTATATTTACAAGATTGTCAAGTTTGTTAATGCATCTGATTATAGGGTGTGAAACCTTTAGCTACGTACATATCCCACAGTGCTATTTTAAAATTGTTTATTTACATGCTTTTATAGTATTTATGAATATTTGAACTAGATTAATTTCAGTAATTTCGTGATTTTTAGAACTTTTGTTGTATATTTGTTATTTAACTTTTTGTTGTATAAACTTAAAACAAGTAGTTGAGAAATCTCCAAAAATCTGCTTAAAGGAACACTCCACTTTTTTTGGAAATAGGCTCATTTTACAACTCCCCCAGAGTTAAACAGTCGAGTTTTACCGTTTTTGAATCCATTCAGACGATCTCCGGGGTAGCACTTTTAGCTTAGCTTAGCCTAGATCATTGAATCGGATTAGACCATTAGCATTTGGTCATCAAAAATTAGTAATATCGAGTTTCGATAATTTTCCTATTTAAAACTTGACTCTTGTAGTTACGTCGTTGCCTTAAATGTTTAAGTTCTCTCAACTTTTGATTTTTTACAGCACTGTAAAAAAAAAGGAAAAAAGTTTACTTAAATTCTTGTTTTAAGTTTATACAACAAAAAGTTGAGAAAACACAGAAATTTCCTAAAAAATAAGTTGAGAGAACTAAAAAATCTGCTGAAGCTGGTTGCCTTAAACTTTTAAGTTTGCTCAACTTTTTTTTTTCTTTTCTTTTTTTAACAGTTTATGGAAGCCATTTTTCAAGCCAAGTTTTTAATTTTAAGTTTTTCATCCAATCTTTATATTCAGTTTTATTTCAGCTTTATTCCATTTATCACAATCTACTTTGAATAAGTTTTAGTTAACACATCCTCTATTTTCAAGGGTCATTAATAAGCTACATATTATATATATATATTTTTTTTTTTCAAATAAAACAATGGCGTTTTTTAATAATTATAAATAATCTAAACTGATAAATAACAGATAGGAGATTAATATAATAGCAGAGTTGTCTCATTTTAAATGAATAATAAAAATTTAGATGAAAAATGCCAGGGCATATCAAATCTTCTCCAGGCCCTCAAAACACCCTCAGACCGCAGAGGGTTAAGCCAGAAATTTAGTAAACATAGTAAAATTTACTATGGTAAAATAAATGTTCAGCGATATCAAAAGGCTTTTGAATTTTGGCAAACTTTTTTCTTTATATAATGTTGATATGGTAACTAGTAAATACTGTAAATTTTGTTATGGTAGCATGTTTGTAAATATTTAAACCTTGTGTGTTACAACTAACCCCATGTTACTTGCTCCCCTATTTCAGTTGTATTAAATTATTACTTACATTTGGATGTGCATCAGTTATAATTATGTCTAATTATACACATTTTCACGCATTTCTTTTGTGTATGAAGATAGTTAAGAACGATAACTATAATGATAACTATGTTAACGTCCACATTAACAAATTATAATGTTCTGTTTATTCTAAGCAAGAGCCGAGCTTATGTCGCCTGCTACTTTAAATGCTCGAGCTCTTTAAAATTGAATGGATTCTGATTGGATTTCTGTGTTTTTATCATTCATCAGCTAGAATAAAAATGGTAACACATTTTGCCTCAAACTTCTAATTTATTGCTTATTATTAGTAAGGTAGTTGTATTGGGTAGGATTAGGGGATCTAATATATGGTAATGCAGAACAAGACATTAATATGTGCTTTATAAGTTCTAATAATCAGCAAATATGCATGCTAATAAGCAACTGTATAAAATAAAGTGTTACCAAAAAACCATCTGACCTTTCCTATTCTCATAGGATTTTTTAAAACTTTATCTTTAGCATTATTGTTATAGTAATTGTCCTTGGTGTGAGCAGCTGTAGAATCTTCACTAGTGTTGGATGAGATTATTGCTAGAACATTTTAACAATAAACAGTCATTCGACACCCTCTTTCCACAGACTGGCCCACAAAGTAACCGCAGTTGAGTATTGAAGCGTTGAATGCTGTCAGCTCAAAAACACGTGTTACAACAACAAGTCATCAGTTCAACGGTCCCACGAGACTGAGATACAGCTCTTGTGTATTTCAGCATTTAGCCTACCCTTGGTTAAAGCCCTAAAAACTTTTTGTGGAGTCTGTTACATCCCTTTCGAGCTGGATGAGGCTCAGGCAGGGCATGACTACATAATGGTTATGTCATTATGTAGTCATGGCCATATGACATTTAAAGTGTCTCTGCCTGTCAGCCAGTCCCTGAGTGTCTGGCAGGAAAAAAAGACGGTAATGTGTATTTATAGAGCTGCGGCCTCGTGGAGCACACAGGGCTGAGTGGAGGCGTGTGGCCCATGTGATTGTTTGACCCTCAGTTCGATGGGAAGATTTGACTGACATCTTGAGGCATTGCATTCACAGTCTAGTTCTGCTCCGTGAAGGGCAAGAAGGCCCTTCGCGTCTGACGTAAATGTGTTTTCCTTTTCGAGGCCCCATGGTATGCAATTGCTGCATCTTTATTTTCATTTTGCTGAATCTCATTATTTGAAAGCTTGAGAGACTAACCTTTTAAAATGCAAATAAAAAAAGAAAAGAAGGTTAATGTGACGTGTGACAAGGATAACACTGCACTAGAAAGCTTGTTTTAGTTGGTGGCTTTGTTTTTTTAGGTCTGCGCGTCTCTAGTCTTCCACTTCCAAGAAGCTTCTGGAAGAAGAATCAATATATTATTTATACTTGCACAGACCGTGACCCTAAGGAAACAGCATACCACAGACAATGGCAACATACCAGAGAAAAGGAATGACAAATGAGCTTTTGAAATAGGATGAGACATATAAGGGATGTGAGAGTTGAGGTATAAAGTGCACTGAGTTTGCATCTCAGCAAAGGACTCAAAAACTTGTTTCATGACTGTTTTGTCCTTTAAATCTCAGAAACATAATAATAATAAAAAACTCATATATCGCTGATATTTTGGTTTCCTCAAAGCAATATAACTGTGAAAAATGTTATTTATTTTCCTTGCGTTTTTTTCCATAATGTATATTTGATGCTCTCTCTACATTGTAGTGACAAATGGTATTTATTTATTTTTTTTCTGTATTTTGATAGCATCAGACTGAAACAGATTATTGAAGGTTTTTAAGATGGATGTCAGTTCACTGGAAGATCAATTTAAATGTTAAATAAAATTATAAGTCAAAATGTAGAAATTTTCTATAATTTTCTATAATTTTTCTATAATTAGAATTTTCATTTCATGCTGACTTTGAAGGTACAGTAAGGCACTGCGGCCTCTCTATTGCCATCTATGGCAGAAACATAAAACCACAACAAATCAAAACAAATGTATGTTTTCCCCTCACAATTCTAACTTTTTTCCTCATTGTTCTGAGTTTTGAGTCTTGTAATTTATAGGGATAGTTCCCCCCCAAATAAGAAAATTATGTCAGTAATTAGTATTTCTGCATTTGCTTGCCCAGGATATATTTTATATTCTGTGTGTATGTCTAAACTTATATCAGAGACATGCAATTTTGTTCCAGTAGCCTATTGTTGGTTTTATCCTAGACTTGTGCTTGTGAGTGAATTGTTTAGCGCTCTGCCTCACAGCTTTCCCTGCTGGGTCTTGACACCTAAAGTAATTTTTCTCTTCAGAAACAGTTTTAGACTTCTTGCCATTCCCAGTGGGGTTTATTCTGTTGTTTTCTCTTTCCCATCTCGTCGTTTATGACACACCTAAACCTCGAAGAAAGATAGAATTGGGAGGACTGCTGTAATCACAGATATTCAATTGTTTATCTCACAGTCCATCACAGGCTTTCATTGAGCATTTCTCCTCTCACAAGCGACTGGTTCAATGGAGCAGGAGACATGGATTGGCCCATGCAAGCCCTAATTTGTTGGGCATAAAATCATTTCCACACATCAGTGCTATTTTCACAATTGTGGAAATTTGTTGAGTGTGTGCTCTAATGGGAAGTCACAATTTTCAGACTGCAAAGAGAAGAGAGAGCGCCTCTTTGATATTTGAAGAGTTTAGAGCTTGTTTTCATTGAGCGCAATCATTGTAAGTCAATGTGAAACCCCATTCGCCAAAGAAAAGAGGATGTTTATCATAGGGAAAGATGTAGGGCTTTTCCTTTGTAAATTGATTAGTGAAAAATACATAATGTGAATTTGCAAAATCTTTTTGGTTATTAGTTTTAACATTGACATTATCCAGTAGCCTGTATAGCTTTTGTATGTGTGTGTTAGGGATGGTAAGATTTACCAATTCGAATCGGTGCATCGGCATATGAGTTAACGATGCAATACATCAATTTTAAAAAAGTTTGTATCAGAGACAAATTGGCACACCCAGATATTTAAGGTCAGTCCTTCGACTAATGCACTCCTTGTCTGTCCTGTTACCCCCGTCAGTACCAAAAAACCCACCAAGGAACTATCAACTTGTTTAGTGTTCCAGCGAGTGTTTGATTTCCCTGTCTGTCAAGAACTGTCTATCAATAACGCTGATGTTGAACTGTCAATCTACCCTATATCACTCCATGAATTCGTTCGTGAGCTACCTGCCAATCCAGTTCCCATCAATGATCTTGACTTTTCTCAATTTTTAAGCTCTATTCTGAGTAATGAGTATGAACTCTTAGCCCAGGAAACCATTGATGGACTTTTTGTGTTTTCTGCCTTGGCTCTTGGGGCCAAAATTTCTCTGTCTGTTTCATGTGTCTCAGTGTTCCCTAGGTCCCAGTCCCTGCCGTGGTCTTCAGGTCGGTCTGCTCCGCCGTGGCGGTCTACTGCCCAGGTCTGGTGGTCATCTGCTCCGCCCTGGTGGGCTCCTGTTCTGTCTCCTCTGCACTGGTGGACTCCTGCTCTGTCTGCTCCGCCGGGGAGGTCTTCTGCTCCGCCCCGGTGGGCTCCAGTCCCGTCCGCTCTGCCCTGGTGGGCTCCAGTTCCGTCCGCTCCGCCCTAGTGGGCTCCAGTTCTGTCTGCTCCGCCCTGGTGGGCTCCAGTTACATCGTCTCTGCCCTGGCTTCCCGTTCTGCCTCAATCTCCAGTCTCTCCATTTCGACTTGGACCTGGCCCTCCGTCCCTCCCCCTGTTCTGCCTCCACTCCACCGCCCTCCTGGATTGTGTAGGAGCGTCTGGAAGCTGCTCCTTGTGGGGGGGCTATGTCACGAATCCTGGCCATGAACTTCCATTCGTTCACCACCAGAGGTCACCCGATCACCACATGGACTTTCACACTACACAGCACACTGGACTGCATTTCCCATCATCCATTGCACTGACGACACACACACACACACAGCTGATTACACTAATCACGCTCACAGCTGAGAACTATCACCCAATCACACACACTTTATAAGCCTTGGACTTCCTCTCTGTCACGGCCGAGTATTGTTTAGCATTTATCACAGTCTCTGCTTATAGGTACTTTACCAAGCCTTTCCCAGTTTCTTGTCTTAGTCTAGCCTTGCCTGTTTACTTGTGTTTTGATACCTGCCCGTGTTTCCTGGATTTACCCCTTTGCCTTGCCGTTCGGACTTTGTTTGCTCCTCGATTGGATTATTGCTCCTCTGTCTAGCCGCTTTGGATACTGTACGCCGATCGTCGACCCACACTTGCCCTAGGAATACCCTTTGTCTTGCCTGTGCCAATCCTGTCGGCTGTTGTCTGACCCAGCCTGTGAACTGACCATGTTTACCAATAAAAGCTTGCAAATGGATCCCCATGACTCATGCCTCGTAACAACCATATTAAATTGCATTGCATCGTATTATTTTCCATTGCATCGTATTGCATTGAATCGCATTGTTTAATCGAATCTAAATCGAATTGCACTGCATCGTAGTGTGATGAAGCATATCGCATCACGTCGGTAGCTGCTTCATATGTATCTTTAATGTGTTGTATCGTTGGCTATGCATTGAGATGCGTGTCGCATGATACATTAAGTATTTGTATATTTATATGCTTTTATTGATTTATTTCATACTATTACGCTAATGCCGGCAGTCCAAACTGACAAAAATATAGAGCTATTTATAATTTCAGAGCTTCCGTGTAGTGCAAGATTTCTGCTGCATGCATCTTATGAACTACTTTTTTTTTTTTTTTTTTTTTCTTTTTTTTTTAATGAAGACATGAATTGTGAAGACAGTTGTTCGTTGGTTCGGATTCAGACTTTCAGATGGTGCTGAAGGAGGAAAAAGTCTCCACAAACTGTCAATTATAACTAATTTCTAGACAATAAATGATGAAATGTGACTGTCTCATATTTCACATATTTCCAGAATGACACTCTCCTACAGCTAAAATGTGCATTACAATTGTTGCAGAGCAGGATATTTATTATTTCTTCATGACTAATCATAAGCAGAGTTATGAAACTAATAATAGTGTGCCTACAGCGCTTCAGTTTTAAAAAGCCCCTAATTTTCATTTCCAGATTTAGCTGTTATTGCCATTTAACGTGAAAACTGTATTTTGCGGTGCTGTTTTTGATGGTGATGATGATAATGAAGAGGCACATTTGGCATCCATGTAGGTTCCCTGTGAGCATATTATTTCCAGGATATTATTGTTGCCAAGAGCAAAGCTCTAGAGCGGCAAAGCTCGCAAATTGCATTTTGTCATATGATTTGTTCCGCAATACGGAACCCCGTGGACAAACCCAGAAATTTTTGTCTGACTTAAGAGCTGGACGAATTCATATTTCTTCTGAATTATAAAGAGGCAATATAAAGCCTTTCATTTCCAAGGGAACCAAATACTGACAAACGTTTTTTTTTTCAGATTCATGATTCGTGTATATCTATCTATCTATCTATCTATCTATCTATCTATCTATCTATCTATCTATCTATCTATCTATCTATCTATCTATCTATTGGCCATTCTGTCATTTTGTTCTAACGTTCCTTTGTTCTAGCTACCGTTCTATTGTTTTCTCTGCTGTTCAATCTATTATTCTGTCTATTGGTTGTTCTATCATTCTAGATGTCGCTCTCTCAGTCATTCTATCATTCAATCTGTCATTCTAACTATTGTTCTGTCTATCATTCTCTTGATCTGCCAGTCATTCCTATCTATCGTTCTATTGATCTATCATTCACTCTGGCTGTTTTTCTATCATTCTTTGTTCTGTTTGCCATTCTATCGATCTGTCTGTTGCTGTGTCATTTCAGATGCTGTTCTATCAGTTGTGTTACCGTTCTTTTATTAGCTTTTTTCACAAGCAAAATTATTCAATTTTCAAATCTCTTAGTACTAATATCTCAAGAGATCATCAATAATGCACTTCTTCAAACATTTCAGCATATTTTCAATTGTCTTAGTACAATACACACAATCACAATGTTTCCTTTTCACTACACAAAATAAGTGCTTCATCTATATAAATGTTTCATTCACAGTAACTTCACAGTAAAAGCTCTTACTATCAAACTTTTCATTTGCATGTCTTCTAATTCAGTTTTCTCATTTGTATATTATTTAATCTAACTCATCTTACAGTTTTTCTCAATTGCTTTGGCACATTTTTCTGTGAGTGCAAATGTCACAACTGTTTGATGGGACTTCAGAACTTTATTGCATGTCTGCAAAATGTAGTTAACATTTCAATTATGCTTCAAAACCTAGTTACCGTGTCGGTAATTTGGCCAAGGCCACCAAAATATAAAGTATTTTTGTCATCATGTGAGCCACACTGGTCAAAATGTTTAGTTGTTTTTTCACCATGACAGTCAACCATGGAAATTAAGGTTTTATAAAAAAATCTGATATTTGTTGAGAAGAGTCAATAGTACATAGAAAAAAAGTACATGAACATTTGTATTTATATAGTACATTTATTGTTGTACGACTGTATTAAATGTAAAGTAGTGTGAAGTGTAACAGTGCACTCTGTTACAGTAGTATTACCTGATGTAAACTATGGCAACAGTTTGAATGACAGTTACTGTACTGAAATGCAGAAGGCTGCACTTCTTATCTATGCCATATTTCCTTTCAAAAGTACAAATTTACACATTACTGTATGTGGGATATTGATTGAAAGAGACTGTTTCAAAATGTTTGAATTATTGAGGATATGGTCGATCTCCCAATTTTTAGCTGAACCCTTCATCCATTGTAAGGCCATGATTGACAACATTATTTCATCTGATATGCACCTCTGCCCTTGTACCTCTTCTTCCTCTTTCTCTGTTTTGCCTCTGTACACTTTCATGCATCCTTACTCTTCTTCCTCTCGGCTGTTGACCCTGATCATTTTTTGGATGTTTATCCATCGTCAGAATTTCGAACTTTGTGTTGTCCTCTGTCTATTATGCTTTCCAATTGAAGGGTCGTGAAATGCACCTTTGAGCTTTTTCAGAGAATTGGTTTATAATTGGTTTATCTATGTTCTCTTCATTAGAGAGAGTTAAGATTCACTTGCACAATTCATGGCAAATTTACAAAAAGTATAATAGAGATTTATAGAAAATATGCTTGACAGTTTATGACAACTATATCAACCATTTGGCATTTAATGACTTATAAGATGAACTAATGACTAATGTTTTGAGGGGTAAAACAATAGCACAGAGAACTATATAATACATTTTGATCAACATGACAATAGCAACTGATAATGTAGGAAACAGCAGACAAATGTGCATAATCAGTTGCATGAATGTACCAAAGCAATCGCAACTTGTTCAAAAGAATGAGAAACTGCTTTTATGATGAGCACAAGTGACTCGATGATGTGGAGGTTGAACAAGTAGTTTTGAAAATGTTCTGAGAAATGCACCAAAGCAACTGAGAAAAACTGTAATGGTTAATCAGTGAATCATTTGGTGCATCTATAGCTAGATATAGATTCAATAGAAACCATAATTGTCATAAAGACTGAATATACACTTTGTACACCATGACACCCATTACTCCTATGGAATGTCAGCATAATGATAGGAATACCTGTGTGTATGTGTGTGTGTGTGCGTGCATGTGTAAGCTACAGTATAGATTCAGTCATATGGCACATTGAGGACATTTACTGCATTGGCAGTAAACTCTGTTCAAGCACAAAACCTTATGGCCATCTCATACCTTCATCACAACTTTTGATAACACACTGGATAAATACTTCTACAAACATTATGGATTTTATGTGAGTTATGCAAATTAGGTAATGTAAGTGTATTTTCTAACATGACCGTTATTGCCTGTATTACTGTAATAATTTTAGCAACAAAGGTGTATCTCGCATTGTTTGCTCTTGAATGAACTGATTGTTGAAAGTACAAAACTGAAAGAAGATCATACTGTTGTGTTTTGGTGATTTAAATAAAATGTTCTCTATATAATACAATAATCATATGTCTTGAAACAGTGATTGAGTGGATGAAAGTATGTATACTTGTAATGCACAGAGTTTTAAAAGAATGACTAGTGATGTTACAAGTGTGATCAGTTTGGATTTTTATACTAAAAGTTTTGAAAATATACACCTTATTTGTGAAAATAGGACCAAAGCGAATAAAGAAAACTGTAATGTTCTATATTGCATTCTATCATTCTATCTGTTGTTATTTCTAACTAACTATTGTTTTGTTGTTCTATATATCATTCTGTTAGTACTTTTATCTGTTGTTATATTGTTCTGTTTTTCTATCTTTCTTTGTTCTATCTGCCATTCTGTCTATTGCTGCATCGTTCGGTCTGCTGTTCTTTCTTGTTCTGTCTGTCATTCTCTCGGTTGGATCTATCTCATTCTATCATTCCTACTGTCGCTGTATCACTCCATATGTTGTTCTATCGGTTGCTCTTTCATTCTCTCTGTTGTTCTAATGTTGTGTCTATCATTCTGTCTATTTCCCAGCCTGTCTTTCATTCTATCATCAACATCCAACAAATGTAGCATTTCTTGCAGGGTACAAAAACCGTCTCTGGGGTGGTACCTTTTCAAAAGGTAGACTTTTATACATTTTAGGTACCTAATATGTACCTTCAAGGTACCAGTATGGACCCTTTAGGTTCAAAGTTGTACCTTTTGAAATGTTACTGCCAGAGTGGCAGCTTTTGCACCTTTTTTTTCAGGGAGTATAGCAACTACCTAGCAACCAAGCAAAGCAAATAAGCAACCACGATCACCCAGCCAGAACACCCTTTTTTGGCTTTCAGTTCTCATGAGGAACTTTGAGAGAAGCCACTTTAAAGGTTTTCCTCGTCTAGCTTCCGCTGTACTGATTGATTTGCATGGCAAACTGTTGGGTCATGCTCTGTTATTCTCAGCCGTTAGATGGTGGAGACACAACAATTCTCAGAGGTCACAAAGGAAACTTCTCAATATTTAGAGTATGCAGAAATGAAAATGGGAAACGTATTGCAGCTAACCCGTGGACTATACTGAGCCGAGCAGAATAACAATCACTGTCTGAGCTGAATAAAGAAGAAAAGGTGTGTCTCTCCTTTCAGCCACATTATGTGTACAACTGCTGTGCTAAAAAACTGGAATCTTAATCTCTAAGCTGTGTCCTTGGAAACACTTTGTATTTAAGATGAAAATCAGATTGTTGTTTGCCAAAGTTCTTTGACGACTGAAGAACGGTGCACACGGTCATTGCATCTTAAAAACAGCCTTTCAGCTCGCAAAGATACTGAGATGGGGATGCATTTTTTAGTTTATAATGATCCCAAAATGAATTTAAAATAGGTAGTTCTGACTTTAAATTCATTTGAGACATTGAGACATTTGACATTGTTATAAAAGGCTGGTAAACACACACCTGTGACTGCACATTTCATATTCATCTGCCAGAATTGGCAAAACACGGCATATTCTGATAAGAATTAATGAATGTATTTGTCATTCAGTCTATTTGTCATTCTGTCTATCTATCTTTCTATCATTTTATCTATTGTCTTGTTCAGACTGTCAGTCCAAATCTGATTTATGTGCATAACTGACTGGAATCCTGTCATATTGTAGGTATAAACACATTTCTGGAAGTCCTTTTCAGTCTTTTTTGTTTGTCACTTTCTCTATTCTATTCTATTCTATTCTATTCTATTCTATTCTATTCTATTCTATTCTATTCATCCACGAACCCACCCACCCATCCTATTCTGTTTCATCCTATTCCTTCCTTCCTTCCTTCCTTCTATCATTCTATGCTATTCTGTACAGTTATATTCTATTCATTCACTGTATTATATAACATCATATTCCATCCATTCTTTACTTTTATATCCATCCATCCATCCATCCATCAATCCTTCTATTTTATTCTATTCCATCATATTCTATTCTATTCATCCATCGATCCATCCATCAGCCTACCCATCATATTATGTTTCATCCTATACATTTCTTCCTTCTATTCTATTCTATTCTATTCTATTCTATTCTATTCTATTCTATTCTATTCTATTCTATTCTATTCATCCATCAACCCACCCATCCTATTCTGTTTCATCCTATTCCTTTCTTCCATCCATCTATTCTATTCTATTCTATTCTATTCTATTCTATTCTATTCTATTCTATTCTATTCATCCATCGATCCATCCATCAACCCACCCATCCTATTCTCTTTCATCCTATTAATTTATTCCTTCTATTTAATTTTATTCTATTCTATTCTATTCATCCATAGATCATCCATCAACTCACCCATCCTATTCTGTTTCATCCTATTAATTTTTTCCTTCCATCATTCTATTATATTCTATTCTCTTCATCCATCGACCCACCCACCCAACCTATTCTGTTTCATCCTATTCCTTCCTTCCTTCCTTCCTTCCTTCCTTCCATCATTCTATTCTATTCTATTCTATTCTATTCGTTCACTGTATATCATCATATTCCATCCTTTCTTTTATTTTCTATCTATCCATCCATCCATCTATTCTATTCTATTCTATTCTATTCTATTCTATTCTATTCTATTCTATTCTATTCATCCATCGATCCATCTATTAACCCACCCATCCTATTCTTTTTCATCCTATTCATTTATTCCTTCCTTCCTTCATTCATTCATTCCATCATTCTATTCTATTCTATTCTATTCTATTCTATTCTATTCTATTCTATTCTATTCTATTCTATTCATCCATCGACCCAACCTATTCTGTTTCATCCTATTCTTTCCTTCCTTCCTTCCATCATTCTATTCTATTCTATTAAGTTATATTCTGTTCTGTTGTATTCATACATCCGTTGTACTCATCCTACTCAATTCATCATACTATTCTATTCTATTCTATTACATTTACATTTACATTTATTCATTTAGCTGACGCTTTTATCCAAAGCGACTTACAGTTGCTATATATGTCAGAGGTCGCACGCCTCTGGAGCAACTAGGGGTTAAGTGTCTTGCTCAGGGACACATTGGTGTCTCACAGTGGATTCGAACCCGGGTCTCTCACACCAAAGGCATGTGTCTTATCCACTGCGCCATCACCACCCCTATTCTATTCTATTCAATTCATCCATTGTGTTCTGTTCTATTATATCCATCCAGATCTATTCTTTTCACACATCCATGCATTATGTTTGAGTTCATCCTATTCAATCCATCCTTCCTATTATATTCTGTTCATCCATCCATCCTGTAAACATTTGTCGGAATACATTATACTTTTTCCATTTAATATACTGTAGTTCATTACCCTAATGTAGGGTAATGAACTACAGTATATTAAATGGAAAAAGTATAGTGTATTCCGATATTTATAAATGAATGGATCCCTTTATTAACTATAGCTGTATTTATCATATGATGGTTGTTGCCACTGTTTTGTATGTGTGTTTCTTCACAGTGTGAATGTGGTAATTCACTTACCTCTCAAACTCAGGTGGTGTATTGCTTTATTAAATAACATGGTTTACCCAGCTGTAAATAATTTTAACTTTATTTAATCTCCAATTTCAATTTCTCCGTCTTTGAATAGTTTAATTAAAGTGGAACACTTTAAAAATGTATCAATGTTTCAGCAACAAGAAAGTGTGTTTAAACATGCCCTTATGAATAGTCTTTGAGGGATTTAGCATATACATGGACATTCCTTGTGTTTAAAAAAGCTCATTAGTCTTTTTTTCTTTGCCAATAGCCTTTCTATCTATGTTTTAAGGATGTTTGTGCAAATAGCGAGTCAAGTAGACCAATTTGTGATGTCCCATGGAGGGAGGAGACCACCTCAGCAGACGCTGTCTTGGGCTGTAGTTGTGGATATTGCCTTTGGTCATAGGTTAGACACATGGAGAACATCCATTAAAGGGTCAGCAAACAGATGGCAGTGATGTTTGAAAGCTGTAACAGAAGGTCGCTTCGCAGTTCAAGCTCTCTGTCACCCTTCCTATCGGCTTGCCAGGGAAAGCGAGGAGAGTATTCATAACACGGAGGGAGGTAATCGCTCCACACTATGTGGTCTGGCCACAGGGACATGACAGAGAGCTTGGGATGAGACAGACTTGAACCCAGGAGGTCGATTGTAGTGGGTAAACTTATGTTTGCTAGAGAACGTATAAAACTGCTTTGTCATCAGGTCAGCTTTCAAGTGACTGTGGTTGTTTCGTTTTCTGTTTGCAACTGCTACAAAGGGCTATTATTAGACTTTGATTTGATGTTAATGGAATTGAAATAATATGAATGATAGGTTGATTAATTAAATTCATTTCAGTTAATCAAATATCAAAATTCATTATCATGATTCAAGCTTGGAATTTTACAGTACATACGGGGCATGAAATATTAATGCATTAATTTAGTATTATTTTTAAATTAATATATTAATTCAAATTATAGTTAACATTTTTAACTGAACAAATTACCTCCTTAAATTGACAGCCTTATTTACATAAATGTAATCATTAATTATTATAAATATTATAATTAATGTTTTTTTTTTTTTTTTTTTTTTTTTATGATGTTCTTCAAAATTTCACCCTGTCTACAGATAAAGAAATTCATATGGATTTGTAATGACGGAACAGTGAGTAAATTATTATAGAATTTTTATTCTTGGGAGAACTGTATGTACTAGGTTCTCAAGATTATGTAAAATGTTAATATGTCTACAATATTAAGTTGTAAGGAAACACATAAGGCCATCTGACATCACGTCATTGTACATTTAGTCAAAACACCAATATTGTCTGATGAGCGCCATCCCTTTTTCCTGCTGCTTCAGTATTGTTTCAAGTTTAATCGTTTGTCTTCATTTGTGGTAGTGACATCGCTATAAAAGATGATTAAGTTGTCCTTTTGAATGAGGCTACTGAAGAGACTAGTGCACAGAGTAATTACATTGTGCCTTCTCTTTATAGCAGGACAGATTTGATGTATCGCACTGTAAAAAATGAGAAAGGGAAACTGGGTTTCTGTCACCCCTCATTGGCTGATGGTCTATTTCACACTGAATAGTTCTTACTCACTATACAAACGCAGGTGCATATGGACGGTTTCATCTTATTATGACCAGACCTGAATTACTGTAGACGTGTGGAAAGTGGCCAGGCCTGTGTAAGGAAATATTAAACCGAGCGGCATCTGCTTACAAATGCTGTGCAAGCTTTCCCCAGAACTAATTTCACTTGTGCAAAGATATTTGTGCAGTGACTTTTAACTAGTCCCAAGGTGATTTTTAGTGGGTGTATGAAATCATTTCCCCTCAAGCTCCAAACTACAGGCAATTTTGCATAATAGGTCCCTTTAACCCTTTAACTATGGACATCTTCAACAATCATTTGAATAAAAGTGTCTCAATATTTTATATATATATATATTATTATTATTATTATAATTTTTTTTTTTGCAGTTACGCTTAACTTGCTAGTCATTTTTATCAGATGTTTGAATTCTGTTATTATTTTATTTATTTATTTATTTATTTGCATTTATGACATCACTTTTATTCATTATTTTGAAATTGCTTTTGAACCGACTAGTTATGTGTACTGGATATATGAAATCACTATTATTAAATACATTTTTGGATTTACTTTTAGATTAGTAATTTTAAGTGGATTTAAGAAGTCATTTTTATTTGAAAAAAATTTAAAAAACATTGATTTAATATATATATATATATATATTAAATAATATATTATTCATGTATTCATTAACATATTTAGTGTTTAATATTACTTTATATATTTATTAATATAGTAATACATTTATTATAATATATATATTATGCCCATATTTCTTTGCAGTTCCTTTTTACTAACTAGTCATTTTTTGAGAATGCAATTTTATTCAAATTTATTCAAATTAATATTACTAGTAATTTTTTGTGAATGCGTGCATTTTATTGTATTTTATGTTTATTTATTTTTTTAATTATTATTCATTTATTTAAACAATTTTGCTTGGAAAAGTGTGCTTTTCCTATTCTTGATTAAATACTTTTTTACTTTTTTGATGTTTAGTTGTGTATATGGGTTGCAAACTTGCATTGTCAATGAGCAGAGAGGACATTTAGACACTGCTTCATCCTACGGGTCTCATTATCTGTGACTAGCTAGAATTATTGGTTCACATATTATGAACACAAACAGACACTGGTCTGTCAGCTAGACACAAATGTATTCTAAGTAGTGGAAAGGTCTGACGCTTGCGGCGGTAAACTCCTGCGGAAGGTGAAGTCATTACTCAGCTTTCCTTAGGGCCATGTTGAGCCTATTCTTGTATTCCTAACTTGACTGAAAAAAATGCAAAATAAATAAATAATAGCCAGCGAAATAAAGGAGTAATTTTCTCTCATCATCCGCACCATTACCAGTCCATCCTGCGATGGAGGAAGGGAGGTACCGCTCGGGGGGTGTGCATGTTGTGTATGTTTATGGAAATAGCTTAAGGTTCTACTCAGCCAAGCATTATTAGGCTAATTTAGAAAATGACAGACTTTCAATTTACCAAGCAGAACCTAATAACAAACCTTAGTACATTGCCATGACAACGTATCTGGAATCAATGAGCCTGACCTTGCTGGATGGAAATGGGGTGGCGGAGTATGTCACGCTTGTGAAATAACGATAAGAAAGCGAGGTATACGAGTTCAAGTTCTGCCGCAGAAGCTCTTAAAGTTCTACATCGAGCTGATTAGATCAATCAAAGAAACATCTTTCTGTCTGTAGCCTTATTACGGTAAGCTCGGCTCTCTGATAAATACTACTTAGGTTGACTTAGGCCCTGTTTACTTCTGGTATTAAGTTGTGTTTTGGTCGATTGGATAACATGTAGATGAGGTGAAACACATACCTGTTTACACCTGTTGTTTTATTCATTTCATTTTGTCAACTTTCGAACCAATTTCCTGATTTTGTTTAATTTAATGATGCAAAATAAGTCAGCGCCGATAGCCTCATGGTCTATTGTATTGAGTTCGAGTCCTGACATGTGGACCTTTCCCAATACCGCCAACAGCCCCCCCCCCCCCCCTCTCTCTCTCTCTCACCCACTTCGCTTCCTCTCCTCTCAACACTTTCCTTTAAAATGAAAGGCAAAAATGAAAATAAAAATCAATAAAATTGTGAAATAAGCTCAACAATTTACTTATGAATGCGAAAGGAGACAACAGAAAACGATAGGTAGAGCAACAGCTTAAAACTAGCCATAAAACTGCATCGAATGCAGTGGGTTTGCGTTAGAATCAGAAATGGTAATTGAACATTGCTTTTTACATTTTTCACCTTTAAATAGATGGCAAATTTTAAATCCCACCTGGCTAGTGCCCTTCAACAACACATCCCATAATGTTTAAGAATTAGGTCAGTAGGCAGAGAGTAGGGGCGATACCACTTATTTTGTTTTCGATACAATACCGATACTTTTAAAGGCCAGTATCGCCGATATCGATACTGATATATTTGTAAACTGAAAATTTTAAATTATGAAATTTATTAAATCATAAAATTACTAATAAAATCACTTAACATTATATTTGAACACTCAATATGCCTTAATTGGAACTTATTAGGTTATATTTTTTACACATGGTTAAAATGTTTACTGTAGTGGTAACTATGGAAATCTACAATAGAGTTGAATTATGATCACTTAGTAAAATATTTTTTTTTGGTTAAACAAAATCACATAAATAAAACTCGCACCAGTATGGATATATCATTACTTCAGGATCGATTCGCCCATCCCTAGCAGAGAGGAGGTGGTTTTTTCTGGCTGTTTGAAAACATTCGACCAAATAAATGTCTACACTATGGGAGCAATCCAATTGAATGTGTTTTCAATTACCTCTGGGATTGGTCAAAAGTGGACAAGCTCAAAAGTTTTAGACCCTGTTTACACCTGTATTTATAGTGTTGTCCACTTGTGATTGGATGGGCAAAAACACATCAACCTAGTTGCAACCCAGTTGAAGTCAACGTGCTCCAAATTGGACCCTATTTGGGTTTAAACATGATGTTTTATTTTGCAGGTTTTAAAGGGGTTTAAAACCAGTTAAACGCCAGATTTGCCAAGCTGGGAGAGCAAATAGATCAGATTAAGCCAGCTAAAACCAACTTAACTGAGGATTTCAATGGCCCAGATTCAAGCACACTAAACAACAGATGCTGTTTTGCATCCATTTGCTCAAACTAAACTGCATTTTTAAATAAATGGCCTGATTTAACACTTAATCAACTCCTGACAATCATTATAAGAAAAGACTGACTGATTAATATACAAAGTGTATACTAATGATACTATAGCGTATGCTAATGGTACTGTGGTTAATACTTATAACAATAACTTTACCTCCCAAACATAGTTTGTACAAATTAGTAATGTATAACCATAAACAATGTATATGAAGATCACTATTAAACAACTCAAACTATTATAGAAATAATTCTGAATGAATATGAGCTACAGTTCAAATACCAAAGCCCATGGGAAGTATATGAAATGAATACCATTTTCTGAATGTATATGTACAGATAATCAGACAGACCTCTAAAGTAAACCTAGAGAATCTGGATTGATGTAAGCAGTATCTAGTAAAAGCTCATTACAGTTTCTGCCTGGAGAGTTGGAGCATACTGTGGGTGGAGCATTAGAATGAATGGAAGTTAGCGGTTTGATCTGCCCTGTTAAAAGTTACCGTCTGCTACCAACATGATATACCATGCCTGATATTAAGCACAGGAATCGATGTAAATGTGTCAAATGCTGACACACACACACACACACACACACACACACTCACTCACCCCCTCAGTGTGCCTTGAATCAATGGCCTGTGTGCCAAACGGAATCATTCAACAGCAGATATTAAAATATAATAATTTGTTTGGCTTTTGAGGCAGAGCACTGGTGCATATCAAATAACAGGAGAAGTGGGGTCTGCTCATGAGACCCAGGTGTTTTATTAATTGTTAGATTTTTATGCATCTGTCCATCCAAAAACAAATCTCTGCATATGATTTAAGTTCTGGTTAAATATTGTCGTTGATTTTGTTGGCATAGATTTTTCCTCAATTGTTTCAAAGCAGCTTTACAGGAAATAATGATTATAATGTTTATTATAGCTTAAAATCTTCATGCCTGCATTTAGCAAGTTAGAGCTGGCCGATAATGTAGTCTACATTTTCTGATGATATAAATGATCAAGCAGTTGAGATTAGCTATATAGTATATATCACTTTATGTGAGTTTACTACATGTGTGAGAATAAAGTTTGATATGTGTAATAATATAGTTTATAGATTTTGCCACAATATAGACAATCAAGACTTTGAGATTTGCTAGTTTATCACTTTATGTGTACTTATATATATACAACTTTATACACATAACTTTGCATTTTGCCACAATACACAGTGGGGGGAAAGCATTTGATCCCCTGCTGATTTTGTACGTTTTCCCACTGACAAAGAAATGATCAGTCTATAATTTTAAAGGTAGGTTTATTTGAACAACAACAGAATAACAACAAAAAATCCAGAAACATCCATTTCAAAAAGGTTATAAATTGATTTGCATTTTAATTAGTGAAATAAGTATTTGATCCCCTATCAATCAGCAAGATTTCTGGCTCCCAGGTGTCTTTTATACAGGTAAAGAGCTGAGATTAGGAGCACTCTCTTAAAGGGAGTGCTACTAATCTCAGTTTGTTACCTGTATAAAAGACAACCTGTCCACAGAAACAATCAATCAATCAGATTCCAAACTCTCCAGCATGGCCAAGACCAAAGAGCTGTCCAAGGATGTCAGGGACAAGATTGTAGACCTACACAAGGCTGGAATGGGCTACGAGACCATCGCCAAGCAGTTTGGTGAGAAGGTGACAACAGTTGGTGCGATTATTTGCAAATGGAAGAAACACAAAATAACTGTCAATCTCCCTCGGTCTGGGGCTCCATGCACGATCTCACCTCGTGGAGTTTCAATGATCATGAGAACGGTGAGGAATCAGCCCAGAACTACACAGGAGGATCTTGTCAATGATCTCAAGGCAGCTGGGACCATAGTCACCAAGAAAACAAATAGTAACACACTACGCCGTGAAGGACTGAAATCCTGCTGCACCTGCAAGGTTCCCCTGCTCAAGAAAGCACACGTACAGGCCAACTGTGCCGCTAATCCTCAGAAGTGAAGCCATCGAGTCTCGATCGCTCCCAGGTGGCTGGTCCCAGTATAGGTCATAAACCGTGCCCTCTCCATGTAATCTAATGGGACGTGAGATAAACTAAATAATTAAATTTCACTTCAAATATTTTGGTTTCAAAGATGGTTTTTGTCATTTTATGTAGATTTTATCACGCCGATGTAAGTTCAAGTATTCGTTTTTTAAATAAGTTTGGTTTTAGTTAGTTAAGTGATGCTATAAAAACGGGAGTGTAACGTCATGACAGCTGAGACTGACTCTTCTCTGAGTGAACTGAGGTGTCAACAGACTTTTTCGGGATCTTCAGGAAGAGAATGTAGTAGTATTTACCTTTAACTCGAGCCTCTTATACGGCAATCAGCACATAAAATTGGAGCAGTACAGGCTAATTTAAAAAGGGTCAGGGGTGTGTGCTTGCGATCGACTCGGCGGGAGTGTGGGTGGGACGCAGCTCCACTTCGCTCTAGAGGCGGCTTCACTTTTCTTCAATGGAAGTGATTGAAGGTGTGTCGTCCTTGCTATATGTGGAGAATAATGCACGGCAATCAGCTTATTTTATTTTATTTTTATATTTTTTATCGGTTTTTGCAAATAAACTCTTTTTTTCATCTGGCTGTTAGTGCCGATTCATTTCCCTTTTGGTGATCACTTTTGAATGACACTATTTAAACACACGATTTCCCCGTCTAAATACTGTAAAGCTGATATAAAGCCACCCAGCTTTATAAAGCTGCTTTGACACAATTTGCATTGTTAAAAGCGCTATACAAATAATAGTAACTTGACTTGACTTGATCACACAGATTAAAGGGGTCATACTTTTTTCCAAAAACATATCATTCACTGTTTTGTATTAGACAGATAAGCACTTAAATTTGTGAATTGGTGTCTTTACTGTATATCAGCAAAATATATCAGATTTAACCATTCTCAATAGCGTAGTCAGAATTGCCTATCCCAGCCCATCTCCCGAACCTCTCAGGTAAACATTATTATAGGTATGACCTCATGACACCAATCTCTCCCACACACATACTGTTTAAAGAGGTGTGCATGGGATTTCTGGCAGGTACAATTTTAAATATGGATTGAGTGAATGAATGAATGAATGCAACAGAACTAAAAAGGCAATTCCCTTGTGGCTCCCACAGCAACTGCTGCCCAGTGAAACCATAGTAGACCATCTAAAATAATGATGTCATGAGGCCCCTGCCAAAGAAAATTCAGTTTTTGCATACAACTAACTGAATTTATTCTGTAAGGGTTTAATTGAAGCTAGATAAATGATAACACATAGAGTCTGACAGATTTGCTCAGTGTGAGTCAGTAGCTGCTGCTGATATTGTTAAATAATCATTGAGAAATAAACACAGCTACTTTCCAACAAACATTGATGTCTAGTTATTCATCATATTTAATGTATTTTCTTGTCAGACACTTTGAGGGACAAACTGCTTGGAAGAGCCTGTGTCTTGTTATGACTTCCTGTTTGTACTCATGCTACAGAATGTGCACATATTGCATGTGATTTTGACATAAGCAGGTTGCTAACAAGGCTAAACCACAATCTAATGTGAGATTCTAATGAGAATATCTATCATTTTAGTCCCCACACTTTCAGAAAAAAATATATCCCTTTATAATATTAAGATTAGGGCTGTGCAGTTAATCGAATTTGATTATCATTTGATTATCTAGTCAGTAAAGCCGGTTTCATGATTAGTAGTAAATCGCCATCACCTGCTTTCAGATGGAATGCCATTTACTACACAGAGCCATAGTTCATTGACAAGCTAGGCAATATCGCGTTCATAATTAAAGGCGATTCGTCTGTCACGAATCAGTTTCATGGTCTTCCGTCCGACTGCCACAAGAGGTCGCCTCTCCATCATATTGACTCTCACACCACACATCACACTGGACTGCATTTCCCATCATCCATTGCACTGATGACACACACACACAGCTGATTGCACTGATTGCACAGACACAGCTGAATGCATCGATCAGACAATCACGCACCCTACTTAAACCATGGACGTCCTTTCACAGATCGCCGAGTATTGTCTAGTGTTTAGCTATGTACCAAGCCTTCCGTGTTTGTTTTGTGTTCAGTCTCCTGTATCACTCTCTGAGTGTTAGCTGCTTTACGGAGCCATTCCTAGTTTCTGTTACTTATTTTAGTCTAGTCTTTTCGTGTTGCCTTGTTGTCTGGTTCCTGATCTTCTGCCTTGTATCTTGGATTAACCCTTTGCCTTCCATTTGGACTCTGTTTGCTCCTGCCTGGACCATTGCTTGTGTACCTGGATTACCTCTCTTGTCAAGCCCTCTGGATATTGTTCAACGATTGAACACCACGCCCGTTTACTTGAGTACTCATCTGTCTTGCCCTAAATATACCTGTTTGCCATTTGTTTGACCCTGCCTGTGTTTTTGACCATGTCTATTAATAAAAGCTTGCACATGGATCCGCACGCCTCACGTCTCGTTTGCCATGTTACAGACTGCCTGGCTGATAAGATGTGCATGACAATCGCATGCGATTAATTTCACAGCCCTAATTAAGATGTACCATTTAGAGTTTAATAAGATACAACAATGTACTGTGTAGCTTTTGTACCTTAGGCTATACCATAGTTACTAAATTCAGCACTTACAAATGGCCAAAAACAGTGTAATTTGAGGGGTAAGAGAAGGTAGTATATTATTTATTTAATACTATGGGGCCATTGAATGCTTGAATCTGATTGGCTGACGAACGTTTTAAGGCAGGAGTGCCCAACCCTGTTCCTGGCGATCGACTGTCCTGCAAAGTTTAGCTCCAACTCTAATGAAACACCTGCATTTAATTTTCACGCGATCCTGAAGACCTTTAATTAGTTGCTTCAGGTGTGTTTGATTAGAGTTGGAGCTAAAACTTTGCAGGACAGTCGATCGCCAGGAACAGGGTTGGGCACCCCTGTTCTAAGGTGTGCAAATACACACGGTGAACGTAGTTCCAGGCAGGTCTTTACATTTACATTACATTTACCACATTATATGTCCATATCACTTCGCCAAATGTTTTGAGTTATTTCAAAGGTCCGTACAGCAAAATAACTAAAACCCACAACGACACTGGCAGAACAAATAAATATAGTAAACAATAGGATAAAAATTATGGATAATTTCTTGTTTTTGCCACAATTGCATTTTATGTACAGAAAGCACATACTCTATCTCTCCCGCTCTCTCTCTTTCACAGACGCACATACAATGTTTGCACACCCATTAACATATGCACTAATGTTGTTAGTGCTACTCTGGAAATTTTATTAGTAACACAGTTTAACAACTTAAAAACTACATGACTTCTCACAAGTGAGGTAACAACAACGGTGCGGTTGGCTATGGCTATTAGTAGAGACACTGCTGAGGAACAGTTTTGAGAGAAACACAGACTCACAGAGGTAATCTCACTCTCATAACTTAGTTATTAACTGTATTAGTCAGCTATCAACAGCTCAAGCCTCCATTGCTAGGTCTAAAATTATGTTTTAGGTGTTGGATGAAATGCAGAAAAAAATAGTCCTTCTCACAAAAGGGTTTTAAGTAGAAAAACTGGACAAATGCCTTAATGTATCATCAGTTCGATGTCTCGAGGTGTGATAATAGTATGTGAAATAATTGACTTCGGTCCTTTGAATTCTTAGAAAATAATGCACAACCGAGGTGTAATGGCCACATAATCACCACTTCATTCATTCATTCACTCAGTGGCTGCTCCATTGTTATGCAAGCATGTAATGACAAGCTGATCTTTATAAGTTAGTCATTAAACCTATTTATTTAAAAACACTGATTCATTCAGTGAGTTATTGAATCATTCAGTCAACCATTTTTTTTCTAAAACTGATTCAAAGTCAAAAATAATGATTTTGTTGTGAAACAAGTTTCTTGTGCGTTATTATTATTATTGACACAATGTGTGGAGGCACACATTCATAAAATTACACACTCCACCTTTACATGTTTAACGTGTTATTGGCACCGTTTCATAAATCTGAGAAATGATGCTAGCATATACTGCATATTATCAGCAACACAGCCATACAACAATCATCAGGTGCGGATTAACACACAGGCTTGCCTAGGCTGCACCCTAGGGGCCCCACATGTGCAGAGGCCCCAGATTGGCCAGACTATTTTTTTTATTATTTTAAATATACTTCAGCGCAAACAAAAAAAGACCCTCGATTGTTCCATAAGAAACATTAAATGAGGATTTGTTGCAGAGCATCTGACAAAGTTAATGTCTTATGCAGCATCACCAAGAGTTAAATAGAGATTGTTAAATCGAAACCGAAAATGAAACTCGCACACGCGTTCAAAAAGCGATTTTAATACCCCACATTTTGAAACTGACTCCCTGATGTGTGCAAATTAGGCTACATAACAAATCTAGGCTGTTATTAGTATGTACGATATAACAGGTCGTGTATAACAGGTTGATTTGCTGGTGCTTTTTCTATTTGCGTGTTTTTTCTGAAGTTGCAGCACGTTGAGCTCTCTCGGCCACCGTACTTTTGAATATTGAGAGAGTATAGCCTACTTTGATGATTGCTGCACTTATTGTTTGCACTTAACATGACTAAGAACGAACAGTTTATTTTATTTATTTTGTCATTTGTACTTTTTTATTTCTATGTTCAGTTTGTGAAAAGGAGTTCAGTTATGAGGTCAAAAGTTCTAGAAGCTCATAATTAATGTATAGTTCTAAGGTCTGAAGAGACTTGAGTTTGTGGCAAAACCTTTTACAGTGCTTGAGTGTTGTTGTCTTTTACTGCATATGATAATTCATACTGAGAAAGTAGAACTGAAATGACATTTATTACAAGATGATTAAAATAATTGAAAATGCACCTGCATACTATTTTCCAGTCATGTATTTGATCATTGAGAATATTTTTAAAATGTGTAAAAATATCACCTCTTCTAGTTCTCGTGAACTCAATCTCGTGTCTCGTCTCGTCTAGACTCTTTGAGTTAAGTGTCAGCGTTAATGTCAAACAACAAAAGACGAGGAGAAAATCACTCCCTGCTCTTGACAGAATAGCATTTGTAGCTTTTATAAGAATTTATATAGTGAAAATTGTGCCCTACCATCACATTCACATCTGAGCAACCAATAAATAAATTGCTACTAGAGCACAAAATTGTTTACAAGAGGACTTATTTATTCATTGATCTATTCACTTAATTCTGCTCTCAAAATGCACCAGATTTATGCATTTAAATTTAAAATGAACAACATTTCCTTACAGGGGCGTAACCCTAGAACCCTGTGCACCCACTACAGTCTCATAAAGTCATTTGGGCACACTGGGAACATAGAGGAATTTGTACGATTGGCTGTCTCAATGTGTGTGTGTGTGCCAGTTCACCTTGCTATTTGCTTGTGGACCATGTATGGCACTAAATACATTTCTCCAGTAAAGTATAATGATCTGGGGGGGGGGGGTTGGGTACTCACACAAATTTCCCCTGAAAATCATATATCCATTACAGCCCCACTAAGAGCGAGACCAATGTATTTTCTCCCAGATTGGCCTGATACCTTCAGTCCATGCTATTTCCACTAGGTTAGTTTGCTGTCCACAAGCACTCAATTGCCATGGTAACTGAATGGTGGGCTGACCAGGCATGGATAAGACACAAGCTTTGAATATACCATTGCATATTCTATCCATACAATAGTCACTATTTCCAGCACTTTTCCAATTTAGTTTAATACTTTGTTGTCCCATATTGATGAATAATCCACCAGATGGAGCTAACTGGCTTTGTCTAACCAATCAGACCTTGACCACTTAGTTACTATACCAAAATAAAACTTGTATCAGCATATCTTAATCTATTCTCATTTATGAAATTAGCACTAAATATATAATTTCCTCTTAGATGTATACAAGCCTAATCATTAGTGTGTACTGCTCTACAAAACGGATGGTCTTTGCTTTAACTGGAATAATCTAAGTATCTTTATTTAGCCCCGCAAAGGGTTATCATGGGTTTTCCAAACTCCAGTTAATGAGTGTACAGAATTTGCTGTGAGTAAGATTGTGGCGTGTTATGGAGGCCAGTCTGTCTAACTAAAAAATGATGGTCTGCTTAATCGCAACTGTTCTCAGTTCACTGATATGTAATAGATTTCTGGGGGATGTAAGGAAAATCATGCTTTGTATTTTTAAAAGATAATTTATGACTTCCACACGTCACCAATGTATTTCCCTCTTCCAACAGTGCTCTTCTTCATTAAATGAATAGTTCACCCAAAAATGAAATGTGCTGAAAGTGTACTCACCCTCAGGCCATCGAAGATGTAGATGAGTTTGTTTCTTCATCAAAACAGATTTGGAGAAATTTAGCATTACATCACTTGCACCATCAGTATGAGAGTCCAAACAGCTTGCTAAATATATTTCGATGAAGGAACGCATTCATCTCCATCTTGGATGGCCTGATTATGAGTACATTTTCAATGCATTTTCACATTTGGGTTACCTAATCCTTTTAAAGTAGCAGTTTACAAAAAATTGCACCATTTACTTATCTTATTTCTTCTGTGAAAAATGAAAGGAGATGCTTCCATACAACGATGGTAATTTATGCTGTCACAGAAATGCATATAAAAGCAGTTAATGAGACACCAGCATATTTCATGTCATGCAGTAGCTTTTTATTTCAATTTATTTGTTTATTTATTTATTTTTGAACAGATTGGTAATTTGGTCAAAAGAATGAATAGTGTTATGAGGATGAGGATAATTTCAGTGTTTTAGTATTATAATTTGAATAGATTTGAGAGCTCCAGTCAGGGCTGCAGATTATAGAAGATTATTATTGCAATTGCAGCCTAAATTTTAGTTTCTCACATTTGGAATATGGCACACAAGTTGGACTACTTTTATGGCACTTCAGTGGCACTTTTATGCCATTTTTGGAGCTCAGCAGCATAAATCACCATCCATTTTCAGTGAAGTTTGACTTGGACATTCTGCACGACATCTCATTATGTGTTTCAAGACAGGTAAGTCAAATGGGATTTGAACCGACATGAAGGTGAGCGAATAATGATAAATATTCATTTTTGGGTCAGCTATTCCTTTAAAACAGCTGTACTTGAAACTTTTCGGGGATTTTTGCTTTATGTATATGTACAGGATAGCAATAAATTCACCTCCCTAATATTCTGATAACCAGCTAAATATGCTTAAATATTAGGATTGCTCATGAGATTGAAACCGTACAACAGCAGATCTTGTAAAAGCATAGATTTATTATTATTTTTTTCAATCCTCGGGGCAAGACTGAAACAAACAAAATGATTACACACTGATGGGTGTCTTAAAAGGGCACGGCTGATGAGGATTAGGATGCAAGGAAGAAAATTAGATCGAGGTGATTATAAAAGTATTTTATACACAGAATGTTATTATTTTTTTACTTTTCATTAGTGGTTTTATAAGAAGTCATTACTTCCCTGATTAGATGAACTGATTTTCCGTACTTTAATCTGGTTAGATTTGATTATTTCACATGTTCGTGCATTTTTCATTAGCCTCTGCAGAAGTGACCATTTTTCTACCTGGAATAACAATTTGGGTCTTTAATATTTATTTTATTGTATATGGTATAATTAGACTAAAGACTCTTAAGGGGAAAAAAAAGTGATTTTGGAACTAAATAGTCACAAATTTCTAACAGCACTTATCTGAATACCTCTTTGTTGATTGACCAAACATTTACCTGATGTGCTAGGTTATAATGTTGATTTTGTGAATAAGTAACATAATTACAATATTTTATGACATATATTACATATGTCTATCAAATATAAAAATGCATTTGTAAAAATAAAAAATTTACATTTTCTTTTTGTTGGGGCAAGTGCAAATGTTAAATATAAAATTAATAAAATAATACAATAAAATAAAAAACTTAATGTTGAGCCCTGCTATCCTTTAATATGAACTAATTTTAAAAAAAAAAGTATACTGCTGGTCAACATCTCCTAAATTACAATATATGTTAGGATCTGAAACAAAGCCACTGTATATTTGAAAGTATTCTGCTTTAATAAGTCTTTTTTGTTTTATTGGAAGGCAGTGTTTGCAGCTGACAGCAAACATACTGCCAGTGTGCCAGTTAATGTTTTTTTCTTGCTGCTAGTGGCATTATGCATCATTTTATGCTAAAAAGCACCTTTTATTTGGGAGGCGCTTTTACCCCACATCAGTACCACTGCAGTGCAAACGCAGCTGTCCTGAAAGGTACATCTAATGGATGATAGAGCGTGACAGCACATTAGTTACAAGATCGTGGCATTTATTTACACGTGCCAGCTCATGTGTTGTTCATTACACGCCTTTCCAACCAGAAGGCAAGACATGTTCTAGAGCAATCAGCCATGGGCGAGCCCAAGGACATTTTCATTTCACTTTCTAAGAAGTGGAGATGCCAACACATAGAAAATACCAAACAAACCTTCCGTTTCGATCGAAATGCAATAACTACTGGCATGCTTACTATAATTGCAGTGCTAGAAGCAAAATAATCTAATTTTCAGGATTTTGTATTCACATATTTGGAATTTTGTGTATTCTGTAAGTGTTCCTTTGACAAATTAAGATGTCTTTGCATATGATGTGATACTTGATATATGTGCCATTATGCATGTGAATCTGCTCTGATATTACATTTGAAGTAAAAATGAGGGATTTGTTTATTTTAAATGTTATAAATCAGTTTGACTCCCTTAATGAAAAGTTCAATGTGTATTTAAGGAATATTACATTAGAATTTGTAAATGAGATTTTAGCAGCTTCTCCTCCCTGAACAGTATGACTAAAGTAATGGTGTTTTGTAACACTGAACTCCAGCTCGTTAAATCGTGTATGCAGGGAATCTAAGGCAATGTGTGACAATTATTAAAAAGAATGAACTTGAACTGAGTTGTAAAGGTTTTTGTGAAGAGTAGCAGGTTTCTGTTGTGCAGTTAATGTATTTTGTGTTCAAGCATTAAAGTCTTTTTTTTTTTTTTTTTTTTTTTTTATACATATTGTATGCATGTTTGTTTTTTTATTCCTTTGGCAGACACAGTTATCCAAAGTGATTTTTTTATATCTACACTAAGTAATTAGTCAGTAATTATTTTAAAGAAATCAATACTTTTTAATTTGGTAACGATAATTTATCAAATCAGCATATTAGATTAATTTCGAAGGACACTGAATACTGGAGTAATGATGCTGAAAACCAACCTCAAACTTTTGAATGGTAGCATTTTATCTGTAGGTTTGTTCCTTTGGGAACTGAACTTCTGATCCTGGAATTGCTTCCGGTGTGCATTATCGGTTGAGCTACAGGAACTCCCGTAGCTCCTGTTTCCTTGTAGACTTGCTCTCTCTAAGGGACACCATTTCCTTTATTTTCTTCCTTCACCCTTTGAGTCCTTCACAGTGACCTTACTCACCTCACCTAATTTCCCATTGCTCTGTGGGCCAGGTGCAACCTGCTTTTCCATCCTCCCTGGAGATGTGGCGTGACTCCTTTGCTTCCATTTTTGTCCACACTCAAGGACAGGAAACATACACACTTTTTGAAGAATCCGCCATGTCATTCCATCTCAGAGTCTGCCCCTGCGCTCGCCAAGATCTCATTGGACGTCTAGAGCGAAAGTGTGGCCACATCAGCTGAAGTCTTTAAAGATCTCATGCAGTGCGGTCATGGGCAGTTTTCTTTCCTGTACTGACATATTTCCTATTTCCATTTCCCACATTGCCGTTTTGATGCCGTGGGGTCTTCGAACAGCACACTTGAAGGTGTCATGATTTGGTTTTTACAAGAAAAAGTTAATATTTCCACCCACACGCTCGCTTAAAAATAAAGTTTCCAAAAGGGTGTTTTTGCAACGATGCCATAGAGCAACCATTTTGGGTTCCATAAAGAACCTTTTGGTGAAGAGTTCTAAAAAATAACCTTTTTTTAGAAGAACATTTTAATAATCTAAAGAACCCTTTGTGGAATGGAAAGGTTCTATGGATGTTAAAGGTCACTCGTGGAATCATCATTGTTTGCACAAGGAACCAATGGATCTCCATGGAATCATCAACACTCTTATAATAAAGGTTATTATCTTTATTTTTAAGAATGTCGATGGTTCCATGAAGAACCTTTAACATCCATGGAACATTTCCATTCCACAAAAGGTCCTGAAGTTTACATTATTAACTTTTTCTTCACACTAAGGGGGACAAAACTGTTCTTTTAAGAACTGTTCACTGAAAGGTTCTTTTGGGAAGCCAAAATGCCTCATATAGCCTATGGCATTGCTGTAAAAACCTTTATTTTAGAACCTTTATCTTTAAAGCCCAAAATACACAGCACAATTTAAGTAATCCTATAAGACACACTGTGCAACATGGATCTAATAAACTTGGCTACAACGTGTGTGTAGACCAGGGGTCGGGAACATTGATCCGGGAGGGCCACTCTCCTGCTTAGTTTAACTCCAACCCTGAAAAAACCTGGACAAAAAAAAATACCTAACTGCATCGTGAAGACCTTGATTTGGTTCAGATGTGTTTGATTAGGGTTGGAGCTAAACTCTGCAGGGACACCGGCCCTCCAGGATCAACGATCCTCACCCCTGGTGTAGACTGTACGATGAGGACACCTATTAGTCTTGTTTGAGATGCGCCTCGGAGTAGGCGAGAGTAGGCGGCTGCAGTGAGGGGAGGAGTGAGATAAGCGCAGTCAAGATGGACAGTTCTGACCTCTTGAAGTGGAACAGATAGCCTATCTGTCGTGAGTTTTTTGGCACACCTCAGCATGGCATCAGAGCATGTAACTGGGACACTTTTCTAACCGGCATGCATCTCACGGTGATCACCGGTGAACTTCTGCGCAAATGTTGCTCATCTCAAACGAGCCTATTGACTCGTAAGCTACAACGTACGTTACTATAGTAGAATAAAATGTCATCAGCATGCGCTAGTGGTAAACAAAAAGCATGATAAATCACACTTTAGCAGTTGTATTTTTTTTTTTTTTTTAATGTGCTTAAAAAAAAAGGAAGGGATAAGAGCTTTGGATAAACAGTTATGTTTTAGTATGATGTCATTGATTTTGTCACATTTTTATTGGTTACTTGGTAAACGTGGAATGTGCCCAGTGCCGTGTTAAGCCTTTGTGGGGCCCTGAGCTAACGCAGTTGCAGAGCCCCCCCCATCCCTCCCATCGTTGAGGTGCAATTCAAACAAGCCTACTGTGCGACGATCATGTTGTATTGTAAGCTATCTTTGGTCACAATGGCCATCTTTGAACTTCTCTCACTGTATGACAGGGCCACCAATTAGGAGCCACGATCACAGAAATCGTCACGATTGTTTCACGATGCCAATCTTTCATCTGGGACAGCTGAAAATTGTGCAGTGTGTTTAGGACTTGCATAATCTTTTCCACTTTCAAGAACCTGAATGTTTAAAGGATGCTAGAAGTTCTTTATGGAACCATCAATTCCAATAAAGAACTTTTATTTTTAATAGTGCCGCAGACTGAACTTTTATCTTTCTTCTGCTTTTGTATTGCAGCCTAATGAAGAGAATTTGTTTAAGGACAACGCGTTTGAAATGCTAATCCTTGTTTTCAGGTGTGCTGAAAGGTGGCCTGTAAGGACAAGAGCTGTGGAGGTCAGAACGGACAGGAAGCGGCTGTTTGTTTGTCTGGACACTTGTTTGTGAGTCTGGCCATTATCCTCCTCATTAATTCTGATGGTAAATAGCCTGGCTCAAGATTGGGAAGGTTATACTGACCTCACACTTCTCCATAACAGTATGTTTGAATTATTTTAGCCCTCACAGTGGCCGACTTCATCCCTTTGTTAGGGCAGCTACTGTGTTTATGGCCTATATGACTAGGGATTAGCCACACTAGTGTCTTTTATCCACCAAGACATCATTGTGGTGCCAGTTTTAGTTTATTTTAATAGATCTGTACAGAGTTTATTTTAAGTCTGAACTTTGGGGGGTTCAAATTAAAATTCTCTCATCATTTAATCAGCTTCATGTTGTTTAAATTCTGCATGATTTTCTGTAATTTTCTGAAAACAATGCGGTTTGTTTTACATTTACATTACATTTACATTTAGTCACTTGGCAGACAATTTTATCCAAAGCGAATTACAAATTAATTTGTTTTTTTTTTAGGCACCAGTATGTGTGGGGTGTGTTCCAACTCTCAACTGTTAAATAATGAAAGATAAAGTCATATTATTTGTTGACGTCCCCCAGGTGAACCTTAACTTCATGCTTGTTTGTTTTGGGTTTTTTTTTTTTTTTTCATCAGCCAAACCTTATGATTGATAGATAGATATAGATAGATAGAACATATACATGCATGTATAAATATGTTAAATTGGTATAAACTACCATTCGAAAGTTAGGGGTCTGTGTTTTTTTTTTTTTTTTTTTTAAGAAAATAATACTTTTATTCAGCAAGGATGCATTAAGTTGATCAAAGTTGACAGTACAGACATTTATAAGGTTACAAAAATGTAAATAAAACACTTTTTTTTATATTCATCAAAAAAATCCTGAAATAGGTTTCCACAAAAAATAAATAAATAAATAAATACATTAAATAAATCAGCACAATTGTTTTCAACATTAATAATAATAAATGTTTCTTGAGCAGCAAATCATCATATTAGCATGATTTCTGAAGGATCATGTGACACTGAAGACTGGAGTAATGATGCTAAAAATTCAGCTTTGCATCACAGGAATAAATTACATTTTAAAATGTATTCAAATAGGATGCAGTTTTCTTTTCTTCTTTCATGTATAACTATTTTTAATGTATTTTTCATCACATAAAAGCAGCCCTAGTGAGCATAAGTACGGTGGCCACCGTACATAAGTCTTCTTTCAAAAATATTTAAAATATTTAAACTTTTGAACAGTGGTGTAAATAATTTGTGATCCTCACTATGAATAAAAGCTTCTGCTAAATTAATAAATGGAAATGTCTGGTATGAATATTTTAAGTAATATTGCAAATTAATTGAGTTGAAATTGATTCAAAACAATTAAACTGATTTATGGAAATTGATTCAACATTAGAGTGTAAATCAGATATGGCATAAATACATGTCTCAACACTCTTTTACTGTCTATCCGTCCATTCATCCGTATCTTTAAAGTGATGAAATTCTTCATTATGCTCAAATCCCTACAATTTAACAAATATGTTTACATAATAAATTTGATTTATACAAATGAAATGCATGTCTTAGCTGGGTTTGCAACTGTTGTGACTGTTCCTCAATAGAGATGCAATGAGGTCTACTGTAATGTCTGATTAGTGTGGAGATAATAACCCGTGACAGTAGCTTCACAGAGATAACAGCTCTAATGCACATCGACTCCTGAAAATGAAAAATGGCCAAATGAGGTGACAGTATTTGTTTTTTTTAACTGTTCTCCTTTTGCTCTGAGGCCTTTTCTCCTTTGAGAGATAGAAGACTTCTGATGTAACAGGGAGGATCTGTGAACCAAAGATCTATTACAACCCAAATTCCGGAAATGTTGGGACGTTTTTTTAAATTTGAATGAAATTAAAACTAAAAGACTTTCAAATCACATGAGACAATATTTTATTCACAATATAACACAGATAACACAATAAATGTTTAAACTGAGAAATGTTTACAATTTTATGCACAAAATTATCTCTTTTCAAATTTGATGCCTGCTACAGGTCTCAAAATAGTTGGAACGGGGGCATGTTTACCACGGTGTAGCATCTCCTCTTCTTTTCAAAACAGTTTGAAGACATCTGGGCATCGAGGTTATGCGTTTCTGGAGTTTTGGTGTTGGAATTTGGTCCCATTCTTGCCTGATATAAGTTTCCAGCTGCTGAAGAGTTTGTGGCCATCTTTTTTTTTTAATGATACGCCAAATGTTCTTTATAGGTGATAGATCTGGACTGCAGGCAGGGCAATTCAGCAGCCGGACTCTTCTACTATGAACCCATGCTGTTGTAATAGATGCAGTATGTGGTTTTGCATTGTCCTGCTGAAATACACAAGGCCTTCCCTGAAATAGACGTCATCTGGAGAGGAGAATATGCTGCTCTAAAATCTTTACATACCTTTCAGCATTCATAGTGCCTTCCAAAACATGCAAGCTTCCCATACCGTATGCACTTATGCACCCACATACCATCAGAGATGCTGGCTTTTGAACTGAACGCTGATAATACGCTGGAAGATCTCCCTCCTCTTTAGCCCGGAGGACACGGCGTCCGTGATTTCAAACAAGAATGTCAAAGTTGGACACGTCTGACCATAGAACACTTTTCCACTTTGAAACAGTCCATTTTAAATGAGCCTTGGCCCACAGGACAAGATGGCGTTTCTGAACCATGTTCACATTTCGCTTCCTTTTCCGTTTAGTAATGTCAATGACAGAATCATGGCAATGAGTGATGCAGTGTCGTCTGAGGGAACGAAGACCATGGGCATCCAACAAAGTTATTCGGCATTGTAAAGTAAAGTAAAGTAAAGTAAAGTCGTGACGGATTGTCAAGTATACTCGAAATTGGTGCTCTGCGTTTAACCCATCCAAGTGCACACACACAGCAGTGAGTAGTGAACAAATGCACACACACACACACCGTGAACACACACCCGGAGCAGTGGGCAGCCATGCTGCAGCGCCCGGGGAGCAATTGGGGGTTCGGTGCCTTGCTCAAGGGCACCTCAGTCGTGGTATTGAGGGTGGAGAGAGCGCTGTACATTCACTCCCCCCACCTACAATCGCTGCCGGCCGGGGTCTCGAACCCGCAACCTTTCGATTACGAGTCCGACTCTCTAACCATTAGGCCACGACTTCCCACAAAGTCGTTACGCACAGATTTCTCCCGTTTCTCTGAATCTTTTGATGATGTTATGCACTGATGATGAGATTTGCAAAGCTTTTGCAATTCGTTGAGGAGCATTGAGTTACTTTACATGAGAACATTACACGAACCCTCTTAATGCGATTATGAGATTTTGATAATATTGCGATTAAACTTTACCTCATGTAAACGCAATACTTTGATCTAAATAATTTGATTAAACTCATAATCGCAGCAAGCATAATCGTATGAACATAGGTGGCGTACACCGATTTAAATCGGAATATACAGGCATTTACGTTTACATTTACATTTACATTTATGCATTTAGCAGACGCTTTTATCCAAAGCGACTTACATTGCATTCAAGTTACAGTTTTTACATTTTATCAGCTCTTGTATCAGCTCTGATCAGGCATGTAAACACATTAGCAGTATTGCTGCTCTGAACAAACGGTGCATGTGCTCGTGACATACAGGAATGACGTGACACGCACCTGTAATAATACACAAATTAGAAATGATGGAGGAGAAGAAAGCATCGCATATCTGGGGAAAACACAACTCGCTGCCACCAGTCTCTGTTCCTTACCCTCATCCAGAAACGGCGAGTAGAACACGGTCAGCGTAGGCAAACGAATTGCCATTACATTTCTATGGTGCCGAAAAGGCATGGAATACAACAACCATACAAAAGTGTTTTGCATTAGACGAAAATGAAATTAAAACAGCAGCCAGTAACACTCCTGTTCTTTCTGAGTCCATCATTTGTGCTGTACAGTGGGGTATGTGAATAATGGCAGTAAAAAAAAAAAATTTTTTTAAGTATTCCACAATCTTTTTACGCACTCTTTCAGATTGGAGAGCATCTGCCCATCTGTACTTCTGAGAGACTCTGCCTCTCTAAGACATCCCTTTCATAGCCATGTTACAGACCTGATGTCAATTAACATATTTAGTTGCTAGATGTTCCCCCAGCTGAATCTTTTCAAAATTTCTTGCTTTTTTGTTGCCCCCGTGCCAACTTTTTTTAAGACCTGTAGCAGGCATCAAATTTGAAATGAGCTCATTTAGTGGATAAAAGTTAAACATTTCTCAGTTTAAAAAAAATGTTCTCTATGTTCTATTGTGAAAAAAATATTGGCTCATGTGATTTGAAAGTCTTTTAGTTTTCATTTTATTCAAATTCAAAAAAACGTTCCAACATTTCTGGAATTCGGGTTGTAAAATCAGATGTGGTTGTCCTCGGCTCAATCCCAGGAACTTGGTGAACTTGTAAAGAGAGACAGATGGGCTTTGGCTCGGGTGTTGATGCGTGTCTGTGATATGTCGGTCTGTTAGAGCTGGAATTATTTCATGATTGAGCATGTAGAAGTTATCCTCACTTTCTGACCAACATGTTAAAGACATACAAATTAAAAAAAAAGAAAAAAAGGAATGTATTTGAATTTATTTTATTTTTTTTATAAATTATACAATTTTATAAATTTTATAATTTTATAAATTGCTTGCGTGCTATATTACCACAAAATATTGGAATCACAAGATATTGGATAAACATTTATTTATTTTATTTATTTATATCTGTTGTAGGCCAGTCAGGAAAGTGTAACACCACAACTGTATTTATTCTAATACCCTGTGTTATAAAGTCAGTAAGTTTTAGTCCATTGTGATAATGAGCAGAACAAGGTTTAATAGTTATTAATTGTTTCATTCATTCATTATTTCCCCATTTTCCACAAAAAAATATTTATTTCTATGTTTGTTTGTTTGTTTGCTTGCTTGAAAACATTGTGTGCATTGAGGTAATTAAATTCAAAATGTTAAATATTCTAAAGTAAATTTATAAAATACATATTATGTTTCTATAAATATTTTATAATTTTATTTTATTGTGAAGCATTTTTTTTAACCTTTTTATTCTAATACCACAGAGGGATGAAGTGCTTTTTATGTTTCATTCCCCTTTGAATGTGTGTTTGTGCTCAGTTTAAATCCATGTGAGTAATTTGCCGATAGGAACACCTTACTGGAGAAATGTTGAGTGGAATTGGTATTACAAACGTGATACCAGCCAGTGTCGGCGTGGAGGTCTGACTCAACAATGGCAATGATTCAAATAAATTACATTCATTTTTCATTTGGCTTCCAAATGTTTCATTAACTAAATTCATGGTGGTTTATGCATATTTGAAACTGCTCCAGACTTTGTAATGGATTCATAGACGAACGCATGAGCCTAAATTGAATTCTAAAGTGCTAGAATTTCTTCCATTTGCAAGTTTAAAGGAATAGACCATCAAAAAAGGAATATCATTCTGACTCTGTATTATTTTTTATTCTGTAGCACAAAATGAGATCTTAGGCAAAATGTCCAAGTTTCTCTTTTCCATATAGTGAAAGATGGTGATGTATAAAATAAATATAAAGGGTAACCCATATGTTTTGTTTGTTTGTTTCTTTTGTTTTTACCAAATATGCATTAAATTGTAAAAAAAAAAAAAAAAAAAGACAGTAAAGACATTTATAATGTTATAAAAATGTCTAATTCACATAACTACCTTCCTATTAAAGTTTTGTCCTGAAGACAAAATATATAATTTTCCACAAAAATATTTAGCAGGATAGCCATTTCTAAATTTGATAATCATAAGAAATGTTTATTGAGCAGCAAATCAGCATATTAGGATGATTGCTGACACTGAAGACTTGAGTAATGATGCTGAAAATTCAGCTTTGCATCACATAAATAAATGAGATGGAGTATATTAAATTGGAAAACATCTTTCAAAAACATAAAAATATTACCAACCCCCTTTTATCAATTAAAAGCAATAATGAATAAAAATGAATAAATAAATAAAAATACTGACACTAAAATGTCATCTAATTTTACAGAAAAAAGCATAGAAACCTATAGTACGAGTGACCCAATTTCTTGCAAATATGTTATATACTGTAGAAAAACGTATTTTTTAAATATTATTTATGGAAACTGAAGTAGTTCTCCAAGGCAACCATTTGCTACCTGCAAGAGGCAACAAGTGGTCCATTCAAATCCATAGAAACAATACAAGCTCCTGCCTGCATGTAGTTAGATCACAGGTAAATGTCAGGTTTCCAGGGGGCTTGTGAAAATAGGCTTTTAGTCAGAACCCTTATGAAGTATACATATGAGTAGGTGTATTTAACTAGGATGTGTAAAATAGGCTTGCATGCACAATCAAATGAATTCTTTATGTTGCTCTAAAGTCTAAAGGTGTCAGAAGGACTTTTGCGTCAGTGAACTTGGTAGCGCTGAACAAACCGCCCTTTTCACCAGTCGCTGGGTTGAACCTGAAATATTCAGACCAATATTGTTTGCTTTTTAAATGGTGAGCTGCCTGGTATGCAAATATATGCGCTCATTGAACACTTTCTTTTCCAGTGGACTTCTTTCCTCTGTATTCAGCTGCCTCATCCTGATGAATGAAATATGCATTTGTTACTGCATTATAGACTACCGACTCGGGTATGGACTATATAGGCACCTCCTTTTACATGCTCCTAATTAAATATGGATAAAAATGCATGACTGACTGAGATCATTGTGCTGTACATCTTTCATTATGCTATACATGATCACCAAATATTGGATTCAGTCTTGTTGTCAACTAGGTTTCTTTCAATTATTACATGTTTTGTATTTCTTTTTGGGACTGATTGATCATGGGGGGGCATTATTTGTGGGTAATTTTGGCAATTTCACTCAACAACTGAGGTGCATAAGCTCAAATGAATGATAATGTGTTTCTCCAGGTATCATAGACCACCATTGTTAACATCAAAAAGCTTGTGTTAGCTGTAGGGTATTTCATACATTAAATTAGCTGATACTTTCTATGGTGATGTGAAAGGATGGCCAAGTTCACAGCATTGTACGAGATCAGCAGGGTTTCCTTATTGATCAGAGATCAGATTGATCAAACAGAGGATAGAGGTTCAGCTTGATCTCATTCTGGACGATTAATCCCAACACTTTAGCTGCCATTAAAAGGTTATTTCTTTTGATGGACTGCCTTTGTGTTTAGAGTCTTGTTTCCCCAAATGTGATTGCCTCCTGTCAGGAACACCTATCTCAGAGGCACAGTGATGTTGACATATTGTGTGCATCTCATCTGACCTTTGTTGGCTTAACCTAATGTAGTCAGAATGTTTGAATCATAATAATAATAAAAAAAAAAGAAATCTTGAATAAAATCACACAAATGTTGTTTTTATTATTTATTTATTTATTTATTTTCAGTGAGCTCAAGTTTGAGTGCACTGAATTTATTTAGAACACTATTGTAAACATCATTGGACATCCTTTCTAGCAATGCTATTAATAGGTGACATTTGCAAATGTTTTGCAAAATGCCTCAAATTAAACCTATTGCAAATGTGACAATGGGATCTAATTAGTCTTCTTGTATTGTATTTTTTAATAGCATATACGAGCAAAACTGTTGCACTGTACAGGCCTGGTTTTAATGCTTCTGGAGCAGAAGTTGGTGAAAATGCACCGTCATTTAAAAATTAGCCTAATTCACTTATAATTATCAGCTTTGCTCTCTGCTGTGCTGTATCATCACAAATGTGCTGGCTGCTTAGCCAAATTAATCTACTCTTATTTGATTAATGTTTAATTTATATGCTTACTGGAATACTGTGCAATGGTTCACGTGTCAGATTAATTGAAAAAAAAACTGCTGGAAAAAAGTTGCATTAAGATTAAAATTAAATGTATCCATTATTCAAATGTTATATATTTGGTAAATTCATAATTCATTAATTATGAGAAATACACTATACTATGCCATACCATGCCATAATATACTATATTATACTATACTACTATTTAATATAATATCCATCCATCTCTCCATCCATCTTCCGTCTGTCCATCCACCAGCATATCCATCAAAAGAATCATGTAGACAGATATTATTTATTTATTTTTCTTTACGTTTATGTTTTTGATTGCAATATGCCCAGTTATTTGCTGTGAGTAGACTAAGAAAATATATTTAAAAAAAAAATAGACCACATATCAGTGGTGTTTTCTTAAGTAAAGCATGTTACCACAGTCCATGGTTGTTGTGGTTAGTTTGCCAGAATGTTGCTATAAGGCAGTGATCCTCAAATCTGGCTTTCGAGATCCACTTTCCTGTAGAGTTTAACTCCTACCCTGATCAAACTCACCTACCAGTGATTTTCTAATGATTCTGAAGACATTGATTAGCATGCTCAGGTGTGTTTGATTAGGGTTAGAGCTCATCTCTGCAGGAGAGTGGATCTCGCGAGCCAGATTTGAGTATCCCTGCTAAGGTTTGTTCAATATTTTGAGTTTTTGGTGAAGGGTTGCTATGTGATTGCTGGGGTGTTCACAGTGGCTAAGCAGAAAAACTGATCTCTAAGACTGCAATCGCAAAAGAGTTCCCATCAAGATGCCTGTAAATCCTCGGGTTAGTCCATTAATTATGTTCTTCATCTGCACAGATTACATGGACAGACTGCATTGGAAGAGTAAAAGGTTTTTTGAGGGTGCATGAGCATAAATTATATCTTATTTGCCCCATTAGGTCTCCTGCATGTCCTCCAATATATCTATATATATATGGGGGCAGTCTTGGCCTAATGGTTAGAGAGTCGCACTTGTAACCTGAGGGTTGCGGGTTCGGGTCTCAGGTCTGGCAGGGATTGTAGGTGGAAGGAGTGAATGCCCAGCTCTCTCTCCACCCTCAATACCACGACTGAGGTGAGACCCTTGAGCAAGGCACCGAACCCCTAACTGCTCCCATTGGCTGCCCACTGTTCTGAGTGTGTGTTCACAGTGTGTGTATATGTATATATATAAATGTAGAAAAAAAACTAACACAAATAATACGAGAAAAATGTATCTTCATTCTTAGTTACAAATAGCATGAGAGAGATTTATCTTCAGTGTTAGAGGTTTTTTTTGTTTGTTTTTTTTTTACATTTTTCTGTCACACCATAGGACACATTGATATACAGGTATATATATATTTGGGCACAGTACCACAAACAGTTGACCAGGTTTTGACCATGTTTCTGCATCTTGAGAGCAAACCTTTCTGCTTTTAAGCACATTTGTGTGAGAATGCAGGCAACCGGTGGATTTTGATTACTCATACAATGATGACCCAAAACACCTTTAGCTCTCTGTATAGCAGGACTGCTGCGGCCTCGTCTCTGTCACATGCTTTCCTGCTCTCTGCATATTTTATTCGACTGGTTCTGTGGGGGCTGAACTGCGTCTAATGCATGCTCCTTGTGTATAAGAAAATCTTGTGTTTGGCACAAACCCCTGGAGGAATAATTACAGACCAGAGCGCAAGCACTTTTTAATTTCGCCTCACTGCGTGGAGCAGCATGGGGGAGATTTCCGCAATCATTTCGAATTTTTACTGAGAGAAAAACTGTTGCCTTCTGTATCGAAGTAGAAGATTTTGCATTTCCTGAAGGAAGTATAAGTGCATGCAAAATAATAATGTGTTCGTTTTTAGATAAGTTTATTTCAGGCTTTTGTTTTGCTTTCAGAGCCACTTTGTCGGCAGTCTGAGAATTGACAGATAATGCAACAGTGCCTTTGCAGTGTTTCCCGCAACTATAGACAGTCCCATACAGGCAAAAGAATAATTAAGATTCCCTTCCAGGAACTCAAGCTGCGTCGATAACGCTAGGGGAATGTCTTCAGCGTGACCGTGCTCTGAATCCATGTGTAATCTGTGATTACACTGGCCGAGACGTCATAGGCGGGTGACATAATCGAGCAGGAAGCATAAAAGCACGTGCGGTGGAACCGGCATCAGCTTTTTGTCATTCAGCAACCGCTACTCTGTGTGTGTGTCTGTCGATTTGTGTTGTGAGTCTTATTTAGTGTTGTTTGTCACTGCTGGGGATACACAGTCCGTGTGTGGTCTGCTTGAGAGCAGAGCACGCAGAGTCCGTCTCGAGGGAGCTGACTGCCCGCTTTCTGAGCGTTTGTCACTGCGTCTGCTTTCTCTCGGAAGGCTCTCTTTGAGGAGTGAGCTTTCACTTTCATTCCTCGCGGTGCCGGTCCCGCTTCTGCCGAAGAAAAAGAAAAAAAGGGCAAGCTCGAGTTCCTGGATGGGAGTGTCTCAGGTTACGTATGTAACCCTGGTTCCCTGAAGGGAACGATATGCTGCATCTCTAGGCCATACTTCCAGCATCCCTGCCGGCGGTTGCTACATTCCTAGAAGCTGATGCTGGTTCCACGTGCTTTTATGCTTCCTGGTCGATTACGTCACTCGCCCTTCCATTGGACAGATTACACATGCATTCAGAGCAGGGTCACGCTGTAGACATTCCCCTAGCGTTTTTGACGCAGCGTCTCATTCCCTTCAGGTTTACATACGTAACCTGAGACGTTTTTAAATGTTTTTGAAAGAAGTCTTTATGCTCACCAAAGTGGCAATTATTTGATCCAAAGTACAGATAAACAGTATTATTGTGAAATATATTATTACAATTTAAAATAACTGTTTTCTATAGTAATAGCCTATATTTCAAAATGTCATAACTCCAGTCTTCGGTGTCACATGATCCATCAGAAATCAAAACATGATACACCATTCAACAGTTTGGGGTAAGGAAAAAGAATACAGAAGACGACAGAAGAAGAAGAAGAAGAAGCAGAAGACAGAAGAAGAAGAATTAATTAACTTCAAGGACACAATAAATTGATCAAAAGTGACAGTAAAGATATTTATAATGTTACAAAACATTTCTTTATCAAACAGAACCAAAAATCTACAAATGTATTTATTTAGTTATTTGTTTGTTTGCTTTTCAGGAATAAATTACACATTAAAATAGTAAACATTTATTTTAAATTGTAACAGTATTTCACGATTTTGCTGTTTTACTATATTTTTGTCAGTTAAATGCAGCCTTGGTGAACATAAGGGAATTTTATTCCAATTAATTTTATTCCAATTTTTTTTTCACAATTATTCCAAACTTGTTTCACAATTCACTACACACACACACACACACACACAAAAAAAATTCAAGTATACAAATATTAGTGACACCATAATTTCTGGTTAGATTTTGAATACTAAACATTGAGTAACACTGTAGAATAGGAAACACTTATTCACTATTAACTACGACGTTTCCCTCAATAAATTCCTAATTTGCTGCTTATTAATAGTTAGTAAGGTAGTTGTTAAGTTTTGGTATTGGGTAGGATTAGGGATGTAGAATAAGGCATTAATATGTGCTTAATTAGTTATAATAATATGTATGCTAATAAACAACTAGTTAAGAGACCCTAAAATAAAGTGTTACCAAACATTGTCAATGTAAGTCAATGGAGATCTTCACTTTTTATCCAAAGTATAACATTTTCAAAACCCACAATAAATGCACAGAACTGAATTCTGAACCTGAATTCACTGCAGAAGTTTAGTAGCTGGTGGGAGTGAGCAGGTAAAGCCTGAGCCCTCTGTAAGACAAAGAAGATACAGCGAGTTTGAAGCCTGACCCATGTAAATTGCCCTGGATCTACTGAGATCAACAGGTATTATGTGTCAGAAGTCTGATCTTTGTACATACTCTTCAAACGTCTTGACAGAAGATGTGCTACACATGTATTCCTACTGAAAAGCAGTGAAAGGAATAGCTAAAAACATTACAAATGAAATCTTTTACAACACCAGTGCCAATCAAAACTGACCAGCAGTTCGACCAACAAAGTCTCTCAGCAGTTGATCCCCTGAAGCTTTACCTTTTTTTCTTTTTTCTTTTCTTTTCCTTTCTTTTTTTCTTTTATTTTTTTTAAATCTCTGTACTTTGATCTCAAAAATGTCTTTCCTGTCTACTGAATTTAATAAAAGACTATGAAAAATGTTTTTTTGTCTTTTTGTTTTCTTTTTTTTAAATAATATAATATAAAAATACATTATGCACAATTAAAACCAAAACAGGTATTAAGAAAGTAAATAAGGTCGATTTTAATTCCATGTTGCTTTAGTGTTCAATCAAGACAGCTAATTAACCAATTAACAGGAACAATAAGGTAGCTAATTTTCCCAGCAGGGAAATATATTTTTGGATGTTGTTTTGAAAGACATCAAACTACCCATTTCATACTCCTACAGATATCTGCGAGTGATACATGCATAAACAATATTCAGCAAAAACGATTCATACATTACATTGTACTTGGCTGCCAATCCTCGCAATGCAACATTAACTTAAGATTCATTACAGTTAAGTGAAGCATGGCAGTTAACAGCATCTTCTGTGTAAGAGAAAATGACTCGTTTCCATTTCTAGATTTAGAAAGGATCATAATTCATCTCTTCTTTTTCTTCACAATGTATAAAAAAAGCAATTTAACTGTCAGCTGAAAATAAATGCATAATCAACACTGCAGTAAACCTGAAAACAAAAATGAATTAAGAGCTGAAAAATAAGCAGCAAGACTAAAAATATTGTGTTTTTAAAAAGACAAATGTAACACATGGGGGAAAGTGAATAAATGAAAAGACAAGAATATTTTCCAGCACCACAATTGTGCTTTAAAACATCGGGTGTACAAAATGCATCGGATGCAAGCTCTTCATATGCAGTACTCAAAACAAAATTCCATTTGTATTTGATATTTAATTAGCATTGTATGCCTCTGCTACATATTACATGCCAAATCAGTCACTTTATACTTTTATAATTGTCAAATCAGTTGCAATGTTAGTATTAGTAGTATACAAGTACACAGCAAAAATTGGAGAGTTGAAGTTTCGGTGTTAAACATTTCCGAGTTGATTTCAACACCCAAAGAGTAATTTTAACACATTCAGAGTAAAATGGTGTTTGGTGTTGGAGTTATTTCACAGAGTTGATTATCAGTGTTAAACCAACTCCATAGAGATGTAATTAGACTCCGCCCACGCATTTCCAATCGTCGCTGGTGAAATCCATGAGGACGCCGCCATTATCCTCGTGTGTGCTTGAAAGGTAAGTTAAATTAAATCATACTTAAACATTTATGATTGGTGGTAATAGCAGAATGTACAATATTACGTGCTGTGGAGCACTGAACATAAGCCTATATTAAAGTGTGGAAGCGAACACGCACACACACAGCCTAAGTTATGTGTTAAGTTACATCGTGGCCACGTTTTACTACGCTCACTCGTTTCGATTAAATTCAAACAAGAAATCAAATTATTACAGCGTGGCCACTGTTTAATTAAAATGATAGACCGAATTAATAAAATGAATGATATTTTTTTTTTTTTAAAAGCCTTGTTTGCCAGGACTGGCATTGTCGACGACGTGATTAGCTAGCTAAGGTTATGTTAGCTACGAAAACTGTGCAAAACTTTATAAAGGAATGGATTTACGTTACAAGCTTAACGCGATTTATATATATATATATATGTATATGTTTATGTATGTGCAATAGTCACGTTGCAGACGTGACAGTAAACTGCACCGTACGTTTTCTCCAGTGCCGATTATTTAACCACACACTTTTTTTTAAATAAAAACAAAACGTGTATATATATCTATATATGTAATCGGCACTGGAGAAAACGTACGGTGCAGTTTACTGTCACGTCTGCAACGGAAACGATGTGACGTGTATCCATCCATACAGTATTCTGCATTTACCCCGATTTACAATGCCAAACGCTTTTGCTTGTTCCAGGTAAAATGTTGGTCCAGATCAAATACAACGAGCAGCAGAAGTATGTGAAACTGGATTGCATTGAAGGGAGGTTTGACTTTATGCAATTTCACCTAAAAGGTTGTTTCCCCCACTCGGTTAAAATAACTAAGAATTTGATTACCATCTGATAAATTCTGTGTAAGTTATTGTCCTAGCTCTCATGTTGTTGACTCATTTCTGTACATGACTTTATCATAGAATGTTTTATAGAAGGGGATACATTGGGAAAAAAAATCCATATTTACATTCTGCTTGCATCATAAAGATATATGTATTTAAATCAATCATTTGTTGTGAAGCAAGAAAGGGTGTCAACTTAAATAAAAAAATCGTTTTTTATCTTTTTATTTTTTCAGTCATTGAGAGATTTTGCTTGCCACCAGATGCAAAAGTTACATACAAGGATGCAACAGGGACAGAAGTCGATGCAGAAATATTCAGCGACCTCATTGGACAAGGCAATGTGGTGCTGACTGTTTTCTCAGATAATGGTCAGTTTTATTGAATTTGAAAGAAGTCTAGTGTTATCTAGCAACTCAGGATAAATTAGCTATTTCTTATTTCTGATTCTTGTGCTGGTCATCACAATATTTGTAATATTGTAATACTTTGTCATTCTTTAGAATTTTCAGACTCTTTGTCTTCCATATCTGAGAAGTCTGACACTAGCAACAGCTCAAGTGCATCGACTGTAATCTTAGATGAGGTCCCTAACAAGAGACAAAGAAAAGAGGACACATCTGCACTGTCTGCAAAACAGGTTACAACAAAGCTTTTTACTTGAGTCTCCTTAAGGTTCTGTTCACCCAGAAATGAAAATGATGCAAATGCTGACACACTATTTTTTTCTTTTTTTACCCCTCTGAGTCTGTAGTAATTTGTGAATCACCAAGGTCATTTTTTTTTTTTTATTAGTTGGTCGAAGATGTTCTGAAATTGAAGTCTGGCGGTGAAGCAGTACTACAGGAGTATCAAGAAACAGAAACCCTTACAGATGCCACAAGAAGGCAAATGATTAACACACTAGTGGCTCACATGATTGATACACATGGGTAGTTTTTTTTTTTGTTATTTTTACGAATAACTGCATGACCACTGTGTAAATTAAGATGACCAATTTTATATCTTCCCTTAGGCAACTCCCTACTAAAGCTATCAGAGAACAGTATGCTCTTGGCATAGTGATGCTGTTCCCTTCCCTCAGAGATCCATATTCCAAGAAAGGCTATGTAAGTCATTGTCTGCATGACCCTTTCATGTTATACTTGCAATGTTATAATATCTGTGACATAGAAATTTGATTCTTTTAAGGAACACTTTTATGATGCTGCAAGCAACACAGGATACATTGCTTGGCGTATGAAAACTGTCCACAGGAAGATGCGACGAGGATCTTTGCTACTAGACAGCCCTCATGATATTTCTCAAGGAGGCCCAAAATGCCAAAGGGCTACTAATTTTGAAGGGCAACTTGATGGGGATGCTTGCAGAGAGGCCATGTCTTTGCTCAGCCACACCACAGACAAGTCCCTAATATTCCAAAAGATGAGAGAGACCTTTCAGCATCGCCAGAAGCTTGTTAAAGATCCAGGATCTAGTGCTGATATCCTCTCCACCTTCCCAAGATTCCTAGATACAAAAGGGCTGGTAAGTTTGGAATAACATGTTTTCAAAGGCATGCAATTTGAGAATATTGTTTATAGTTTAATATCTTCTTAAAGGTGGATCAAGACTTCACTCTCCTGTTTGACGCTGAGACATCCTCCAGGCTGCTTCAGAAGTGGGACACGTTCTTCAGGCCAAATGTCATTAAAGAGGCCAAGCAACTTACTTCAACAGCAGAGCTGAGTCAGTTGTTGCTCTCAGCAGAATGTCCTGAAGGAAGTGACCTTCATGAAACAAGTATGTTGTATTTCATTGACTTGTTTTTACGCATTTGCTATGTTTGCAGTTACTGTATGTTTTGTTTTGATGACAGAAACATTAAAATGAGCAAACTTAACCTATTGAGATTGGATGCTTTCCGTATTAATAAAAAAAAAATTAGACCACACAAAAGTCTTAAGACTATATAAACACATCAGGTGAATGTTTAAAATGCTCTCTATTCTTAAACTTAAAGTATTTCATTTGAAGTTTTACATTAATGCAAATTTTTCATATGAATTTCGTCTCCAGTCTACGACCAGGAAATGGCATCCCTTCTTCTACTGATACATCTCCTTCCACCACCACCAGGAGGACTGAAGTCTCCAAAAATCAGTGCATGTGATGCTGCTGAAAGACTTGTAGTCTTTCATAAGGTATTGACATTTTAATATTGTTTTGGGTTGCTCAAACATGGGGATTAAAATCAAGTCTTCATATGCATTGACATATTTTGCTAGCCATTGAGCTGTTTGTACAATCACTTTTATAATGTTGTTTTCTCTGTGACTGGACATCATGTTTGTCTAATATTCAATGTTAATTTCAACTTTAGTCATGCTGCAGTTTGGAGGAACACCTCAAGAACAACCAGCGTCAGCATCCGTACCTCCTTGCTGTTGGACGCCAGAAAAGCAAGATTGACCACTTCTACATCACCTTGGATAAGCATCTCATCCCATGCCAGGCAAACCGCTCCCTTGGAGCATTTGATGAACTTTTCAAGGCACATTTTGTGTTCAATTTGTGCTATGATAGTGCACTTGTGAACTTTTACACATTCCTGCAGACAACAGTGTATAACATTGATGTAGGGAAAATGAAGGAATCTCCCAGGGTTAGAGATTTGAGAGCCAGAGTGCTCAACCAGACAGTAACCTTAACTTAATGTCGGGCAGTATGATGTTGACAGAATGCTGATCTGTTTTATTTGTCAAAAACAGCACCCAGACAGTCAACAGTTGATTTCACATTTAAGAGGTGAACATAGTTACTATCCTGGATCTAAGTTCAAATTAATTTGTTCTCAGCAAGGTTGTAGGCATCAGTTCCAAACATATGCAGGTTTTCGTAAGCACCTTAACAGTGTTCATAGCAATGTTCAGCTGATTGCTCAAACTTCAACTGTTGGATGTTCCTCAAGTGAGCCAGTTGCAAGCTCATCTCAAGTAGATGCTTTGGAGGAACTTATGAATCCCCAGCATCAATCTCCTTGTTCCAGTGCTTCATCTAATAACCATGATTCAGGGCTTACTAAAAATTCAACTAAAGAATTGTGTGAATCCATTGTGGCCAAAATACAAGCAAGTGGGATTCCAAACAGTTTGGTGTCCTCAATTGTGGGAGATTTAGAGGAGCTAACAGATGAGCTTCACTCGCAAGCAAAGCAAAACGTACTTTCTGCTTTGCCTACAAATGACCCCTACAAAACTGTAATAAATGAATCTTTTGAAAAATTAGAAAACCCATTCACAAATCTTAATACAGAATGGAAAAGGAATAAATACTTTAAAGAAAAATGGGGAGTTGTAGAGCCCGTTGAGATAACACTAGGTGTGCGGTATGACAACAGATTAAATCAGAAATCTGGTACTTATGACCAAGTACCAGTGAATGATACTTTTATATATGTGCCAATTTTAGAAACATTGAAATTCATGTGCAGAAATCCAGACATTTGTGAACTCCTAAGGAAAGATTGTAGATCAGAGCCTGACACTTTTACAGATTTTAGCGATGGAAGTTATTTTAAATCCCACCCTTTATTTACAACAAAGAGACATGCATTACAAATCCAAATATACTACGATGACTTTGAAACGGCTAACCCCCTTGGCTCCAAACGTAGTATCCACAAAATTGGCTGTCTTTATTTTATTGTAAGAAACTTGCCCCCAAAATTTAACTCTGTTCTGATGAACATTCATTTATTGGCACTTTTTCACACACAAGATGTAAGCAAGTACAGTTTTGATGTTATACTGGAACCATTGATAAACGATATAAAGATACTTGAAAGCCAAGGATTAAGTCTTCCATTCTCAGATGAGCACATATATGGCACCATCGCACAAATCACTGGTGATAATCTAGGGATGCACTCAATTCTTGGTTTTAATGAGTCATTTAGTAGCCGTCATTTCTGTCGCCTTTGTTTAATTGAAAAGAATGATTCTCAAACCGTATACAGTGAAGATGATCCTAAGGTGGTCCTTCGTGGAAAAGAAATCTTTGAAATACATTGCAAGTCTCTCCAGGAAAACCCACAATTGAGGTCACTGTATGGTTTGAAAAAAAATTCCACAATTAACACACTGAAGTACTTTCATGTTAGCAATAACTACTAATCAAATTGCTTTTTGGACATCTCACACAAAATTTTATATCTGAAGAAGATTTACTTTCAAGGATTTATTCTTTTGATTATGGATTTTTAGAAAGTAAAAATCGTCCCACAAAGGTTATTTTGGATAGTGCTGGTAATAGCATTGGTTTAAATTCCATTCAGACATTATGTCTTGTAAAAAATCTCCCACTTTTGTTAGGAGACATTGTTCCTCCAGGACACAAGCACTGGAGTTTGTTGCTTATGTTACTGCAAATAATGAACATTGTGTTTTCACCTTGTCTCACTTCAGGCTTGACAGTGTATTTGAAGCACTTGATTGCTGACCACCACAAACTATTTAAGTATTTGTATCCACATAAAAATTTGATTCCCAAACATCATTACATGATACATTACCCCTCTTCTATAAGGAAAATTGGCCCCTTATTATATATGTGGTCAATGAGGTTTGAAGCCAAACATAAGATGTTCAAAGGCTTTTTTAAAAATTTCAAAAACATAACAAAATCTTTAGCTAAAAAGCATCAGATGGCCATTGCATACCATTGGGAAAAATTCACCCTCAAACATAATGAGTTTGGGCCAATTAAATCATTTTCCATAGGGGATGAGAATGTGGTCAGCAGTCAAATGCTTGAAATGGTCCTATCAAAAGATGTTTTCTCAACCAGCTGGGTTAAAGTTGATGGTGTAGAATATAGAGCTGGACTTGTGGTGTGCAGTGCAATAGAAAAGGAAATGCCAGTGTTCTGTCAAATAAGCGATGTACTTTTGGTTGACAGTCACATTTATCTGTTGGTAAACAAACTATTCACAGAGAATTTTGATGAGCATCTTCATGCATTCAGAGTACTACGAAGTGAGGAAAGGTATATTATAAAAATGTCAGAGATTCAATTTTATAAGCCATTTGATATTCAAAGCTCATACAGTGTAGCAGATGAAAGTTTGTATATCATACCTTCTTTTGTAATGTTTTAATTTGAATTCAAATTGCACTGCAAGTGAGAATTAAAAATAAACAAGTTAATGGAAATTATTTTGTGTGCTGTAGTTTATTTAACATTATTTTGTAGATCTTTTGAGACTAATTCTAACCACCTAAAACATGCAACTATGAACAGTGTTGTTTTTCTGTATCCCTTTTAGTGTTATTTTAACACTTTTTTGGAGTCAAATTAGGAACTCTGGCATAGTGTTAAATATTTAACTATTCCGAAAGTGTTAATTTCACTCCAGAGAGTGTGGAGCTATATAAACTCTGAAAAAGTGTTGAAATCAACTCTGTGAGAGTTAATTTAACACTGGACTTTTTGCTGTGTAGAATACAATTCAGAATAAAACCATTTTCTAAAGGAAATGCAAATGCAAACAAAAAAATGTGTATTTATAAACTCATATATAGAGACATTATGAATTTATGTTCCTACAGCAATCACTGATGCTTGATGGGGAGAGATGGCTTTCGACATTCCTGTTTTCTACATGAGGAGGTCTTCATTAATCATTACTGCTGATTTTAGACAGATTGATTGGGCAGGATTGCACACAGATGAGTGTTGGGCTTTAACGGGCCTCTGCTCTTCAACACAAAGCCCAGAGCGAGGCATCAGCACTCAGCTATCATAATTAAAGCAGGTTGATAGTGGTTCTTCATGAGATCCAAGGCTTATGGAGACTAGCCTGCAAAATCCACCACGGGGTCAACAAAGCATAACAGCAGGGTTCCAGAAGAAAAATCCCATTCTTCTTCTTCACAGAGAATCTGATTTTAATGATAATCTATAAGTCTTTAAGACAGATCTAGCATGAATTCTGAGGTTTTTTTAGAGATTATATCTGTAATTTTCATCTTTTTTTTGGTGAGATAGAAAAGTTGTAATTTAAAGGATTATAAATTGTAATTACCTTTTTATTATTGTATTTCATTGTGTGATGTAAACTCACAATTGTGAGGAAAAAAGTTAAAATTGTTCATGTAAACTCAGAATTCCAAGAAAAAAACAACAACAACAAAACATCAAAATTGCAAGATTTAAATTCAGAATTCTGAGTAGAAAAAAAAAATATCAGACTTTTTCTTTTCTTTTCTGTAATAAAGTTTTGATTAAACTCAGATCTGGTTTGGTCTAAGGCTTCAAATATATAATTGAAGAATCTTTTTAAATCCTTGTAGTGAAAATGAATAGGCACTTGATAAGTGCACTGAAAATGTCTGTAATTGCATTTGCTCTTTATTGTAACACACTACATTTCATTGATCTCAGTAATACTAAATACTTGATATTTTTAGTAATGCTTTCTCTGTGACAAACACATTTACATTTATGCATTTAGCAGACACTTTTATCCAAAGTGACTTACATTGCATTCAAGTTACAGTTATTTTTTTTACATTTTATCAGCTCTTGCTTTCCCTGGGAATCGAACCCATGACCTTGGTGTTGCTAGCGCCATGCTCTACTATTTGAGCTACAGGAAAGCTATGTTAAATTACGGCTATTAAGTGAACTCACTAAAATGATTTGTATGAATCAAATGCTTGAATCTCTAAAATATGTTGTGAACATTCTTTTATTAAATATCTACAGTATTTGAAGGCAGTTATTTATGTTACGGGGCGAACAAGACGTGCGTATCCATATGCAAACTTTTATTTATAAACATAGTCCATTCACAGGCAGGGTCAAACGACGGCAGACAGGTATGGCATGGGCAAGACACAGAGTAATCCTAGGGCAAGTGTGGGTCGACGATCGGTGAACAATATCCAATAGGGCGAGGCAGAGAGATAATCCAGGTACACAAGCAAAGATGCAAACGAGGGGCAAACAGAGTCCAAACGGCAAGGCAAAGGGGTTAATCCAGGAGACGTGGGCAGGAATCAAAACACAGGACAACAGGCTTGGAATGGCTCGGTAGAGTAGCTATCGACAGAGACTGTGGCAAATGCTAAACAATACTCGGCAGTGACAGAGAGGAAGTCCAAGGCTTATAAAGCGTGTGTGATCGGGTGATAGTTCTCAGCTGTGAGTGTGATTAGTGTAATCAGCTGTGTGTGTGTCGTCAGTGCAATGGATGATGGGAAATGGAGTCCAATGTGCTGTGTAGTGTGAAAGTCCATGTAGTGCACGGGTGACATCTGGTTGTGAACAAATGGAGGTTCATGGCCGGGATTCGTGACAATTTACTTACCAGCTATTCGAAATAATTTATTTTATTATGTATGTACCTCTTACACATCTGCATGAAACACATATTATTCCTGACAACTTCAGGCATTAATATCACACTGAAGTTGAAAGCTCTTTAATACTTATAGTATTAAAGAAATAAAAATATTACTTCATGCATGTTCTTATTTGAGATAAATTAGGTAAAAATTAAAACTGAGTTTTATGATGTAGTACCCCCCCCCCCCCATGTAAAAATGTAAATGCAGTTGCTGTCACTACATTTATGCTTCTAATTCCAGAAGAGGCAGGTATTAGAAAGTCCTTCATGCTTAAACAAGAATGTACTGAGTGTGTTTTTGTTTATTTTGGTGATTATTCTTGTGCCACTTTTAGGGAAACAGGCTTTACAGAAAAGGAATCACAAAACATTTTCCTGTTGTAATGAAAATACTCAAAACCTTGTCTGCCGATCCACGGGAAATTGAGTTTTTATTACAGAACCAATGCATTTCAGAATAGCAGCATGCAGTGATTTGGCTTTTCAAAGTGAATCTGCCCCTATGGACTCTGTGTTTGTTCCTCTAACAACTATTGCATGAAGATAATATAGTACATGTGTTTGGAAAGGCGGTGGATTTCAGAACCGAACAAATTGTAGACTGCTGTTTGTGGTAATGTCACTTTGTCTTCTGAAATAATAATGCTGCAAATCCTTGTTTTGCTTGTGTGATCTACAGGATAGTCTTGTACGGGCCTGCTGGGTGAATTGTTTTTCCTGATAGTCTATGCTTTATTTTCCAACTTTTAAGATGCTTAAGAAAATGAATGAGGTATTTTGTAAATAAGTAATGGACTGCATCATGCTCTGACTCCATTTGGCCTTTTATGTTCACAATGTTTCTTCTGATAAAGAATATTATCCACTTTATATTTAACATAAGAGCGAGTTTGACCATTTGCAACTTGAATGGTGAGGCTTAATTGGCTTCCAGTATTTTAGCTGTACAAATCAGTCCATTTAGCTGCTTTACATTGCAAATTATTAAGTTATTTATTGTAACCATAAACACTGGTTTGTTGTACAAATAGTTCTTACTGCACGGTTTATACTTATAATTATTTACCTATATACTTTCAGAAAAAAAAAAAAAAGTACAAACTATCACTGCGTGGGGCAAACCCTTTTAAAAGGTACTAATTGGGGGATGGATTTATTTAAACATATTTAAAAAAATTACAGTCATCTCACATAACATCACTCATCGTATTAGTTAGGTGTTGATTTATATTTATATTGTTGGGAAGATGCAAAAATTTGAAAGTGTACAACTCTAGATTGCGCTATCGGTGGTGCAAAGAAAACTTGATTTCAAACTTTGAATTTATTGTAACTAAAACTGCAAGTAAACAGTCAAAAACAGCAAGCAATAAGAGACTACAAATATGTTCACTTAAGCACTAACCGACTGTGTTCACATGAATATCTTCCAGGATGTGTTGTTTTCAGGAAGTTTACATGAAATAAGCCGCTAAAAAAAAAAAAAAAAAAAACACTCAGTCCCACATTAAAATTCAAGTTGCACTTTATTTTACAGTTGTGCACTTTTGTGTACTTACAATGTACTTGTCTAAGGTAATTAAGGTAAGGTTTAGGTGTAGGTTCAGGATTAGTACATAGTTTATTACTGAGTTCTTTTTAAATGTAGGCTTCTATTGAAGTACTAATATGTACACTTTAGGGACTAATATGCACCATTTAGAGGTAAATAAGGTAGTGAACTGCCCCAATGATACTGCAGCTTTGAACCTTTTTTTTCTGAGAGTGTAATGGTTAATGAACTGAAAGTGTCTGACATTCAAAGAAAATAGCTTATTTCCGAGGGGCAAAATGAGAAGGATATAGTTCAATAAAAGAAATGAATGCGATATATGAGCATCTACTCCACACCCACCTGTAACTGAAAAGAGTTTTGGCATTATGAATCCATCTGATCAAACTGAATTATCCAACTGAATCCATGACAGCGCACTCAAAAACTCCCAGTATCTCTTGTTGTTAATAGCTTTTGGGAGCTGCAACTTATGAATACCAAGGCTTCTACCAGAATGCGCGTGTATCATTTGTTGAGTGTGCAAATACCCAGGGAGCGACGTGGAGGAGATCTGAGTTAACCCTTGCTTGAATCCCGAGGGGGTGGAAGCAACCTTGTCGTTAATTCACCTACTCTTGACGGAAACTCAAAGACGTGCTTGTAGCATGTCGTTGTTTGCTTGGCGCGTTTGCAAGAAACGCAGCTGCGCACTGAGCCATATCTCTCTGGGAAATAAGGCTTATTATTGTAAACAGTGAATAATTAAAATCATATTCCAGGAGCGAAAATCTTTTTATTGTGTTACTAACATGCCTCACTGTAGCTAATGAGATTTTGGTAATGGGCCGTGCTATCCCACAGGTATTGTAATGGATGCTGGTATGGACATACTGAGCGCAGACTGGAAATTGCCTAGCCTTGGGCCTCTCAACCTTAATGTGCTTTGATTTCTTCAAAGAAAAGCCTACAAAGACTTTTTGAACCTTGCTCTTTTTCTTGTACTCGTTTTTCTTCTTAAGAGAGTCGGCGGTGTGGGTCCGTGCATGTGCCGTTAGCTTTTAGTTTTTGAGATGAAGAAGCTACTGTTAAATTATAGTGGTGATGATGATGATTATATATAAATATATATTGGGCCAGATTGACTAACAGCTTGCGCCAGTGTCAACCATATTTTGGCATTAAAATAGTACTGTCAGGTTTTACTAAAGATTTAGCGCTGAAAAGGCATGGACACAAATATTTTGTGCCTGACCTTATTGAATATGCATTTCTAGGAGATCTAATTATTATTATTATTTCAGTAATATTTTTTAAAAAATTGATGGATTGACTGAATATTTAGGACCAGATATTACATTTTACGTACATGCACAAAAATCGGTACACACATGTAACACACCATTACCTACAAAAAAGTATCTTCAGAACAATCAAAATTGTGTGTGTGTGTGTGTGTGTGTGTGTGTGTGTGTGTGCTTTTCTAGGAAGTGTCTAACTGTAATCTCTTAGTCTCAGACATAGTCAAAAATTCACCTGTGCTGCTTTGAACATTTTGACATTGTTGAAGGTTCTGGAGGGATCCCAAACAAAACATCTGAGATCTTAAAGGATCTGAGCATGACTTCTGTTTAAAGAAAAATCTAATTGAACCGCATGAAGCTATTTTCAGCACAGCAGCTGTGAATCAGCAGTTGTGGAGGTGCAGCATTTCAGGGTTTTTGTGCATTCATATTCCCTGGTGTTAGACACTGTATTAACAGGTATACTGTATATCTATAGGTGACGTACAGTACTTATGAGCGTGAGCCTATGTGAAGCACAATGTGCAGTTGGGCGGTAGTTAATATTCCCTGACAGAGTTGAAATGATATTATGTGTGAAGAATGATTGACCACAGAAATACCACTAATGTTAATGCTATTATAATATTTACTGTAAATTGTAAGTATTACAGGGAAAGTCATGGAGATTTTTTCCAGTTAAGTTCAGCACTATAACATTTCAGTAATCACAGCTAACCTGGAGGTCATGGAGGTTCACTGATTAAAAGTTATGGAAACCCTGTTACTAGTTTTCTCATATCTCAAGTGACTTCATCTTGGCTTTCAGCCTTGGTGAATCTGAGCGGCCTCACAATTTTAGCTCTCTGAGCATCTGTTTCAACATTTACTAGTGTTAATTGGATTGACTAACTTGTGCATAAAGTAACAGGCAGAAACACTTATTGTTTCCATATACTTGATTTAAAGTGTTATTTCTTGTTTTTACCAGCAAAATTACAACTCAATCAAATTCTCCCAACCACAAGATGATTTTTGGAGTTGGCTGCATTGCTGTTAAAGCAACTTAAATAAAAAAAGTATATTATCTGAATACATTAAAATGAACATCAAAACAGATTTGGAGAAATTTAGCATTACATCACTTGCTCACTAATGGATCCTCTGCAGTGAATGGGTGCCGTCAGAATGAGAGTCCAAACAGCTGATAAAAACATTACAATAATCCACAAGTAATCCACACCACTCCAGTCCAGTCCATCAGTTAATGTCTTGTGTTTGTAAGAAATAAAACACTCAATCCACCCCTGGGTCTAACCTTTACCACCACCCAAAAAAGATAAGGAAAGCATCTTCTTTAAAATGATAAGCCAATTTATTTTGTTATCCTAACTATGCACAATTAAATGGTAAATTGCCTCTGATTATTTGCATTCAGCATTGATTTTCCCTGCTGGCTCCCGAATCTGAGTGTTTTAGCTCAAGCTTCTTTCACAAGCATTGAATCCAGAAGCATATATATTTCCAGAAGGAAAACAAACAAAACCAAGAAAAAGGTAACTGTAATAAAAAAAAAAAAAATCTAAAGCTTTCTCAAGACATCACAGCCAGAAGTCCCAGCGTCAGACAGCAGAGCACAAAGCAGGTACAGAGGTGTGATGTCTTTCAGCACCCACTCAATGAGGAACAGATGCTGACCTTTATCTAAGAGTCACTGTGGGGAACAGACACAGAAACAATGCCAAAAATGGCCCACCGTCATTTTGATAACGAGACTTGCCAACGCAGAGCACAATCAGGGCGATTCATTAAGCAAAGCCTCTTTACAGAGCATTACAGAACACTAAAGAGACTAAAGACTAGTTTGCTAATAATGGAGGCATGAAAAGATCCTGTAGAGATTTAGAGGTGTTCCTCACGATTCATTCTTTATAGCTCCTTCTATAGACCCTTTTCGGGCAAACATCACAATTATGCCACAGCGCTAGCTGGAGGCAAAACAAAGGGAAAACTGGAGGTGGCCAGTTCAAACCAGCACAGATTCAGCTACATAAGGAGTCTAAAATATTATCTAGTTGTGATGTTGGGTGCCAGAATCAATGTAGTGGAGGTTCTAATTTGAAATTGTGATGCATACCTGCTGAAAAAAACGACGGCAGCTGTGGTTAAACGCAATAAAATGGGCGGACTGGACAGAAACGATCATTGAAAATGTGACCCTGGACCACAAAACCAGTCACAAGGGTCAATTTTTGGAAATTGAGATTTAGCTGAATAAATCAGCTTTCCATTGATGTATGGTTTGGACAATATTTGGCTGAGATACCACTATTTGAAAATCTGGAGTCTGGTGCAAAAAAAAGAAAATTTTTTCAGAACATTTTAGTTTTTCACTAACCACGCATAAATGTTGCTTGCTCAAAAACACAATCATGTACATAAATGCTGCTCACATATTATTGTAGCCCGGTTTGTGCTGTTTACAGTGTTATTTATTTACTTTTACTTTTTTCACCATTTATATTTTTATAAGCAACTGAAAAAAGCACAAATGTCAGGGCATGTCAAAACTTCTCCAGGCCTCCAAAACACCCTCAGACCCCAGACGGTTAAAGTTGTCCAAATTAACTTCTTAGCAATGCATAATAGGCTACTAATCAAAAATTAAGTTTTGATCTATTTACGGTAGGAAATTTACTAAATATCTTCATAGAACATGATTTTTACTTAATATCCTAATGATTTTTGGCATAAAAGAAAAATCCATCATTTTGACCCATACAATGTTTTGTTGGCTATTGCTACAAATACACCTGTGCTACATATGATTGGTTTTGTGATCCAGGGTCACAAATGTTCATATTTGCCATGCATACCTGTTGGTATGCCCGTGTACAACCACCAGAGAGCACTCTTCTTGACTTTTGTTTGTTTCTTCTGGACTTCAGTTCCCATCAACCCTTTCTCTATTGTTTCATTACCTTCAGCTGTCTCATCCTTTAAAATTAACCTTTTCAAATAACAACTGTGGTCCTGGACAGTGAGTAACCTTACATATGCAGGTAAAATCTGATTTTTTCTAGTCATTGTTAAAAAAAAAAAAAAAAAAACAAGCTAACCAACACCATAGCTAGCATTAGTGAAGCGTTTACTAACAGGAAAAGGGTCTATACATTCTTTTCTTTTTCTCCACCTAACTTTATGCAGCTAGAAATGCTGCTGATTTATCTGTGTGATTGTAGCATTGCTGTTCTCAGAGAAATGTCACTTTTACATAGAAAATGTGTTGTTTTAATTGGCAAAAGGCTGTAGCGTCGTTTTACGGTCCCATTTGTTGTGCACGCATGTCATAATCAAATGTGGTCTCCTGTCATGTCTTTGTCAAGCAGCATTCGGAAGTGCTTAGTTTAATGAATCTGTTAGCTTTAATATAGCCTTTGCAGTGAACCAATTAAAAATTGTTTATTTAAATATAGTTGTGATTTCATGAATTGAAGGTTTATTTTTCATTTTAAGGTACTCTAAGTTGTAGCAATTTGATTTTATTGGTGTAATAAATTGATGCAGTCTCTTCATTTATGACCAAGAAATGTATGTATTTTTAATTGCTCTGAATGTTTTGGCATAACATCCATAACTTCATCCTTCAGTTGTTGATATCGGTATTGTAGGTCAGTGGCTGAATATAATAAATGGTCTAATGGTAATGTTTTATATTATTGTAATATATTTTTTTTTTTAGTAGTTCAATATTCCAGCTGTTTGTCAGTGGATGCATACTACCATTCAAAAGTTTTGGGTCTTTAAGTGTTTTTCTCTCTTATTCTCACCAAGGCAGCTTTTATTTAGTAATTATAATAATACTAAACGGCAATACTATTTAAAATAACTTTTTTATTTTAATATATTTAAAAATGTAACATTCCTTTGATGCAAAGCTGAATGCTCCTCATTATTACTCAAATCTTCAGTGTCACATGATCTTTCAGAAATCATTCTAATATGCTGAAACTTTTCTTATCAATATTGAAAACAGTTCAAAAGAACGGCATTTACTCAAATTAAAAATCTTTAATACATTACAAATGTCTCTGCTCCCACAATACAATGCATCCTTGCTAAATAAAAGTATTAATATATATTTTTTTAAAGAGACCCCAAACTTTTGTACAGTAGTGTACAGTATTTGAGGATAGAGGACACATTTATTTGTTTGGATTTTGTGCTTTCACTAGCACAGCTGTGGTAATATGATGGATAGAGAGTTGGTGAGAACATATTGCCGCTGTCGCTTTCTGCGACTGATAATGGCCACAACCAGCCAGTCAACATTAAAAATAACGAATTCCCACACACCGTATCGCCACTCATTGCAACACACACTAACAAAATGAATTAGAGATCCTTCCTCTGTAGAGCCCCCCTGCAAGCTTTCAAAAATGTGGTGGTAAAAAATCAGTCATGGAAAAAAAAGAGAAACAGGATGAAAGAATTTTTGACATTACAAGTGTGATTTTAACAGCAGGTTTCTATTGCACCACTGCATGGCCATAAAATCTCAGCTGCCTTTTAATAAATAAAAGAGACCTGTTATGGGAAAACAGGATTTTCTGTTCTCTTTTGAAACACAAGTTTTTGATCTGCTGTGTAGACATGCACTACCACAATACAAAGCTTCCTTCCAAGTTCACCTTTTTGCTAAACTTGATCTAAATGGTGTGGACAGCTCAATTATTATGGCTTTTTATAAACAAACCTAGGGGATGTATCACAATTTTCACCTGTACTTTTGTAGAAATCATGTTTGCACGTTGGCGGTTTGTGGTATATAATCAAAACCCAAGGTCTGTAATCTCAGAGGACAGACAGTCAAGGCAGTGATTTTGATGGGTTCACAAAATCCCTCTCTAGCATAAATGAGGCTTTTGATGGTGGTCTGGCAAAAGGCATACACACCTCATCATATAAGACGTGATGATCAGCCATACTTAATGTCTTCTGTCTTCCTCTTCACACAATGACATCATTTTGGTACAGAAAGAAGTTCAATGAAAATATGTTTGTTCCTTGAGTACCAGTGGATCAAAACACAGCAGCGATTTATTGATTCTAAACTGGTTTTGATTTTCATTGGACATTGAGTGGTGACACAGTATGGTACCAAAACTATTTTTCACAGGGGTTTTCAAAAGCGGTGCCCTTGATTTGTCCTTGGTGGTGCACTCTCAAAATATAAGAGCTGTCTCTGGTGCAGTACCTTTTCAAAAGGTGTACACTTTTTGAAACACTTAATACACTTAAGGTGTGTCCTTCAGAGGCAAATAAGGTACAAAGGTGTACATTTAAAAGAAAAAAAAAAACATACGTGAAAATTCGCTTTTTTCACTTGCATGGAAGGGAGAGAAAGAGAGGTAGTAAAAAAACAGTGTTTACTTCAGCCAAAGATAAAGTAAGTGAAATATATTTTGTAAAATAATTTTCATTATGTAAAAAATAAAATATATATAAAAAATGATATATTATTCAAGAATGTATGATGTAAAATTAAACTGCAGTCATAACAATTATGAATAGCTGATACTGAAAAGCTGATATAAAGCAACCCAGCTTTATATCAAGCTGATTTAAAGCTGCTTTGACACAATTTGCATTGTTCAAAGTGCTATACAAATAATAGTGACTTGACTTGACTTGACTAAAGAATATTTTGTTGTAATGTAAATATCAAAGTAATATAATATATGCTTGCTGATTTATTATCTAGTAAGGGGTCCTTGGCCTAAAAAAATGTTAAAGACTCCTGTGTGTGTATGTATGTATGTGTGTATATATATATATATATATATATATATATATATATATATATTAAATAATATATTATTCATTAACATATGTAGTGTTTACGTGTTTAATATTACTTTATATATTTATTAATATAGTACATTTAATATAATATATATTTTGCACATATTTCTTTGCAGTTACTTTTTATGTATGTATAGATGTATATTTTGAACTAGTACAAATGTATATCTTGAAGTCGTAAAACTTCTTGAAACATAAGGTCAGTAAAATAAATTATTCCACTCTATAAAAAGATCAAAACATCTATGCATTCTAAATCAGACAAAGAGAGAACAAAATGAAAAGAGATTTAAATAAGCGTCCTTTGTTCTTTGTGATTCTGAGTTGGAAAGTGTTTTTATGTAAGTGTTCGACTTAATTTAATCTGTGAGAGAGAAAACTGATCAGAATGTTTTGTTCTTTGACACACGTGAACATTCCCTTTTTTCACTTGCATGAAAGTGTGAGAGAAGAGAGAGAAACAGAGAGAGTGAGATAGAGACGGATTAAACCAGGCAGAACCGAAACAGGGGTAGAGCACTTAATCAGGAGCCCTTGAGCTCAGAGGAAGGAAGACACACATTTCCCCCACCAACACACCTGCCAGTTTGACGACAGTTACCTGTAGAGAACTATAAATTCACAGGCTATTTGAGTGTGCAGCTCTGTACTGTTATTATGTGTTCAGGTACATGGTGTATACAGTGAATAGTCTGCAAATAACATGCATCCATTTTTCTTGAGTTCTCCATTGTTGCTTATGGAAGGAATGTATGAGCTGATAAATGTATACCTTGAATTCAATGCAAGTTGCTTTTCATAAAAAGTGTCCAATGTATTAAAATGTAAAAATTAGTCATGGATTGTGATTAATCAGGATTATTTGCAAATTTGAAATACTAGGATTTACCTGTAAATCTGAAATAAAGAAATGCATGACAAACTAGTTTAAGGAAACATAACCTTTCACACCTCTGCCAGGTATGAGACATAATCCTTATTATTATTTTATCCCTATTCTTTTGTTTTTATTCAGCCATTATCAGCCTGTATGGCATTAAAACGTTTACCAAGCCACATGGCTTCAATCCCAGTATACATTTACCTATTATCAAAAGTATTTCTAAATAAATACAACAAAACATTTTCTTGCGACCTTACGTGAAGTATTATGACAAAATACATTATGAAGAAGAATTGGACATGTTCTGCAGGTGCATTAGATCTAACATTATCATCATGATACATAAAACAATTTATGAGATTAATAGAGCACTTTTACTCAGAGCTCACTTTAAACCACCATCGAGTGTTTCTAACAACTTTTGCGATCAGATATGGAAGTTGATTGTTTACTGTTTTTAAAATATGCTATTTAAAGCCTTTTTTATCGCTGTACAAATTAGCATTTCAGATGTAGCCTACACATTCATCATTGTTATGAAAATATCCAAATCTCAAGAAAATCACACACAAACCATATCCTATCGTAATCGTGTGTTTAGTATCTTATATAATCTATATTGACTGTTGTCATGTTTAGCTCTGCTGTATAAAAGCCTTAATCCCGGACGAGCCCTGCCTTTTTTAAGGGCAGTTGTGGCCTAATGAATAGAGAGTCGGACTTGTAACCCAAAGGTTGTGGGTTTGAGTCTCAGGTCGGGCAGGGATTGTAGGTGGGGGGAGTGAATAACCAACACTCTCTCCACCCTCAATACCACGACTGAGGTGAGACCCTTGAGCAAGGCACCGAACCTCCAACTGATCCCCAGGCGCCACAGCAGTGACTGCCCACTGCTCTGGGTGTATGTTCACTACTGTGTGTGTGCACTTGGATGGGTTAAATTCAGAGAACAAATTCTGAGTATGGGTCACCATGCTTGGCCACACACCACTTCCCTTCCCTTTTTTAACATGTATGCTCTGGCTGAAACTCATGTTGTTTGTGATGTTACAACCGCCGCTCCGTTCTTATGTTGTCAGGTATGTTATAGGTTCAAGCGATTGCATTTTCAAAATAACCCATTTGTGCAGGAAAACCGTGACTCTGGCAACACTGGTTCGCTGTACCCTTATCACACAATGATAGATAACTTTCCATGCTGCAATGACTGCAAGAAGTTGGGGTCAAACCTTATCAAATGTTTAATTTGTGTTAAAAAATATAAACTCATTTAAATTTTTAGATTAATCACATGTACCTATTACCTATAGGTAATAGGTAATAATGTGTTAACGTTTATAGCTGTAGTAAAATGTGTTTTTTTTTTTTTTTTTTGTCAGTTTACAAACCACAAAAAATGTGGCTAACAAAAATATAGTCTAAGAATGTTTGGATAAGTTTTCAGAATGTTCAAAACTTCTTATCTTTTCTTGGTTGTGTGAATGCTCAATGATAGAATTGTGAACATTATGGGAATGTTACTTTTGAATGTTCTCGGAACCATCTAAAACAAGTATTAGTGTTTAAAAAACATTACACTAAAAAGTTTCTGAAAAACGGTCCATGAAAAATGTAATGTTTCAGAGAAACGGTCCATTATATATACAGTGTGTATATATATATATATATATATATATATATATATATATATATATATATATATATATACACTAATGTTTTGATATCTTTATTAAAGGCCAGATCTATCTGTCTGTCTGTTTCTGTTCCTATAACCTTCAAACCTATTTTTAACTTCCAGACAAGGCTTTATGACAAACTTTCTAGTCATATATAATGTCCATCATAGATCTGTTAAGCTTTTTATGTTTTTTAATCACTTTTGCATGAAGGTTTTGTGAAAAAAAGCATCAGCAATGAAAAATCCTTCAGAAGGGAGGAGAGAGAGACATCTGGCCGTCTAAAAGAGCAGCAGCCTGTCATCTTTCAGGCTGTCTGACCTCTCGACCAGGTGCTAATACAGCTCTCTCTTCCTTTCTCTCTCTCTAACACTCATTCTACTCCAGCGTTTGAAGTGGATGGTCTGAATCTCTGTATTTCTGTTGGATCCTTTAGCAGAGCCATACTGTACACGACAAGGAGAAGAAAACAGAGGGAAGTCAATAAAAAGAGTTGCAATATTAGTCTGGACTCATTTGTTTCCTGTAATCAATTCATGGCCATGCACCACAAAGTCTCTTTATCTTACGTCTTGATGATTTCACGTTTCTTACAATACAGAGAATGCACAGGTTTCTTCCATATTACAGTTCATTTGATGTTTAAAAATGATGTTTGTCTTTACAGAGGCTAATGAATTATGTATTGATGAATTGTTTTTGATGTAGAACAACTGTTTAGTTCAAGACAAAATCATTTTTTTCAAATATAGTCAGCAGAGTAGAAAATAAGCTACCACGACAGCTGAAATCCTATTTTTGGTAAATGGTCTGTGTTTTCAGTGCTTTGTTCAACATTACAGAATGTTCCATCAGATTTAACCATGCTCTCTTTTACCAAAACCCTGCATAGATACTGTATAACAGATGCATTTAGATAGTATTTATCATAAATGGAGCATGCAAGCAGCAGCATATCGTGTCAGTGTTGTCAAAAGCAACAGCATTTTATCACGACAAACTAACGTCTGACAGCTTATGAAGCTGAAAGTGTTATTATACTTTAATGATCCACTCTTCAACTACCGTAATCTCAATTTCCTATTTCATGTTCACATGTAAAGCGAGTGAAAAATCTGAGGCCCATTTTTGCTGTTTCAGACCTTATGACGGTCACAGAGACGGATGTGATATTTCAGGACACCGAATCTACGGATATCTGTGAGGTAATAGATAATATATCTTTTCATCAAAGAAAGTAACAATTCCCTCCAATACAGTGAAAATAAACATGATTTTCCTCCAGTGCACCACAGTAGTAGTAGTGATCATGATTATTATTATTATTTGGTTGGTATGAGAAATCAGCATGCTTTTACAATTGAATCATAGTATATAGCAACGCATGAATCATCATGTAGTGAAAAATACCATATAGTTTTTAGTTCACCCACAGGATTGTTGTGGTCGGCTCGTCACACAAAACTATCTTAAGGCTTCAGAAGTTTTAGGAATATAGCTTCTGTAACTTTTATGGTGTTTTAATAGCACATTTTGGCCCTTTTTGCTTTCATTGTATGGTAAAGAGCAGAGTCATTCTGCTAAAATGTTTTTTTTGTTTTGAGGTAGAATGAAAGTCATATGGATTTGGAACAACATTAGGGTGAGTAAATCAAGACAGAATTTTTATTTTTGGGGCAAACTGTTCCTATAATAGAGTTTAATTCATTCCAGAGTCTGGACGCAATAGTAAACAGCCTTGAAATCTTATGAGAGATGCATCATTAAAAAGTGGACCGTTTTCTTTGTAGCCCTAATTAAAACAGCCTTGCCATACAAGAGTCTGCGCAAAAAAAAAAAGCACTTCACTTATGTTAAACAGAAACCACATAAGTCATTAAATATGTTTAAATATGGATCCTTACTTAAATGTATTACCCTACATTCTCAGGAAACTACGGTGGCCGAGAGAACTCAATGCGCTACAACTTCAGAAAACACATGCAAATAGAAAAAGCACCATCAAATCAAGAAAACATCTTCATTAGTTTGACAGCAGGTGGTGCAAATGCTCACAACACAAACAAATAAAGAAACACACTGCAAATGCTCACAATACAACCAAATACATTTTTTTTTGCAGTGCGTTTCTTTGTTTGGTTGTGTTGTGTTGTGTTGTCTATTTCTACACATTTTTCATGAGACTGGGCTCCCAGTTTAATGCTTTCTGAATTATAACAACTGTGTTGTTATGTATTAAAATTCAGAAAGCTAACTATCAACTACAAGGATATTGCTATCTCTAGCTGACCTGAAAGAGAGAACTGACCGCATAGGTGACATGCCAAATTTCACCTTGCAGTTTGCTGTCTGACACATTTCATCTTGCGTAGCTATTAATGTCTGCATTTGTGAACTTACATAGAGTATGTTTGGATATAATGGCAGCTGGACCAATCCAGACACTTTCAAAATATTGCATTCTGTCTAATGAGGACATTTACGCAATGAATAAGCCACTGATTGTCTATTGCGTTATTTTGCTTTAACTGTGCCTTTAGGAGTAAGTTCAAGTTTATTTGTATAGCACTTCTTTGTATAATGTATAATTGTATAATGTATAATTTTTTTTGTAATGTATAATAGGTCTTTTGTATAATAATATATACAATCTTTATATATCTTTTGTATAATAATAGGTCTGTGAGGAGTACTCACAGACCCTCTCCAAAGTTAAGAAAGCATTTGCAATATTTGTTATTGACTGGCCAGTTCAATACACAACTATTAGCCTCTGTCAGACTGATTAAACAACTGAAGATGAAGAGTGAAGATGTCTGGACTGAGACCGAGAGAGAGAGAGAGAGAGAGAAAGCTTCTACCTCAGACGACTCATTCGTCTGCTCTCTCACCATCATTCCTTTGCTTTTCAGTCATCTATTCATCTGCTATCCCTCCCTCTACCTCTCATTTGCTCCAGGACTCTGTTTGATTCATGCCAGAGATGATTCACATTCCACCATATCCGGCATGAGGGAACCCTCACTCTCCATCCATAATTCAGATCCCCCCTCTCTCTTTCCCTGTGTGTGTGTGTGTGTGTGTGTCTGCGCATCTCCATTCTCTCGCACACTGCCTGTGTCTTGTGCAGCTGTCGATGCATGTGGTAGAAGATTGCGCCGTATAGAAGACGAGGATCTATGAAAGCACACAGGTAAGAGAGAAATCCCTGGCTTTCTCTGCAAAGTTCGCCATTTCGGAAGATAATTGTATATTTATGGATTGGGGTGTGGATTATGGATGTTTGAAGTTAATGGGAAATACTGATAGAAAGGCATGACAGGCAATGAGATTGGGAGCTGCAGAGTGATTGAAAGTGAAAAAGAGATTGTATGGGTAATTTGATGGTAAGGGATGGGCGGCGCTCGATGTTATCTCTCATGTGATGCATCGTGCAATTAGAGCCACTCTCTGGGAAAGTTATATCGCTGCTCTTTAGTTTATGTGTGTGTGTGGCTGCTTGTTGCCATATGACTCTGTTTATTCATCATCAAACGCCAGTGAAGACACTCATACTATATTCATGGGCTGTTGTGCCTTGTGTTTGTGTATACAGGTCAATAATACAGTTACTTGTGGATGTAACACATTTGCTGATGGGTTTATTTGAGACTAACACACAAGCATAAAATAATGTATAATTTGATGACACATGTCTGTGTTGATGTTGTGTGTGTGTGTTTAAAAAAACAACAGATCTGCCTGTAGGAAAGAAAAATGTTTGATATCTCATATGTCTTCTAGATACAGTTGGAGATCAGTCTTTTGAATCTTCTGCTTTCCTGTTGAGAAAAACTAATAATCTCATATGTCTCGTTTCAACAATGTCTCAAACAGTGCTCAGATTTGCCAAGATAACATTTTAACTATATAACCAAACCATATTTGAGTTTTGCTGATGGTAGACCAAAACTTATCTAACGGGTACTACTCATGTTATATAGCCATCTTGTGTCGAATCACTTGTTGTTTTCCTCAACTGTAAATCGCTTTGGATAAAAGTGTCTGCCAAATGAATAAATGCTAAACGTAAATGGAAGAAAGACATTAGTCAATTTTGATACTTACAACATAACTGAGAACGTCTCGGTTACGTACGTAACCCTCGTTCCCTTATGGAGGGAACGGAGACGTTATGTCGTGACGACATTAGGGGATTTACTTTTTTGTGGCATGCAGATGTTGACAAGCTAGCGCGTGACAGACAAATGCGATGCGAAGGTCACAACCTTCCCGTCGCCCCAGCGCAAATTCGCTAACCTTGGCGCCCGCAGGGACCACTGAGTACATTGCTGCTGGAGACAGCCAAGCCGCTGTTCCTTTCCCCAGAAATCGGAAGGGATTTCGACCTCCTATGAAAGACTGCTTCAAGTCTTTCCTGTTTGTTGTTACAGCCCGGCAGTAACGACGGGGAAGCGAGCCTTCCGGAGAAGGGCGCTACGGAGGCCACACCCTGCCCGAAGGGAGGTAACGTGTGGAGACACTGGTATGGACTGGCCCAAGCCTGGGGCAGTGCTACATACGCCTGGACCCTGGGGCAGATCCTACCTAGGAGAAGGGAGGAAGGCTGCCAGCAGGGTCTGACAGAGCTCTGTCAAAGGGAAGACACGGGTTTACCGTGAGGGAAACCGTACCGTGGATGAATACACATGTGGGATCACCCGAAGGGAATCAGGCCACACGGGCACCTAGCCGAGTACAGGGGCTGACCGGAGACCCGGGCAAGCTAACACCGGTACTGGGCCTGGCGTCAGACTGCTCCGCCCAGCCTGACTGCCGGGGGTGCTGGAGGAACTCCGCCAGGGTTCGCCGTCCGGGGAACTAACTGGAGGAGAGAATAGGCGCTCGTATCCCCGGGTAAGGGGGAATGGCGCAGCAAGCGTGACACCGGCCAACTCTTCCCGCCACTTACCTGTTACCCAACACACGGGAAGAGACTGGCTCAACGCGGAGACTGTAAAATCTCGCGAAGGTGTTCGGTGTCGCCCAGCCCGCAGCTCTACAGATGTCTGCCAAAGAGGCGCCGTGCGCCAGCGCATAGGAGGAGGCAACACTCCGTGTGGAGTGAGCCCTCACCCCGAGGGGGCACGGCTCGCCTTGGGATTGGTACGTCAAGGCGATGGCATCCACTATCCAGTGGGCCAACCTCTGCTTGGAGACAGCCTTCCCTTTCTGCTGACCTCCGTGGCAGACAAAGAGCTGCTCAGAGCTTCTGAAGCTCCGGGTGCGGTCCACGTATATGCGCAGCGCTCTTACGGGACACAGCAACGCCAAGGCTGGGTCTGCCTCCTCCGAGGGCAGTGCTTGCAGGTTCACCACCTGATCGCGGAAAGGCGTGGTGGGAACTTTAGGCACGTATCCAGGCCGGGGTCTCAGGACAACGTGAGAGTAGGCCGGCCCAAACACAAGGCACTCTTCGCTTACCGAAAATGCTTGAAGGTCCCCGACCCTCTTGATGGAAGTGAGCGCGGTCAGGAGCGCTGTCTTGGCCGACAGGAATTTCAGCTCGACTGAGTCCAGCGGCTCAAAGGGACCCCTCTGAAGTCCAGCCAGGACAATAGAGAGATCCCAGGAGGGCATCAGGGGTGGCCTAGGAGGATTTAACCTTCTGGCACCCCTCAGGAACCTCACGATGAGATCGTGCTTCCCCAGGGACCGGCCGTCCACTGCATCGTGATGGGCCGCAATAGCAGCCACGTACACTTTCAAGGTGGAGGACGACAGCCCGCGCTCCAACCTCTCTTGCAGGAAAGAAAGCACCACTCCAATCGTGCATCTTCGGGGGTCCTCCCGCCGAGAAGAACACCAGTCCGCGAACAGACTCCACTTCAGCCTGTGGCAGGCCACTCAAGTCTGCCGCGTCTCATCCAGGAGCCGCACATGGCGGTTCCACAGACCTGGACGCGGGTGCCGTATGGTGCCGAGCCCCTGAGAAAGAAGGTCCTTCCTCAGAGGGATGCGCCAGGTAGGGGCTGTCGCGAGGAGGGTGAGTTCCGGAAATCAGGTCCGGGTGGGCCAATATGGCGCAACCAACAAGACCTGCTCCTCGTCCTCCCTGACCTTGCACAGTGTCTGTGCGATCAGGCTCACTGGGGGAAACGCATACTTGCGTAGAGCCCGAGGCCAGCTGTGTGCCAGTGCGTCCGTGCCGGGGGGGGCCTTGGCCAGGGAGAAATACAGCTGGCAGTGGGAGGACTTGCGGGAAGCAAACAGGTCTACCTGAGCTTCCCCGAATCGACTCCAAATCAGCCGGATCGTCTCGGGATGGAGTCGCCATTCTCCGGGGAAGTGAGCTGTCGTGAGAGCGCGTCGGCTGCACGATTGAGCTCCCCCGGAATGTGGACGGCGCGCAGCGATTTGAGCTGTGACTGACTCCAGAGGAGGAGATGGCGGGCGAGCTGTGACATGCGGCGTGATCGTAGACCTCCCTGCCGGTTGATGTACGAAACAGCCGCAGTGTTGTCCGTGCGGACTAACACGTGCTGGCCTAGGAGCAGTGGCCGGAACTGCTTTAAGGCCAGATGCACTGCCAACAGCTCTAGGCAGTTGATGTGCCAAAGCAGTCGAGGCCCCATCCAGAGCCCCGAGGCTGCCTGCCCGTTGCATGTAGCGCCCCAGCCCATGCTGGAGGCATCTGTTGTGACAACAACATGCCGGGACACTTGTCCTAAGGGCACCCCGGCCCGTAGGAAGGCAAGGTCCGACCAGGGGCTTAAAGAGCGGCGACACGATAGCGTGATGGTGACACGACGTGTCCCGCGGCGCCATGCCCATCTCGGGACCCGTGAGTGTAACCAGTGCTGAAGTGGTCTCATATGAAGCAACCCGAGCGGCGTGACTGCGGCTACGGATGCCATATGCCCCAGGAGCTGCTGAAACTGTTTCAGCGGAACCACTGTCCTGCCTCTGAAGGAACTCAGGCAGTTCAGCACTGATTGGGCACGCTCGTCCGAGAGACGTGCCGTCATACTCACAGAGTCTAACTCCACACCGAGAAAAGAGATTCTCTGCACAGGGGAGAGCTTGCTCTTTTCCCAGTTGACCCGAAGCCCTAACTGGCTGAGGTGCCGGAGCACCAGGTCCCTGTGACCACCCAACTGTTCTCGCGATCGGGCCAGGATGAGCCAATCGTCGAGATAGTTGAGGATCCTGACGCCCACTTCCCGTAACGGGGCAAGGGCGCCCTCCGCCACCTTCGTGAAGGCACGGGGAGACAGGGAGAGCCCGAAGGGGAGGACCCTGTACTGCCATGCCCGCCCCTCGAACGCAAACCGTAGGAACGGCCTGTGTCGAGGGCGAATCGAGACATGAGAGTAAGCGTCCTTCAGGTCGATCGCTGCAAACCAATCCACGGAGTGAACTCATCTGCGTCAACATCTTGAACGGGAGCTTGTGTAGGGCCCGATTCAAGACTCGCAGGTCCAGGATTGGCCGGAGGCCACCGCCTTTCTTGGGCACGATGAAGTAGGGGCTGTAAAACCCCTGCCTCATCTCGGCTGGAGGGACCGGCTCGATTGCACCCTTTGCCAGAAGGACAGCAATCTCCTTGCGCAGGACAGGTGCATCTCGGACTGCCACCGAAGTCTCGAGGATGCCGCTGAACCTGGGCGGCCGCCTGGCGAACTGAATCGCATAGCCGAGTCGAACTGTGCGAATGAGCCAGCGAGACGGGCTGGGTAGCGCAAGCCACGCCCCCAGATACCGTGCAAGCGGCACCAAAGGCCCAATCGACGTGCCCGCAGTGGTGCAGCGAGGGGGAGTAAGGTTGGATGGAACAGAAGGCAGTGCGTTCTGACTCATCCCCACAAAACTCCCTAAGTCCCCGGGGGGACTGGCTAGAGGTGCGCGGGGAGGCATCGCGTCCCCAGACCGCACTCTCTTGGCCACTGGCAATATGGGTCCCGGGTGAGAGTGAGGAGGCATTGCGTCGCACACTGTCGGCCTGCAGACCTGGGAACCCGGAGGAAAGGGAAATTGCTCTTTCTTTGACAATGTGGGTACCACTGGCCCTTGAGCCAGTGGCGGAACAGAAAGAAAAGAAAACACAGGATTCTCCACCCAGCCCTCCTCCGGGGGAAGGAGCGACGCTAGCCTCGTCGTCTCCTGGGAAAGAGCAAATTCCTCCATCTCCGGGTTGTGCGCGTCAGGGCCGCTTTGTCGTCTTCCTGGAGGACTTGGCGGCCGGCTGAGGCGCAGGGGGCGCCGCACTCCTGCGAGAGGCTCGACGCACCGGCCTAGGTGACGACTCAGCACGAGGCGGAGCAGCTCTGGAGGACGCAGGAGGGCGCCCACGGCGACCAGCAGACTGGGGCCTGGCCCTTGGGCCAGCGGTGGCAGCTGGAGCATCCCGCCGTTTAGGGAGGATGTGCTGAATTGCCTCCGTCTGCTTTTGTACTGCCGAGAATTGCTGGGCAAAACCCTCGACAGTGTCGCCAAATAGCCCCGTCTGAGAGATGGAGGCGTCGAGAAAGCGTACTTTGTCGACGTCCTTCATCTCGGCCAGATTGAGCCAGAGATGGCGCTCTTGGACCACTAACGTGGACATCGCCTTCCCGAGGGACCGCGCCGTGACTTTCGTCGCACGGAGAGCGAAGTCAGTCGCCGTGCGCAGCTCCTGCATCAACCCCGGGTCAGGACTACCCTCGTGCATTTGTTTTAGTGCCTTGGCCTGGTGAACTTGCAGGATGGCCATGGCATGCAGGGCAGAGGCGGCCTGGCCCGCAGCGCTGTAGGCCTTGGCGGCGAGTGCGGCCGTCAGCTTACAGGCTTTGGACGGGAGACGTGGACGATTCCTCCAGGTGGCGGCGTTTTGCGGGCACAGGTGCACCGCAACCGCTCTCTCCACCTGGGGAATATCCACGTACCCCCTGGCCGCCCCGCCATCGAGGGTAGTGAGGACGGAGGAGGGAGACGAGTGGCTTCTGGCCGAGAAAGGGGCCGTCCACGACTTCGTCAGCTCCTCATGCACCTCCGGGAAGAAAGGCACCGGGGCAAAGTGCGGCCGCTGGTCGCGTTTTGCGCCGATGAACCAATCATCCAGCCGCAAGGGCTCGGGACTGGGCGGTCTGTTGACCTCCAGCCCGATACTCACGGCTGCCCGGGCAAGCATGGCCGTCAGCTCTGGGTCCGGATCGGCAGTGGCGACAACACCCGAGGGGGGCAGCCCCGCCGATCGTTCATCCTCAGAGGACGAAAGCCCATCCCCCGATGCCGCGATCGACATCTGATCCTCGGGCGGCGCACCGAATGAAATGCTGGCGGCCCCGTGAGGCGAACCAGCGAAATCACTCGGGAACCGGACGGAACAAGCGCTGCGGGAGGAGTAAGAGGTCCGCGGGGACGTGCCCGGCGGAGAAGCTCTTACCGTCACCCTCAGATCTCCCAGAGCGCCAGCCGGCGGTCCTCTGCTCGAGCCAGAGAGACCGGGACGGGTGGCGGCAGAGGGTGCCAATCCTTTCAGAATGGAAAGGCGAGATCGCAGCGTTGCCATGTTCATACGCCCACAACAGGCGCATGACTCATCCACAAACGCATCTTCAGCGTGCTGGATGCCCAGACACTGAAGACAGCGCTCGTGACTGTCATCCGAGGACAGGAAGCGACCGCAACCAAGAGAACACGGACGGAACGGCATCTTTAAAAAGACGCGAACCGTCCAGTGTTTTAGAAATTTGCTCTTTCAGGTTAAGTGCCCAGGGGAATCGCTGCTGCAGGGACACCGCTGTCTGCACCGTAACGCCACCCAGGAACAAACTTCGAGGCAGACGGCTTTGTGGAGATCTGATCTGCTTTGAAGATTTCTCATCCACTCGGCTCCGAAGCAAAAATCTGATGAGTGGATGCACCTGTCGCCCTTTTATACCCGTATGCACGGGGAGTGGCTCAGGTATGCAAAATCCACTAGCCAAACTTCATTGGCGTTTTCTCTTATCAGAGGCAGTCGGGGTTCTCAAGTAAATCCCCTAATGTCGTCACGACATAACTCGTAGTGACCGACAGATAGGGAACTCGAGTCTCCAGATTTTCTGAAAGTTTTTTTATTAAATATTTACTCAAAAGTGTTTTGGCAATACCTCTAATCAGGTAAGCTTTGTTGATAAGCTACAAATGGACAAATACTGGCTGATTATCAAAATGGATCAGTCTCAGTTCCTCAGAGAATTCATTATGGATAAAGATAACAGCAATGTTTTCATATACTACTCTATATGCTTTTAGAATTTTCGTCATATTTTGGTTTTTCAGATCTTGTCTTTACAAGCCAGCAATGTAGTGAACCTATACAGTGTGCCCACAAAGTTACCAGAAATTAAAAACACAGAAAGTACAGAAGAAATATTCAGTGCACCTAGTAAAGTTTATTTCTCCAGCTTGGTATACAGGTCAGCTTTCAAGGTGGAACACAGACAAACACATATCAGTAGCTGCCTGTACAAATGTATGAAGCTTTGCATTGAATGCAACACTCTCTCCAGCTGGCACCCCAGAGCTGATAAGAAACCTGACACAGCATTTCATACACTGGCTTAACATCGCATCTTATAACCATGACCATAAACACACCTCTGTAAACAGACCAAGGCTGCACAGATATTCTACCTCACTGTAGAACAGTCAACATTAGTGAGTAACTCAAGAAAAGCACCATAACTGCATATTTCCAGTAGCTGTTTTTTTTTTCTCAAAAAAAACAAAAAAATATTTTCAGTAAAAATCTAGTAGTTTTGACGCACCACACTACACTGCTACGTCAAAATGTTCCATCGGTGCAATTTTTTTTTATCGCAGACACGACTTTAAAGCAAAGCTAACTTGTGACAGCAGCGAAACGAGCTGAGTCTGGAAGTTCGATTCATTTTAGTTTACTGATTCTTTCGCACATTTATTTATTTGAACTGATTCATTGATCAAACAAATTATTCAATTATTTCATTTTACTTCATTCTATTTATTGAAACAAAGTATTTATTTAAGTGCTGCTCTTCTTCATTAGGTTTTTTACCCACATAAATTGTTGTTTTTCTAGCTTAATTATCTGTATAGTGTAATTATGTTTAATATAATGTTTTAGATGTTTTTCTTGCCAAATAATTCTGTCTGTTAGCAAAATAGTTATTCATTTATAAAGATTTTGTCCTTTTAAATGTCTTTATAGGGTAGTGTAGTTTAGCTGAAAAGCACAATTTTTGATATTTGTGAGTTTTTTTATTTATTATTTGTGTTTTTATTGTGAAATTCAGACAAATGTAATGATGTCACCATAATTTAGATGTGTTTGTGCCATGCAGATAAATGTTCCACTTGCAGAATTTCTGTTCAAATGTCTGCTACATTTTTAGTAACTTTTAGTTCAGTTAACTTCTTTGTCAAAAGGGTTACTTGACTCTAGTTGACTTCAAACCACAAGTAGCTTATCCTGGCAAGCTATGGTTTCAAAGGAGCTTTCCCAACACGGAGAACAACACATGAGTCAGATGGTGTGTAACATGCTGGATCCATTCCTCACTATTCTGCTCTAATATTGAAGTCATCTGCTGCACTTTGGGACCCAGAATGCCTTCAAAAGGAAGCCAAAAGGCTCTGGTATTGTCTGAGAGAAAAACAGAGACAGAAGCATCTGTCAAGATGTGAGCTGTCTCTGGAAGAAAAGAAAGAGGAAGAAAAGATTGCTTTTCTGTCTGACTGTGTATATTGTGTGCTTTCTGGTTTCAAGGGGAAGCAACTAGCTTTTAAAACACGTTGAGTTAAGAGTAAGCATAAACGATGCTAATGATTAGGCCTGTAATGGCCTGTGTGTGCGCGCATGCTGACCCACACTATTGTATTTGTCAGCTATAGGCTCATGAATCACTCTTGTTGATTAAAACGCCTCTAGCATGCAGGCTGTGATTACGCAGCTGCTACCATTTCTAACCAAGGAAACAGAAAGAGAAAGCTATGCTAAGCAAAGGCATTTCCTCAGATGCAAAGTTTAAAGTCTCACAAAGCGGCAGTCACAACTCATTTTTATTTCTGGTGCATTTCGAAGTGAAACTGGATATCCAGTGAGGACAAATAAAATAAAATAATAATAAATTTTTTTTTTTCCAAAATACCATTACCATTTTTATATTTTATTTAGTGGCCGAAATTGGCTTCCATAGTTTATATATTTGTTCTATCTGTGAATACTGTGGGCTCATTGTGTTTTTAGAAGCAGCCTGTAGGTGGCGCATGCACTGAAATAATGAGGAAGTCACGTTTTGGGTCAAAATGTCACTGTGATCACTGTGATTTTCTCTCAGATATGTGATGTTTTTGTTGAAAATATTCCACGTTCTGCATATTAAGACACTTTGTATTGTATCGTTTTTAATTGGAAACTGACGTCAAATGGATCATTTTATTAACCTTTCACAAACAAAATAGAGTTTACAGTTGATTATATCAGTCAAATGCTATTTAAATATCAGAAATAGAACATGATTGCAAACATTTAGTGTGTTTTAATGACACCTTTATTTATAAAAGCAGCCTGCATTCTGAAATATTGATCAAATGTTGTGCAAAAGCAAATGTTATTTAATAGCAAAGCTGCAGTGATGCTGATGGCCTTGGTCGACATCAGTTTTTCCCAAAGTCCCATGACTGTTTAAATTTTCCCTGCAGTGTATCAGGTTAAATCTAATCAAGCATAAATAAACACGTTATAGTTTAATTAGGGTGTTTGTTAAATTGTTTAATTTCAGTCACATTTAATTAGGGGTGAAGAACATTGCAGTTTTTAAAGCTGTGCAGTTACAGCTGTTGCATTATTATATTTTAATGTGTTTAAAACTGTACTGATATAATATACAGGTAGTTTGGACTGTGTTGTGCTTATGAAATTTGTGATTTATATTTCATATGTTCATGGAAGGTTTGAGAACTCCAAGGCCAAAGCAATGAGCTGCTGTCTGTTCCTATTAAACAGCATCTTGATCGTTGCAGTGAGATATCATAGTATCATTTTGTACAATTGTGCATTCATGAGATATAATGAGTGATGCTTTCTGTGATTCTGATATTTTATTCTGTTATCAGCGTTGTGATGCCTTGCAGCAAATGGATGCGTGCAGAATACATTATGACCCTTCTCTCACACACACATGCACACACACACACACACACACACACACACTAAGGCTGGGCTATGCAAACTACTTACAATATGTTTGCATTAACATTTGTCTTGCCAGTAAAATAAACATTCCGGAGAAGTTTTATTTTTTTATTTTTTTTCTCAACATTGTACATGCCCACATTACATTGCCAATAGTTGATGTCACTCTTGTTGAAAGTCATTGTGTAACTCCCTCGTAGGATCTCTTCCCAGTGTTGATATGTTAAAAGGATTGTCTCTGCTCGTGAGTGCTTCTTTGCTTATTTAACTGCTGGTAAGAAATGTCTTGTGATAATTAGCCACAAACACAGGTTTGTAGAGTGAATGTTCAAATGTTCAGTTTGTTTCATCACTGGCTGTTTCTATCACTGTCAGTAACAACATAAACAGATGGGAATTGTTTATGCAGGTCTGTCAGTGGCTGTAAACACAAATAGCTTAAGGCACAGAAGATCGCACTGCAGTTTTTCCTATAACCAGTGCAGTGATGGAAAGAAAACTGTTTGTTTCAGCTTGTTTTCACACAGTGACAGAACTCATACACCTCAGACGGTTATTTTAAGAGTCGTTATGTAGTTAATCATGGAGCAGGAAAGCGAGTTAACAGATGTTTCATGTTCAGCAAGGCGACAGGCTGTTACTCATGAAATACATGCCAGCTGACAGTTCTACTTGTTAAATATCTAATCTATCTATCTATCTATCTATCTATCTATCTATCTATCTATCTATCTATCTATCTTCATTTACTAACAGCTTTTCCAGCCTTCATGCATTATAATGAGCGATGCATGTTTGTCTGTATAATTTATCATTCTCATTTTGCCACAGAAAATGATGGGAAATCTGGTTAAACACCATAATGTGTAAGAAACCAAATGGTAACACTATCATTAGCTTTACATGTGTTTGACTGTCAACAAAGAAGCTTTCTAGCAACCAAATTGTGGTGGATAAATGATACTGTGCAACACTATCATTTGTTCTGCAGACATGCAATTATCAACAAAGATAACAATTTACTATGTTTTAAACACCTGCAAATGTTATTGAACAGTTTTTTTGTTGTTGTTGTTTAGAAACTTTAACTCATTTACATGACTCATTAACTATTTAGGCAAAATTGTATTTATTGTAATTTAGTTTATTGTAAATGCAATCACTTTTTTCCCATTTATAAATGTCAGTCTATGATCATTACGGTACATTTAAAATGTGACAGTACACAGTATAAATGTCAAACATTTACAAACATTTGGTTCAGTGGCTGATATTCAGTCAAATCAATTATATTTTATAAGATTACCCAGAAAGTAAATAAATTCTATATGATAAATGTCACACTTGAAATATTGCAGGCATACTATCATTATCATATTGCATTATATGCTAGCATTGCATCTTATTTTAACAGGTATTTGTCTAATTTTCCATATCCAAAATATTTGGTCCTTGAAAAAAAAATAGATATGCATTGTTGAATGACATGAAAACTCATTATCTTTAATATAAGTGCACTGGCAGATTTTCCCACTTGCCTTAAGTACGGACGAGTTGCAAATGAAAAAAAGTGCAGTAAGTCAAAATTTGGACCAATTTAAATGATGAATACAATACAAAGTATAATTCAACCAAAATTTAAGATTCTGTCATTAATTACTCACTCCCACCTTAACACCTTCATTCATCTTCAGAACACAAATTAAGATATTTTTGACGAAATCCGAGAGCTTTTTGACCCTCCATAGACAGCAACACAACTGACACTTTCAAGCCCTTGAAAGGTAGTAAGAACACTGTTAAAATTGTCTGTGACATCAGTGTTTCAGCTGTAATTTTTATGAAGCTACGAGAATACGTTTTGTGCACAAAGAAAACAAAAATAACGACTTTATTGAACAATTTCTACTCTTCCATGTCAGTTTTTGGAATGACATGCGGGTAGGTAATGACATATTTTTATTTATTTTTTTGGATGAAATAACCCTTTAATATCTCATTCATTATTGTGTCTTAAGTTTTTGCACTGAATAGTGTTATTTGACTTCAGCAGTTTCCTTTTCCATTCAGTCCTTATGAGAGAGCACTATGAAACCATGTTAAACCTCACACTACCTTGAAGAGCAGCATCCACATTAACCTGCGTGCCTACAGCAAGCTACAGACGTTGGCCCTGACCTGTGTGCCTGTGGCCTATGGGAAAGAGAGAGCTGGGCAGAGTGATTAATGGTCATGATTAGCAGGTGAAGGAATGTGCTCTTATGGCCTAGAGCATCGCACCACATTTATCTCCTCAACTAACGTATCCTTTATGGAGGACAGCTTCCTCAAAGACTCAAAGTGACCTAGCCAGGGGGAGCTGAGGAAACGTGGGTGGGAATTTTGCAATGGTAATGCAACATGGAAGCATCTTGATGAGTCAAATATCACGGGTGTGAGTCAAATCCCACGGGTGCTTCATTGTTTGCATAGATAGCTGCCCTTGATAAGGTTTTTGCATGACACATATTCAGTAAAAAGTAATGTGGGCCATCTTTTAGATTCACAAAAACTCATTAACATGCAAAACTCGAGGCAAGATTTCACACTGATGATTTCTGAGCCAAATAAACCCGTTTAGCTTAAGCGAAAGCAGATACGTGACCTGACCCAATCACTGCAATTGACACCAGCAGTTTGTACAATTTTTTTGACATGCATTAGCATAGAGCATAAAACGGCATGTGTTTAGAAAGAAAATGGGGTCAATTTCGAGTCTGTGTTGAATATTTTCGCTACATTCTGTATTTTATTACTACGTGGATTCGCTCTGTGCTGTTCAGGAAATATCTGCGTTTGCCAAGAAACGGTTTTCTTTTGGAGTGTTGTGTTTGAGACTGAACGGCTTTGAAAAACATGTTTTTCTCCTCATTTAGCTTCTAGGAGGAACCTCTAGTGACACTTCATAGGGTGCTAAGTGACAGACGACGACAAAACCCATTTAACGTGACTTGTCAGAAATTTGATTTGTTGCATTTTATTTGGTGTGTTTTATTCAAATGACAGAAGAGTGAATGAATGTATAAACTCCCAACCTGTTGCAAACAATCCTTGAACACAATTTACCTGCAACAAGTCTAGAGGTGGAATATTAAAGTAATGTTTATACTCCAAAAGGAAATTCAGTTATTGTTTATTAATCTTTACGTCATTCCAATCCTGGATGACTTTATTTCTGTGGAACACAAAATAAAATCATACTTTTATATACTTTTAGTCCCCTCAGTACTATAAATATAAACATGATTATGGGTTAAATAAGTCCCCACAAGCATATGCATTTGTATATATGTGTACAGACAATAAACTGTAGGTTGTTTTTCTGTTTGCCACTATTCACTAGTGTTTCATTACATGATGTCATTCCTCAAAAAGGTCACGGCACTCATGGTTGAATTTGCCCCGTTTCTTCATCACACCCTTATTACACTTTAAAGCCATCTTTAGAAACTAGTCGAGAAGAGCAGCTTCATTTCACAGACACACAGTCAGACACCAATCCTGAAGTCTCTCATAACAAGTTATTCTGTCAAAGTCAACGGGTGGCTCCTGTTCATGCTTTGCATGCAGCTGAATCGATTAGGAAGAAGAATTAGTTTGCCTTTAGCAATAAATAAGAGACGGTTTGTTTGACAAGCGTTGTTTATTCTTTGTGCTCAGGAGAGAATGTAAAGCCTGCAGCTGTCAAACTGAGCTCTTGCGTACTTGTATATAATGTCATGTTTTTATATCACCCTAATGGACGTACAAATTAGTTTCCCAAAGCGATGTGATTAACCAACAAAAAAAGCTAAATGTTTTTGCCACATCTGCCAGTTGTAGTCGAATTTCAGAGGTGCCTACAATTACTTATACTGTGTGTACCATGAGAGCTCACATATTGGTGTTATTATATAGTCTTGCAGCTCAATTGATTCCTGATTTGTGTGTGTTTAACCCAATCTCATGAAAGTGCGTATAAATAGCACACCAAATAAAAACAAAAACTTGTGGTATTGATACGGACTGAAAATGGACTTTGGCATGTATATGCTACGTGATGGGTAGGATTAGGGTTGCGGGGTAGATGCGTATCATATGTACACGAAAACTGCATATCATATGCACTCCAACAAATTTCATATCATATGCACGCGAAAACTGTGTATTATATGCACGCCAAACACGTACGTATCACATGCACGCTAAAGTCCATTTTTGCGTTTCAATACCACAAGTTTTTGTTTTAATTTGGCGTATTATTTATACGCATTTTCATGAGACCAGGCTCCAAAGCCACTCAAACTACTTTATTTTTATCAACCAATTTTGCTGTTTATGTCACAGTAGATATATTTGGCAGCTGTCGGTCAGATGCGTTTAGATATTTTGTAATGTTTTGAATCTGGCTCTTCCAATTAGATTTTGGAGTTAGAATTAGAATAGAGATGTATTCATTTTATAAGACTGTTTTACTGTTTTGAGTCAGTTTGCACTCATCATAGTTTTTAATGAAGTTTTGATTGGTGCTTTAAAAATGCTTCTTCATGAAGCTTTATAACTTTTGTGAAGCTTTTGTTTTCAAACAGCATAAAATGCATGATTTTGCCAAGCCATGGATTCAGTGTTTTAAAAAGCTCAGTTTTTTTCATTACTGTTACGTTGTAAAAATGATTTTTCAAAGCTGTAAATAAGTATGTTTTACAATAAAATACTATTTCACTCTTTGGGTAGTAACTTAACGATGGTGATATACATACACAACATGCAGTGTTATTGTGAAATGTAAAGCTCAACAATGAAAAGCCTCTTAAAGCCAGTTTCACACAATTTGTAAGTATATATCTGGATTTACCTGATTATCTCCGGCTCCTCGCAACTGATTATCACATGGGTTATTTAATATAAAAACATTTTTACTAAATGTCTAGCAAAAAAAAATATTTGAGATGTTGTTACTGTGATATAAAACTCACAACATGATAGAAAGTAATTCTGCTGTTTACCACAGACATTAACTTTACCTATTACACTATTAATAAGGTTCTTTATTGGCATTTGTGGTTAACATTTCCATTGGACAATAGATCCCTTATAGTTGAATTTTTTTTTTTTGAGTTTTAAAATGTTCTTCACACTAAGAAAAAAAAAATGGTTCTTTTAAGAGCTGTTCACTGAAAGATTCATTAAGGAATCCAGAATGGTTCTTCTATGGCATCACTGCAAAGAAAAACCTTTACTTTCAAGAGTGTATTGTGCCAAAGTACCATAAAATTACCATGCTATACTTTATAGTACCTTGTGTAGTACCATGACATGAGAAAACTATGGTAATACAGCACAAAGAGCATGTGCTGACCAAGTGTAGCTCTGGCTGAATACATTTAAAGTTTCTCTTTTATATGACTTTAGTGCACTAGAAATGTTGAGAGTAAGACTTCTGCTGGTTGGGGAATTTATGGTCATGATATTGCTGAATCATTTGTTCACAGTAGGGCCATTGGTCTTGCTGACTTGTGGTAATATGTCTGTGTTAGGCGCTGAATATGGTGCTCAGATGATTCCACAGAGGGGAGCAACAGCCTTGAGACCATACAAACATGATAAGGCTGTTCTTGGTGGAGAAAGCTTGAGCTTGAGTTGATTTGGGTGGACAGTTTATTGATTTTTTTTCCACACATGCTGAATTGGGCCAGACCTGCTCTGAAATTCGCTAACGTGGTGTTAGTTTACCATCAAACCAGTAAAGATGGTCAAATAAATTTTAGATTTTGCTAACTATCACCATTTTGTTCACTTCAATGTTACAGCCTCTCTTCAAAAACAAGTCTCTTGTAGTGAAGGACCTGCAGTTTTCACTCCACTTTTAATGGGTTCTCGAATTGGTCAGAGTTTTTTTTCTCTTTCTTAAAAGATAAAAAAAAAAAGGTTGTATATATATATATATATATATATATATATATATATATTGTCAGTCCTCTGTCGTGTGTGTCATGTGTTCCCGCCTCTTGTGTCCATATTTGGTTTGTTTCCTGTGCTTGTTTAATGTGATTATTAGTTTATTCTGTTCAGCTGTGTTTTAGTCATTAACCTGTGTATTTAAGTTCCTGCCTGTTCAGTTTTGTGTCGTCTGGTCTACTCATTACTCCCGGTGTTCCTGTCTGTATTAGCCTTGCCCTGTCTTGTTTGGAGTCATTAAAGACTGTTATTTTGAGTTTACATCCTTGTCTGCATGTTCCTGTGTCTTCCTCGTGTGCACCGTGACACATATATATGTGTGTATACATAAATAATAGAATGCCTTTCTTTTTTAAATATGTAAAAATTGTATATATTAAAATGTGTATTCAAGTTTGATTAGATTAGAGTTTGCAAGAAAGCAAGCACAAAGGTGAGCCAGAAGAGTTTTGGAACCGATGGGACCGATGAGACAAAGATGAACCTTTATCTAAGTGATGGGAAAGCAAAAATGTGGATAAAACTGCAAATGATCCCAAGCATACAGCCTCATCTGTAAAGCATGGTGGAGGTGTTGTCGTGGCATGGGCATGTATGGCTGCCTCTGGAACAGACCCTCTCAACTTTACTGATGATTTAATATATGATGACAGTAGCAGAATGAATTTGGAAGGGTACAAAACTATCTTGCCTAGCAATATTCAAGAAAATGCCACCAGATTAATTGGGAAGTGCTTCATATTGCATCAGGACAATGACCCAAAACACCCTGCCAGTTCAGTCAAGGAATTTATAAGGGCAAAGAAAGGGATAGTCTTAGAACATGAATTTCACCAGCTGAAGAGGAGAGTAAAGGCAGAAACTCCCCAAAACAAATTTATTTGTGTTTGGTGACAAGTTTTTGGCTCAAGGTCTGCATTTAAAGTCACACCAGAGGAGTTTGGCTGGGATTAGGACTTGGCTTTATGCAGACCAGTCAAGTTGTTCCACACCGACTCAATCAACCATTTCTTTTTGAACTGAACAGAAAAGGGTCTTGTCCAAACTTTTGCTATAAAATTAGAAGCATGCAATACCCTAGAATATCATTATATGCTAAAACATTAAACATTGTACTCATGGAAATTATAAAGTAGTCAAACCTGTTCATTAGAAGGGGGTGACCCAATGCTTTTGGGTAAATGTGTATACACACACACAGACATGTGTATATATATATATGTAACGGATCCAACGAGACATGAAGCGTACAGATCCATTTGCAAGCTTTTATTCCAAAGCATGGACAAACACAGGTAGGGTTAAACATTAGTATATATGTCGAGGGCAAGACACAAGAGTATTCCAAGAGCATGCGTGGGTCGTCGATCGGCGAACATTATACAAAGGATGTGACAATAGGGGTAATCCGATAGCACGTGCAGTAATCCAAACAGGGGCAAACAGAGTCCGAAAGGCAAGACGAAAGGGCAATCCAAAAACACAAGAGCAATAATCAAAACATAGGTAAACAGGCTTGGCAAGACTAAAATATAGAAACTAGGAAAGGCTCTGTAAAGTAGCTATCAGCAAAGACCGTGATAAACGCTAAACAATACTCGGCAGAGAGGAAGAGGAAGTCCATGATTTAAGTAAGGCGTGTTATGGGAATCAGCTGTGTGATTAGTGCAATCAGCTGTGTGTGTTGTCAGTGCAATGGATGATGGGAATTGTAGTCCGATGGTGAAGTGCAACAGTAATGTAGTGCAAGAGTCCATGTGGTGAGCGGGTGACCTCTAGTGACCTCTAGAATGGAAGTTCATAGACCAGCTTCGTGACAATATACAGTGTTTCCGCTTCATTCATTCTGCCGTGGCGGCCCGCCACACCAAAAATCATCCCCGCCACGGCTGCAGCTTTTCAGGGACGTCACTCGATTCATTTACAGTCTGGTAATTTATAGTGGAGGAGACATTAGTCACACACTAATTATTAAAAGGTGAGTATAATATAGCGCAAACTTAAGTGTAATCATAGTAGTGGTGTATGTTATGTGTAACGATTCGATTCAACCTCCAACATTACACAGTAGTTGTGAAACTGATCGCAGTTGATCTGTGGTCCGTACGGACCAGACCTCAAGGTTCGGTTCGCATGTGATTAACAGACTAATTGCAAAAATGAACCATCATAGAGTGAACGTTTGTCATTTGTATGTGTTTTATCTTGCCAATTTACATATTCGAGTGATTTTAAGCCATTCCAGCGCAAGACGAGGCGAATAGAACTTATTTCACTGTCCGTGCACTGATTTCTGTGGCCACAGCTGCCGGACACGGCGCCCGCAGACAGATTTTTAAGCGCACGCGAACACCGAGTTCATTTTTCATTCGCATTTCCTTGTGTTTGAACAGACGCTTACATACAGAATTATGTGAAAATGGACGTCTCAACAATCATTCTTGATAATGCAGTTATTCATCTTCTGTGAACGAAGACAAGTTAGAAAGAAATAGCATGTGTATCATTATATTGGATCCGTGCATTCAGTCTTAAAGGGACAGCTGCCTATAAACACTTGCTGTTATATATATGACAGAAGAAAAGGGGCATGGTCCACGGGAAAATCATTGTGTCATTGTGACAACCCCCCCCCCCCCCATACCTTTATATGTCACATTTTTACATATTTAAAAAATAAAGACATTCTATTATTTATTTATTTTTTTTTGCATATAAAATGGGCAATGTTTTTCCAAGCATATCTGCTTAAAATAAATAATAAATAAATAAAAAAGCAACAATGCTTGGAAATGTTTACAAAATACCCCCCCCCCCCCCAAAAAAAAATAGAAAAATTAATAAATAAATAAATTTTAAGAAAGTCCAATGTTTTTCCAAGCATTCTTGCTTTTTTAAATATGTAGTAAACGAATATGAAACAAAAGATTAAACTTTTTTTTTTTTTTTACATTACTGAAACACTAACATTTACCTTTAAGCATGTGAGCCCAATGCCAGTGAACTTAAAGTAAGTGTTTTTGACTGACTGCTGTTTTTTCCCCCCAAAAAAATTGCAAACCGGCCCCCTGCAAGCAATCTGATTCTCTTTTGCTGTTTACAGAGCTGATGGCTGTCCCAGAGAAACCTATTTCAGTGATATCTGTCAGGCAGTAGGGACATTTTATATGTTGTATTCCAAAAAATAGCTTACAGCACCTTCAAGTCTTCAATCTTCATGTTGTTGCTATGCAAAACTCCAACAATAATCTTTATTTATCACCACCACACGACCAGAGCTGGTAGAATTTGTGTCTGCTACTTTAACACCACGTCACCAGAGGAAAGCTCCATGAACTTTGGCTATTACGGGACAATCCCACTGGAGCAACCAGGGGTTAAGTGCCTTACTCAAGGGCACAGTGATGATGGCCTCATAGCTCACTGCTGTGGTCAGTCACATGACCTCCTAAAGGCCCTGTCACATGAGTTGCGTCAAGGCTTCGACAAAAGCGCCATGTACCGCTTTGACCTCCACATGAAAAGTGTTGCAGATATTGTCATGTAAGGTTTACTTTACAAGGTTTCTAGGCAGCAAGAAAGCAGTGTGTGTACCGTAGAGTTTGAAAACATGTATTTGAGCTTAGAATATAAAAAAAGAAAAAAAAACTCAAGGCAATGAGTTTGATACATCACAGAATAAAATAAAGGACCTCACTGGAAAGTGCGTTACTTCAATTTTACTGTCTCATGGTGCTTTGTTAAGTTAAATTGAATTGAGGCACCACAACTTACAAATAGAAATAAATTATAAGGCTTTAAAAAGTTTGAGAGTGTTTAAATAGTTTTGTTGCTTTTTTAACTATATGATTCCAAGAACCTCCAAATATATTCAAATACCTCCAAATATTCAAAAATTAAAGGATGGAACCATTTAGACAAAAAGGTTACTCTATGGCATCATGAAGCAACTTTATTTTTAAGAGAGTAGATGTTGATAACAGACTGTCTTGATAAGTGAGTCGTTGAACAAATCAGTTTAGGTGAATGATTCAAAACAGTGATTCATACAGGAATGAAACAAAGTGAGTCAACCAATTCAAAAAGTGATTTCTTCACAAACGACACAGATGTGTGTGGAAGCTTGTTCTGCCATGGGATAAAATATTTAAAATAAAAACATTTCTCACAATTAAAAAAAAAAAAAATAGTTATGAGTTTATATCTAACAATTCTGTCTCTTTTTTTTCTTCTCGCAAGTCTGAGAAATTAAGTTATAATTGTGGAATAAGCATGCAATTGTGAGGAAAAAAGTCAGGATTGCGAGATAAAAAGTTACAGGTAGCTTAAAAAAATCCATGGCAGAAACAAAAAATAATAATTTAGACAGGGGAAAAAGCTAGAATTCTGAGAAGTAAACTCAGAATTGTAAGAAACGTCAGAATTGTTAGAAGTTTATACAAGATAATATCTAGAAATTCTAAGTTTTGCTTTCTCAGAGTTGCTAATTTATATCTCACATTTCTAAATTCATATCTTGCAATTCTGATTTTTTTTTTTTTTTAATTCTGAGTTTACTTCTCAAAATTGTGAGAAACAACCTCAGAAATGTAAAATAAAAAATAGTAAAAGTCAGAATTGCGTTATGTAAACTCATCTTTCCTATATTCACAAGTTCACATCTTTCATGTCTAAATTTATATCTTGCTATTTTTTATTAAGAAAATTAAGAAAAAGAATTAAGAAAAAACTCATAATTGTGAAATAAAAAGTTAAAAAAATCTGAATTGTGAGATGTATGTGTTTTGTAATTCTGACTATTTTTTTTATATTTATACAGATTTTTTTTTTTTCAGAATACTGGTGTGTACATTCAGGAATAAAATGTCAAAATGTAAAAAAGTGTGTTGCTTGGTGATGTGCAGCGGTTCACTGTGGCTACGTTTGTAACTATTGCAAAGCAAAAATAGAACTGCCAATACTGTCTAAAAATGTATATTAACATGAATATGTTCATGTATATTTTATACATGAACTGATGTATAAAAGTAATATCACCCACACAATCTTGCTGTTTTATCCATATAATTCAGTATGTTTTTAATAGCCTACTTGAAAGCCTTTCAGAGTAATCAGAGCCATTTCCTGTACATTCATTCATTTGAAGTTGTTCTCCAGACATACATGCACCAAGACACATAAGAGTACGGCTTGAGTGCTTCCAGATGAGCCCTCACCTGATGCCATCTCACTGTGTGTATTCTGCACACGGCTCATCAGAAATGGCAATATGGGTTTAACTGCAACCTTGAGGCCAGGAAAAAGAAGTTCTTAATTACTGCGTGAACACATAAAGTGGGGAAGCTTAGCATGCGGTGGAGTTATTGGAGTTCAGAACGTGGCCCATCAAATTCAGATGGATTTCCTGGACTGTCTGTTGCCATGGCAAGAGGACAAGTGCAGATGAGCCACGTTTCAAATACCATTAAAGCTATATTAACTCTCTTCATCTCTTCACTAAAGCAAAAACACGTTAAGCATGCTAATCTGAAGAGAGAATTAAGAGAATATTGTGGGCACTTAATTGCCTGGTACTCTGGGATACACTGGAGACAGTTTGAACGCACTTCAAGAGAGAATGAAGAAAAGGCATATAACAGTTACACATATTATAGTCGGGCACCCAAGTGCTCGTTAGTGAGAGTGATCATCAATCATGAAACACATTCATTCTGACTTTGTTTTAAACTTCACTTTGTTTTGATTTCTGTGATATAATTTATGTTTGTATTATAACATCAATGGTTAAATATAGTTAATAATTTAACTAAAACAAACACTTTCCTAGAGATATCAGTAGTACTGGATTCAGTGATATTCACCTTCAGTCATAAAAAAATGCCATTAAGCAAATATTAAAAAAACATACTGTCCTTATGTTGTTTCTACATTAATTTTAAGGTTGAATGTGAAATTATTGCAATATGAAAGTGCAATATAAAAGTATATTTAAAAACTTTGTTAGGTGGGATTAATCACAATTAATCGCAATTAATTTCAGAAAAATATGCGATAAATTAGTTAAGTTTTTAAATCGATTGACAGCATTAAAAAATATATATTGTAAGTTTCAAACTCAATTTTATGCTTAAAACAATATTTTTTTGTAATTGTTTCTTGCCTTTTCTTTTTTTGCGATCTTCAAGTAAATTTTGTATTTATTAATAATACCAAATTTTAAGATACACTATACTTAAGATAAATTTACTTTGGCAAAACTTGATTTCAGAAGATTTATCTTGATTTTATTATTATTTTTATTATTATTATTACTATATTTTTACAATAATTTTTAAGTTTTAAGTTTTGTTTTCTTATATATTTTTACTTATCAAGTATACACTTAGTATTTATTGATCCTTAAACATTTGAAAGAAAAAAAAAATACTGGAAAACTAGACTAAAATATTTACATATTTTAAATTAAATATTAATCATAGTAGACCCATATTTAATATGTTATGTATGGGTCTACATGCAATTAAAGTTTCCATTCTTTCTTTCATTCGTTCTTTTTTCGTTGTGCCATAATTGTATATAAATCAGTCCCTCTAAGGGTTAGGATCTAATCTTGTCTGTCTGTTTTCTCCTTACCCTCTGCTTCCCAAGAGCTGAAACTTTTTCCTTGAGTAACTAAATAAGATTTCCTGCCTACCAAGCCTTTTCTAATTTAATAGACTAATATTGCATTGATGTGAACCTCATCTTACCACTCCCTCCCAGTAAAGGTGTGTATAACAAGCATCAGAGCCCCTTACGAGGGTATTGATTTTGCGATGAGTCGTCTGACTGCTGGGCTGTGAGTGTTGCATAGCGTTAGATTGTCTCTCTGGCGGGATGTTGTGGGGTTTGAGTGGATAAAAAACGAGGAAGGAGACGGCACTCCATTGTGCAGAAGGGGTGCAGTTAATTCGATTGACCTCGTGCCAGTGTGCACCATCTGGGCTGGATACTGACATAACCAATTGACTGGTGTCAAAGCCACTCTCCGCTACTTCCTTATCATCGATTGGCCCTTTGTTGAGGCTGAATTAAGCTGTGTCCATGTAATTAGATTATGCCAGCCTCCGCTCCCTTTCCTCGGTGAGAGGCAATGGTCAGTGTTCCTGCCAGACAGGACAATCTCAAACCATTTGTGTCTATGGGGTTTTAATTTAGCCCTTCAGCCAACAGCGGGAACATGAAGAACGTTGCAATGAACCTGAACCAACTAATCAAGATAAAATTAATAGTTGCTTGATTAATGCGCTATAATTGGGACATTTTATAGACTAGATTTACACCCCAACTACAGGACATGCCAGCCATCAACCTTGGCTTCTCCATTTCAACTGAAAAGTGTGAATGCAGGGGAACCACAGGCATAACAAAACATCTCGGTTACGTATGTAACCCTTGTTCCCTGAAGGAGGGAACGGAGACGTCACGTCGGTGACCGACAAATTGGGATCTCGCTTAGAGAGACCAATCCACTACGAGTGTATCTAAACGAGCCAATGAACATTGGCATGCGATTATTGCATCCAGCTGCCGCTGATCACAGCGTGAGTATAAGTAGGCAGCAGGTGCAGCGCATATTCAGGTTTTCGCTGAGGAGCCGAGCCGGTGACTCGGCCGCTCAGCGGTGGTACAGCAGCCGTGGCGACGGGACGTGATGTCTCCGTTCCCTCCTTCAGGGAACGAGGGTTACATACCTAACTGAGACGTTCCCTATCAGTCGGTCACTCTGAGTCATGTCGATGACCGATGAATTGGGATGCCTACCAAAGGGCCACGGATACTGCCCCTTCCAGTGTCCTGTGGAAGCCTCCTGCGCCCCTATTTTCTGGCGCAGGTCAGGGCTTACCACAGAAGACCAGTTACTGTTGCTATGGCACTGCCCACTCAATAAGACAGGATAACACTGGGAAACGTACCCGTTCCACTTGGAACCAGACGCTGCAGAAACCCACCCTTCCCGAAGGAGGTTCAGAAGCACTTACACATATGAACAACCGTTTAGGTGCATGTGGAAAATTAGAGGTGATTGTAGCCTCTTGGACAATGGCAGAACATCTGCCAGGGAAACACGGGCTCTAAGGCTATACCATGGACTTCACACATATGGGATTCAATTAGGTCTTACATATGGAACCCAGCCCTCTACCGGTTCTCCCGGATTCATCGAGTGAGGGCCTGGCGTCAGACGCTCTGCCACGTCTGACTGTCGAGGGAATGGAGGAGCTCGACACGGTCTACAGTACAGACTCTCTGGAGCAGTTTTAGCAAGCAGACCCGAAACCGGAGCCTCTCAGTGCTTCTACCCATTTGAGGTGAGAACACAGGAGGAACCCGGTTCCACACGAAGGCTATAGAACCTAGCGAATGTGTTAGGGGTCGCCCAGCCCGCAGCTCTACAAATATCCGCCAGCGAGGCGCCACGAGCCAACGCCCAGGAAGATGAAACACTTCTAGTAGAGTGGGCTCTCAACCTGAACGGGCAGGACACACCCTGTGCCTGATAAGCCAGGGTGATGGCGTCCACTATCCAGACAAAGAGCTGGTCTGAGGTCCTGATGCTTTGCGTCTTGTCAACATAGCATCTCAATGCTTGGACGGGACAAAGCAAAGCTAGGGCTGGGTCTACCTCCTCTGAGGGCAGCGATTGCAGGCTCACCACCTAGTGCATGAAGGGAGTAGTGGGAACCTCAGGATTACCTGGGAGTCAGCCAGCCCAAACTCGAATCGTCGACCGAAAATGCGTGCACGTCCCCTACCCTCTTGATGGAGGCCAATGCAAGCAGGAACAGAGTCTTCATTGAAAGAAACTTCAGCTCAACTGTCTGCAAAGGCTCAAATGGGCCCTGCTGTAGTGCTCTAAGCACTAGAGACAGGTCCCAAGAGGGTATAGAGGGGGCCGTGGAGGATTTAACCTTCTCGCCCCCCTATGGAACCCGATGACCAAGTCATGCTTACCCACCGACTTCCCTTCCATGGGTCATGGTTGGCAGCAATCGCAGCCACATAGACTTTAAGGGTGGAGGGAGACAGCCTTCGCTCCAACCCCTGCTGCAAAAAAGGACAGCACGACTCTGATCGGACACTTCCGGGGGCCTTCTCGGTGAGAAGAACACCACTCGACGAACAGGTTCCACTTCAAGGCGTAAGCATGTCTCGTAGCCGGCGCTCTCGCCAAAGTGATTGTGTCACCTAGGCAAGTTTTATTTATATAGCACGTTTCATACACAGTGGTAATTCAAAGTGCTTTACATAAAAGAAAATTAAATAGACATTAAAAATCAATAAAAACATGGGAATAAAAATAATAAAAACAAGGAATTTTAAAATGATATAGAAATTGATTTAAAATAAATTTAAAGAAAATGATTATACATAAAATTCATTGCAGTCAGTTCGGACATATAGCACAGTGTTCATTCAACAAATGCACAGTTAAACAGATGAGTTTTGAGTCTTGATTTAAATGTGGCTAATGTTTTAGCACATCTGATCTCTTCTGGAAGCTGGTTCCAACTGCGGGCCGCATAATAGCTAAAAGCAGACTCCCCTTGTTTTGTGTGAACCCTTGGTATTTCTAATTGACTCGATTCTAATGATCTGAGTGGTCTGTTCGGTTTATATTCAGTGAGCATATCAGCAATATATTTAGGTCCTGGGGCATTGAGTGACTTATAAACAAGTAAAAGTACTTTAAAGTCAATCCTAAATGTAACTGGAAGCCAGTGTAAGGACCTGAGGACTGGTGTGATATGCTCAGATTTTCTGGTTCTAGTCATAATCCTGGCAGCAGCATTCTGGATGAGCTGCAGTTGTCTAATGGTCTTCTTGGGAAGGCCGGTGAGGAGACCGTTACAGTAATCCACCCTGCTGGTGATAAAGGCATGAACAAGTTTCTCCAAGTCTTGACTGGAAACAAAACATCTAATTCTTGCAATGTTTTTGAGGTGATAGTATGCTGATTTAGTTACTGCTTTGACATGACTACTGAAACTAAGATCTGTCTCCAGAATCACCCCAAGATTTCTGACTTGATTTTTAGTTGTTTGACCCCTAGAGTCAAGGTATGCATTCACTTCGAGAACTTCATCTTTGTTTCCAAATGCAATGACTTCAGTTTTCTCCTTGTTTAACTGAAGGAAGTTCTGGCACATCCAACTGTTAATTTCATCAATGCATTGGCAGAGGGAGTCAATGGGGCTGTAGTCATTTGGAGATAAGGCTAGGTAAATCTGGGTATCATCAGCATAGCTGTGATAGGCAATTTGGTTCTTCCTCGTTATCTGACTTAGTGGGAGCACATACAGGCTAAACAAGAGCGGTGCAAGAATTGAGCCTTGTGGGACTCCACATGTCATGGCCGTCCACTTAGACTTATGCTCTCCTACACTCACATAATAACCTCTCCCTTCTAAGTATGATCTGAACCATTTGAGTACCATCCCAGAAAGCCCGACCCAGTTTTCCAGTCTCTCTAGAAGTATGTTATGATCGACAGTGTCAAACGCAGCACTAAGATCTAGTAGTACCAGCACTGATATTTTGCCAGAATCAGAATTGAGGCGAATATCATTTATTATCGTAATGAGTGCTGTCTCTGTGCTGTGCTCGGAAACCAGATTGAAAATTGTCCAGGTATCCATTTGAGTGGATAGAACCTCCGCGTCCCGTCCAGGGACCAGACATGAAGTTTCCAGAGGTCTGGACGCAGGTGCCACAAGGTGCCCAGTCTCTGAGTCAGTAGATCCTTCCTCAGAGGGATCTGCCAAGGAGGGGCTGTCACAAGGAGCATCAGTTCTGGTAACCAAGTCCGAGAGGGTCAGTACGGTGCCACGAGCAGGACTTGCTCCTCTTCCTTCCTGATCTTGCACAGTGTCTGTGCGAGAAGGCTCACTGGGGGGAACGCATACTTGCGAAGGCCCCGCAGCCAGCTGTGTGCCAGTGCGTCCGTACCGAGTGTTCCCTCTGTCAGGGAGTAAAACAACTGGCAATGAGAGGTCTCTAGAGATGCAAACAGGTCTACCTGAACGGGTCCGAAACGTCTCCAAATCAGCTGGACCGTCTGGGGATGGAGTCTCCACTCTCCGGCGAGTGCAGCTCGTGACACAACGTCGGCTGCCCGGTTGAGCAAGCCCGGAATGTGAATGGCACGACGCAACCTCAGATGCTTCTGACTCCCGAGGAGGAGGTGGCGGGCGAGTTGCGACATACGACGGGAGCGTAGACCACCTTATCTGTTGATGTACGCAATGGTCGCAGTGTTTCCATGAGGACCAGTACATCCTCTTTTAGAAAAATTACTCTTTTAGTGGGCTGAAGCGCAATAAGGTACTCGAGGCCGTGCTGTATCGTGAATAAATAATGTCATGTTTCTTGTACTCATTGGTTTGTTCTTGTCATGTGACCCTCACTGTTTACTATAAGTAGCGTCATTGCCTTTGTTTCTTCGCCGTGTATTGAATGTATTTATCCAGCTGTCGGTGAGTTTTTAGTTAGTCAAGTCTAGTCTGGTCAAGTCTTCGTTTGTTTATTTTGGATTGCACTTTGTTTTATAATAAACATGCACTTGGATTTTTACTACGGTCTCCTCAGTGTACTCTCATTACAACCATTCAAAAGCTTGAAGTCTTTTTTTTTTTAGCAAGGATGCTTTAAATTGATCAAAAGTGATAATAAAGACATTTAAAAGTCACAAGATTTATATTTCAGATAAATGCTGTTCTTCTGAACTTTCTATTCATCAAAGAAACCTGAAAAAATTCTGCTCGGCTGTTTTCAAGATAATAATAATAAAACTTTTTTTTTTTTTTTTTTTTTTTTTCTTGAGCAGCAAATCAGGATATAAAAATAAAATGATTTCCGAAGGATCATGTGACAGGACTAATGATGCTATAAATTCAGCTTTGAAATCACATGAATAAATTACATTTTTAAAATGTATTCAAATAGAAAACAGTTATTTTAAATAGTAAAAATATTTCAAAATGTAACTTTTTTTTTTTTTTTTTTTTTTTTTAAACATTAAAAATCTTACTGTTCTAAAACTGTTGACCGGTAGTGTGTGTATGTGTATATATAACTATTCTTTTCTAATATTTTTATGTATTTTTTTCTTATTACTTTATTAAATTATATTAAATTACTTATTACTTTCCCATGTAATTGTATTCAAACAATCATTTTATTTAATTTGATTCAAACAATAAATTTATAACTGACTTAAAGTGAGTCTTAAACGAAAAAAAAAAATGTAATGGCCACAGAACTTGACAATTCCTAATAGTTTTAAGGGTTACTCAAGGCTCACCTTTCAATGACATTCAGCTAATCAAGTGTGAACGTCACATAATCAAATTTATTTTCATCACCCAAATCACGACGTGTGGTTCTATTTTTGCACTGAGCTGTTAACAGAACTTCCTAGAAGCAAAATCATGAATAACACAAGATAAGTTATCTCTGACAAAACAATATGCCTTTTTATCTTTATAGCTGTTGCATCAAAGTTCCATTCCTAATTATTAAACTTTAATGACACATTTTGGAGTGACTGACGTTTCTGGAGAGTTTAGTTTTGAAGCTTTCAGACGGAATCTCTTGAGAGCGGCAACAAGACATTTAAATCTGATGTATGATGTGTATTTAATACTTTTCAGATTCTTTCTTCACCCCTGGATAACAAAACACCAAACTTTCAATCATCAAAAGCCAGCGTTGACCTGTTTATATGGCAAACAAGAAATTGGCATGTTCAATATTGTACATATCCAGGCCAGAGCGGAGGTGTTACCTATAATTAACCTGTTCCGTAAGTCTGAAAACATGTGGACGTTTCCTCTGAGCACGTCAGCCAAATCCATAATGCATATGTTCATAGGAGTGGGAGCAAACCCATGTTAAAAATTTACTAGCATCAGAAATAATTCATTCAGCATTTTAGGGGTTGGATTTTGAGTCAGAAGACACATTTTCACCCATTGCACTTCACTGATGTCACTGAATATGTAACTCCCTTGAATGTTGGCTACTTTGTATTCTGAACACCCCGTTTAATACAGCAGCGTCATTGAATGTTGCACTTGTTTGAAGAGATCAGTAGCTTTTTTGGATTAAAAGATCTTCATTATTTATGAAGTTGCCTTTGAAATGCTTTGGATTCTTTCATCTGTCACTAATGTTAAAATCAGTGCAATACATGAAATTTGCAACATGATATTCTACATCAAATACTGTAAAATTGCTGAGGGGAGTGTGAAAGGAAAGGTTACCATTCACTGCCTCAAAAACTCCATAAAATGGCCATATTTTGAAATTGCATGCTGGAGTTTTGTATAATAATTCAGCGCCATATATTAAATCACACAGGTACAATCTGTCTGCACTGAAGTTGTAGGTGTTTTGTTTTGGAAATGGAGCGAGGTGTAAATATTCTTGCTGTACACCCATAGCTCAGAGCATTCTGTATTAATGTCTCCTACACACTCTTCATCAGCGAAAACAGAAAGTAAGCAAAAACTTCAGCATTCGGCTCCAATAATTCACCAAATGAATCAATGCTGTGACATTTTGCAGAAGCACAGACTAACTTGGGGGTCGATATATTGCTATCTATGTCTGTTTTATTTGTGTGGTGTTGTATGGAGTGAATGCAGTAAGCATTTATTAGTCTTACAAAGGTTTGCTTTAGCGTGTTTAATCATTAATACAGTTTGGACTAAATTGTGAGAAAGGCCCCAGGTTTTGAGCAGCTCCAGCTATATGTCCTTTTCTTTTCAAGCTAGAAAATCAATTAAATTGTATTTTTACACAGAATGGTGCTCACCTAATGACTTACACAACAAATATTGGTTGATATCACCAATATTATTATTATTATATAATAATTATTATAACATTATAATCATTTTCATAGTCTGTTTTGGTTGTGTTATATTAACAAAGATTATTTTGTATATATTTTATTATATTATTTTATTCAAAATGTTTTGTTTTATATGCAGAATGGACTTCCGCTTCCAACTAATAGCCTGCTATGTTGTCTTATATTATTTTATTAAAAATATTTCATTTTATTTTCATTTATTTTATATGGTGGACTATGTTGTCTTATATTAACAAAGCTTTTTATTTTATTTTATTATTTTCTTCAAAACTTTTATTTATTTATTGATTTATTTATTTATATTTTGCAGAACAGACTTCCAAATTATGCTTCCCACTACTAGCCTGTTATTCTGTCATTTTATGTAATCAAAGCCTTTATTTTATATACTTATTTGTGTTTTATTTTATTTCATTTCATTTTATATGGAGAACAGACTTCCATGCTTCGCACTAATAGACTACTACCAAGTACTCTCACCTCTTTTCACCTGATTTAAGACAGAGAGCCTTTCTCAACATGGCTTTACAGGAGGCCTGTTGGTTGTTGGAAGTCTAATGCACATTTTTTCACCCTCTGGGCAGAGAGAGAGTCAGATCGCACTGCCTGCTGTGTCATTGATCACCTTTAAGCTCTATCTGAAAAAGGAGGGTGACAGATTTTGTTTTCCACCTCAGTGGTTTTTGGACCTTGAAATGGAGAATGCAGCATTGTACAGTTCACCTAATGGTGCTATCACCTGCCTCTTCAAGTAAAGGTAATCTGCCATAAATTTAACTCTTGTTCCTACAGCCTACTGCTCCTTCCACTAGCATTAAATATTACTGCTGCAAGCAATCTTTAATCTTTAAAATCATTTAAGAATGATATAGCAGTGCTATTTTACTATCTCTGATATACAATTATAGTTTTTATTAATATCTTGAATTAGATTATATTTTTATTCCATGTTTTCATTAAAATTTTAGTTTTAGTAATTGTGTTGTATTTTGTGTCTATGTAGTTTTTTTTTTTTGTAAAGTTCATATATATCATATATATATACAAAAAACTATATAGACACAAAATATATATATGGCACCGTACCCCCAACTGCTCCCCAGGCGCTGCAGCAAATATGGCTGCCAAATACTCTGGGTGTGTGTGTGTGTGTGTGTGTGTGTGTGTTCACTCGGATGGGTTAATGCAGAGCACAGATTCAGTGACCCATACCTGGCCAAACGTCACTTCACTCACTTAATATATACTTATATATTAGTTCTGTCAAACGATTAATTGTGATTAATCACATCCAAAGTAAAAGCTTTTATTACATAATATATGTGTGTGTACTTTGTATATTTATTTTGTATATACTGTATAAAAACATACAGTATATATTTTGAAAATATTTACATGTATTTACATTTATATTCATAATTTATATTGTATTCTACACATTTTGCAATACATACTTGCATGTGTGTGTATTTATATATACATAATAAATATACACAGCACACAAAAGCTTTTATTTTGGATGTGATTAATCATGATTAATCGTTTGACAGCACTAATATACATACATACGTACATACGTACACACATATATATATATATGTGTGTGTGTGTGTGTGTTTGTGTGTATGTATGTACATATGTGTACATACGTGTTTTACATTGAGTCGCTTTGTATGAAAGTGACTGAAAAATTACAATGAAATAAAAGCCATAAAGAGGAAAATGACTAAAATCTCTCAGCCGACCTTGGGAAAATACTTAGGGTCATTCAAATATGCATATAATTAATAATCCAATCCAGAACAAAAACTGAATACGAGGTAATTAGCATTGAGTCTGTCATCGAATAAAAGAAAGCCAGCAGTGGCTTTATGAGTGGAATAATGATTAAAAAGTCACAAATCAAAGACTTCCACTGTAAAGGTGCCGAAGAGACATTTACTAGCCCTGAACCAAGTGTGGAGCCTGGAGGCAAATTAAATTGACGATGCATAGTTTAACTATTCGAATGTTAAAACTGACTTTGCAAATAGGAAGCACATAAAGGGATGAGACGCACGGGAAGGTCAGAGAAAGAGGAAGAGAACTGAAGGTCATCAGCGTTTTCTTCATGACCAGATGTTGAAAGTCTATAAAACACATGTACATAAACCGGTGGAGTGTTTTCTCATTTCATTCATGTCAAGGAATCGCCTTTTTGCTACATAAAATGGTGCACCATGTGTGGAGTAAGTGTTTTTATAGTATCACGTGTGTGTCAAAGCAATCATATTACAAGCATATATATTTGTACAACCTTTACCGGTCTCTGGAAATCATCTATCCATCTCATTTTTACATTTATCTATCCAACCTGAATGAGCACTAAAATTGAAAACGCTCTGTATGTGACCTTTAGGGAAAAATACTTTGGATCAATAAATTATGCATATAATAATGTAATCCAAGCCCATTGCAGTTGTTTTTTTGTTTGATTTTTCTTTTTTACTTTTGTATGTATGTAGTATATAAAAATATACTGTATAGTTCAGATGCCAAGTATGTCAGTGGTTGGGTTATTTCATTTATTTATTTAATTAATTCTTTAAAATAAATAAAACAACTTGCTATTACTATTTCAATGCATTGTATATTGCAGTAAATTTTGTTGACAGAATTCAAGGCCATTCATTCTTCATATATATAGGGTGAATAATATGACCCTGGACCACAAAACCAGTCTTAAGTCACTGGGGTATATTTATAGCAATATCCAAAAATCTATCTATCTATCTCTATTGATTTAGCATTGTGGACGTTCTAAATACTAAATATGGTTCTGAAAAGGTACTAAATATGTGCATCGTTTAACCTTTGTATGTCAATTTATAAAAATTGGACAGAGGTCTCTAGAGAATAAAATGTCCATGTGAAAAATAGGTCATAAATATATTATACTGCTTCCACTGACTCTTTATAACAACTCTTTTTAACAACATCAGTCCTGATCATAACTGCCAAAAAAAATCAATCATTTTCAAGATTTTAACCCTTACGCTGCCAGTTCTTTTTTTTTTTCTTTTTTTTTTATATATATAGAATTTCAATATTTAATTGGCATTTTTCAACAAAAAACAGAACAAGTGAAATATTTGATTTAAATATTTGGCCAAACCTGAGAAAATGGTGATATCAGGTGGAAAATAGCAAAACAATTTAAAAACAGTAAAAGTTTGAAGTATTGCCAACAGAATGAAAAGTCTATTACCAAAAACTGTATGATGCTTAATGGCACAGAGATTAAATATTGAGGTTTAAATGGGGACATTTTTGTCCTTAAGGTCCCGAGTGTAACTATTTTTTTACCTATAGTGTAAAATAGATTTTTGAAAGGAAATGAGGGTGAAATCCACATATTTGACAAACTTTAAGCTGTTTGCATTAACATAGACAAAATTATCATAATAAATAAATACATAAATAAGGATGCACAAGGGTTAATTCCTGCAATATTTTTCCAACTTTAACAAGTTTTGAGATCTGGCATATTTTATACCCGCAATAAAGAAGTTACAGCCATCAATAGAACGCCAACATCTATAAGCGCCTAAGGAGTATGTTCAGTGGAAACGCAGCACTCCTCATCATCACTCAGTTTGAGATGCATTTCCATCTCACCCGGCACTGAAACACCTTCCTCTTTGCTCCACACTGAGTAGCTTTAAACAACATGTGGAGAAGATAATGCAGCAGAGTGTGAAGTTCCATGGCTTATTAAAGACGACTGCACCAAATGAAATGAAGAAGCGCTTTTCTCAGAGAAATGGTGTAGGGATCTCTTATTGCATGCTGGGAAAGCAATTTATAGGTAAGGACCGACTGCTTAAAAAACCTACACTTCATGACAGATGGCATAGAGATGTGTAGCTATCATTTGCTGATTATTATTTACTTTCCAAATAAATTTCTTTGAAGTACAGTGCCACAAACCAAAAATGCATGAAATAGGCTTCTAATCTGATAATGGATGTTTCAGATAATGAGTTTGGAAGAGATACCCACAACCTATCGGAAGAAAGAGCCAGTCAATAGAGAAATGTATCTCCCATTAAGTATCTGCCCTTTGAGTTTCACTTACGCCCACAACAAACACACAAGTCATACCACGAAATGCAATTGCCAGGAAACAAACCTGTGGGATGGATCTGTCAATTTGCATTTATTTCTTCCTCGGCGGCTGAAGCTCTCTGTGAGTCAGCTAAATATTTCCTCTCTTTATTGCTCATAATGTCGTGGTGCTTGGATTACTCATCGTCGACAAGATGGCATTAGGCTGGAGTTCCGTGGACCTCACCTCTGTTGATTTCCCCCGAGGCTGCAGTTGAACTTTAATGACTCAACGGGAAGGAGCTCGAAGGGATTTTAAATCTGACCCATTCGGGAGGCTTTTAAAGAGGCAGAGAGACAAACGTCAAGCTTGTGAGAATGCTTTTGACCGGGCTAAGTAGTTCTTAATGAACTCTTTTGCCTGACGACTCCTGAAAACTTGCCAAATAACCCAAGTAGTGGACATAACCAGCCTGTGTTCAAAACTATCGCCTTACTTTAGCCCGATTCACAACGGTAGAGTTTATAATAATGTTTTCTAATTTGAGTGGTACTGGTTGGAATTTGTGGGAAATTCAAGCATGCTGCCGCTTCATTACGTCACGTCTGTAAACATAAAGAAGGCGTCCATGCTACTAGGCTATCACATGTGAGGATGTTCCAGGTGGCGGATCGTTTATAGTCTTTTCTCACAGTAGCTGGAATAATTAAATTTATCTTTTTGATGGCAGATTGTAATCCAGAAATAAATATGTGTTTATGAAACACATGTGTCTGAAATTATATTACAGTTTTAAATGTGCATCTGATTTCAGATAGCCTGAGATTACACAACATTTGAATTTCAAAGAGAATCAGTTCAAAGGACAATAATTAGCTTTTTGGGTTACAAGAATTTTTTAATATCAAATTGATTGGTATGTCAATTAGAGATTAGACTGTACAGAAATTGAAATCTACACGCTAATACACACTAAATACACATAATCACGCAATGCTGATTTTGTTAACATTAACAACATCATTCTATTGGCTGTAACTTCTTTATTGCGGGTATAAAATATGCCAGAACTCAAAACTTGGTAAAGTAGGTAAAATTTTGCAGGAATTAACCCTTGTGCATCCTTATTTATGTATTTCTTTATTATGATAATTTTGTCTGTTAATGCAAACAGCTTAAAGTTTGTTAAAAATGTGGATTTCACCCTCATTTCCTTTCAAAAATCTATTTTACACTATAGGTAAAAAAAAACAAAGTACAACAGTAATAATAATAATTTGCACGGTTTTATTTGATATGAGCTAGCCGATGATTAGATTTAATCACCATTGTAGCACGATTTATTGTAATGCTTTTTTCCTCGGTTGGTCAGAACAAACGTGCCAGACTTGCCACTTACTTGTTCAGATGACAATATCCGGTGAAAATTCTTATTTGGGTCATATATTCCAAGACGTAGGCTAGAATCTGTGATTCCTAAGTGCAGTATCCACACCGGTGCGGTGACTGACAGTCACACATACACCTCAAACTATTAGATTCATCCGTGCTGCAGCAGTGCCGAGGCACAACCCACGCAATGAAGATAATTGTGTAAATAACTGCAATTGCAGGTTTTCTAACAGAGATGGCGACGAAGAGGTAAAACTTATGGACTGCAGTTTTAAATGCACAATATGTACATTTTCGCCAGTAGAGGGCACATATTCAAAACAAAAAGAGAAAGGAAGGCGTAGATGATGACGCCGTGATTGAGTGTGGAATCATGGGAGTTGTTGTCTTCATCCCTGCAGCCGATGCAATCATGTCCATGGATGAGCTAATGTGTTAAAGACTTATTGTAATATTTCACTCTAATATGAAGCAGGGAGGGGCTGAAAGTTGTGTAAGCGAAACGAGCAATTGCTAATGAAGGATGAGAGCGATAGACTGCTCGAAAAGCAGTGGAGCTTTTATTATGCCACAGTCGACCACTTCCGCTTCTTCCGGTATGTGAGGTAAAACAGCACTGTTTTATCATACTAGATACATTTGAGTGTGTTGAAAGTTCTGTTATAATGCTACTCTGTTCGTTTGTCACCCGTCTAATAAAATGCATAACATATTAAAGTGTCTTTGGGGTTTCCATGTTTTCTACAAAATAATACCAGAAAATCGAGGATGTATGACGTCATTGGCAGGCGACACAAGGACACGGTCTGTGTCACTAGTTAAAATTGCTTATTTTTCTGGATTTAGACATTCTTTGAAACAGTTGGTATAATGTAAGAACATAAGTCAGCTAAATATATAACACTGTTCTAGTGTCTTTTGGATATTTTAATCAAAAAACCTTATTGTGGCTTTAAGTTAATATTAGCCTACGTGAAGGACATTTTAGACACAATGACAGCAGAATCATTGCATCCTTGATCAACAAAACATTGCTTCTTTCCTGAATGATTCAGCAATTTCAAACAAATTGGGTAAGTCCATAATTCAATGACTCATTTAAAAAAATACAGTCAGTTGCTTCATCTCTGGTTGAATTAGCCGTATTGAATGAATCAGTTGAATGAACAAATAAACTATTCACTTATTAAGACAGCGACTGGACAAGAATTCGCCGCCACCTACTGGCGATTTTAGTTACATAAGTATAATATTTATTTTTCCCAAAATTTCATATTCAGTATTATATATGTAAAACATTAATCTAATAACATTTTTTTTTACAAATGAAAAGGTTACAAAAGCTGCCTTTACTCTGCAAAGTGTTCTCATTTATGGCATTTATTTGCTTGTTTGTTTGAAATAATGTTAATGTTTTTACGGTCACTTTTGATGAAAATAATGCGTCCTTGCTGAACTTTAAAGACTGAAAGGAGCTCGAAGGGATTTTAAACCTGACCTGTTTGGGAGGCTTTTAACGAGGCAGGGAGACAAACGTCGAGCTTGCGAGAATGCTTTTGACTGAGCCAAGTATTTCTTAATGAACTCTTTTGCCTGGTGACTCCTTAAAATGAAGGGAAAACTGAAAGAGAGATCAAAAAAGGTTAATAGGCCAAGAAATAATGACTTCCTCCCCAGGTGAGTGTGCTAGGATTCAGGTTTGAGTGGTTAGTTTGCTAAAGGATACACTGACCGACACATATGTCAGTAGTTGAGTTCTCTTGTGTCGTGTTATATAAGAATGAAATAAGTAATATACATTCACACTTGATGAGGCAAGGGATTCAGATATCAAAGATCCATCTAATTAAATAAGCCAAGCAATCATCACTTCCATCATTGTCATTTTTTTTTTTTTGTCTTGTAAAACGATGTGCCCTTCCACTGGAATAAACTCAAGGTGAAAATGTCACCACAATTTGATTAGGTTCCTTCACTTCTTGTGTCATCACTGCTGTCAATTCAATTCAGCTTTGCTCAGCCAAACCCAGGTTCCCTAGCACTGATGAGACCTGAATCTCAATATTGTTTCTTTCTCATGTATACTAATGGCTTTGTTATTAACTGCATGTTCTCATGCTACATCAAAGGCATGCTTGGCTTCCGTGGAGACTAAAGGCCAAGCAGAATACTGCTGCAGAGCCATCAAGATCAAATTAAGACAACATTCTCCTTTAGCCTTGTAGAGTTTTACTTTAATGAGGCTTTTCTTGTTGTCAATTGCAGCTCTCCTTGATTCAATTATCTTGGAACCCTATGTAACAGTCACATGCTGTGACTCTATTGGATAAAACATCATGACAAACTGTAAGCAATCAAGCTTCTGGGTTCTTCAGACGAGCAGCTTTTAGAACAGCACTGTGCTTCTAATGATCTGTAATGCATTATGTAGCCTATCATATAATAATGTTAACATTATTATATATCAATACATTATTATTTATCATATAACAATGTTAACAATGATGCATTTGTCTACACAGTCCAATAATAAGTTTTGATACTGAATTACAGTGCACGCCACTGTTTCTCTCTCTCTCTTTCTCTCTCTCTTTGTGGATTCTTTGATTCAATAAAATGTTATTATTAATTATTATTTTATTTGATTATTTTGCCTATTATTTTATTTTTTAATAAGCAAATGGAAAATTCCTTTACCATGATCACTTTGATCAAATTAACTGCTGCATAAATGTATTATTTCCTTTACAAGACAATAGTGTATTGTGCATCACAATTCTAAAAAATGCACCATTTATTTGTGTAGTCCTAAAACTTTATTAATTAGCAAAACTCTAGCTACTGAGTGCACCAGAGTGAGGTCAGCTATTTTATTTTTTTTTCACCTCTCTTCACAGGTTTGTATCCATGGGCTGATTATTTTTCTAAATATGCAATTCCATTGTTATAGAAGGCTGTAAACATCACCGACGCAGAGCGAAGTACACCTGTTTATATTCATCACAGAGACATTTGACTTTCACACCTGTAAACCGATTCGTTGTGCTGACTTACTGTTCCTTGGAAACGTTATTGGCAGGATGTTATACGAGCAGCGATCCGTACCTTCAGCTCAGTGCTTAATACCTCCTGTAAATCACATAATCCACACCACGCATTACAAAACACATCTGTCTTTCCTTTAGCCTTGTTCTTTTTCATTGCTGCATTTCCCTAATGCCTGTATCCGGTGCGACGGACGGTCCGTGTCTGGACCGCTTTATGGTTCCTCTGCTCGCCTTGGGGAGAGTCAGCAGAGGGGGCGATCTTAACCACACCAGATGCTTAGCTGCCGGTTTGGGTGCGATCCATCTGTTCGAAAGCCCAGGCTTGTCTGAAAATATTAATGCGGGTGTTTCCGAAGGCCCGCTGCGCTTTTTTCTTACATGCAAACGAGGAGGAGGGGGAAGATAAAGCAAGGAGTCTGCAATTTGTTCGGCGCACATAATTGTTGTGGATGGTTGCAGATGCTCCTGCTCTGTAAACAGAAATGTATGTTGGCCTATACCAGATTGTTTGCTTCCAGTTAGGACAACAGTGTTGACAGATATTAGCGCCTGGAGAGCTCTGTGCTTTGATTGTCAATGGCTTTGCCAGAAGATAGTTTGCTTCATGGATGAGCGAGCAAGATTCCCAACAAAGTCTAAGCTCTGAGCAATGTAAGAATGTCATTTTCACACCAACAAAGTTGCATCAAACTCTTCTGAAACCATTTCATCTCATAGCACAGGTATTTCAGACCAGGTAAAATACACCTTTAGTTTCTCTTGTGACCATGTGTTTTTTTTTTTTTTTTTGAGTAAAATAGACTTGCATGACAGGAATAAACAGCATAGGGATGTTTACAAAAATAACATTTTATTTTTAATTAGGATTGACATTGACATAAATTATAAAACATTTACTATAGTAAATTATATATTATTTTGTTAGAAATATATAGACTCAAGTCTTTCAAATCCATTGTTGACCATATTTATTTTTATGTATTTTATTTCCCCTTTCTCTTCATGTTTTTTTTTTTTTTCGTTATCTGTTTAATGCTTAAAAGTAGTTTGACTCAGACTTAATTTTATTAGATTGTGCCATAGGTGGCGACAAATTGGGCACCTTTTTAAAAGTTACTAATCATGAGTGTTTGAATCATTGACTCAAATGATTCAATAAAACAAAATCAGTCACAACTGAAAAAATGGATATGAATGATCTCTGTGATGTTCTGTTTGCCAGCGTTTCCTACACAACTCCATGGTAAAATATGTCATATTTTACTCACGTTTGCAGTCGGAATTTGATGTGGTGAAATAACAAGGCTATGTATTGCAAAAAAATAAAAAATAAATAATGGCAATAAAAAAATTATAATTTGCTCCCAGGATACATTCTCTAACAAATGAATCTCATGAACAGATTATTTTTGGTAAGCAACAACTTATTTCTTAATACAGTCATGTTAATAATTTTGAAATTTAAATATAATACAGGCTACAGCATTCAATTAGGCCTACAGTAGAAATCATATTTCTTTCATTGGTAAGCAAAAGTTATAATGTAATTGAAAATTGAAAAACCTTTTCAAAAAGATGTTTTCTGTATTCCTAGATTTGAATTCGCTTTTAAATAGCAGAATTTTTTTTTTTTTTTTTTTTTTTTTTTGTGGTCTTGGTCCCAACATTTGTAACACTATTACACTGAATTCATATGAAACAGACTAAAAAGTCAGGAGGAGAACAGTGGTGAAAAAGTGTATACTTTTTAAAAAGTTATCATTTAAGAAGTTGTGGGCGAGAGAAAGAAATAGCTCCACAGGGATAAAATATCATTCTCCAAGATCCTGATTTCTGATGCAACAACAGAGCAATACAGAAGCTTTAATGTGAGTGGGGGACCGCGAGTCAAGCATATGCTTTGGAGGAATTATATGCAGGATTCAAATGTGTTTCATTTGTCAGTTTATTGATCTTTTAGGGAAGGCCAAACAATGGCTTAAACTGAAGGTTGCATGGAAAACCATAAAAGTATAGCAGCACTAAAAATTGAAAAGAGCATGATATCAGTATGTTGGACAAGATATAATGTTTACGTTCTAAAATATCTGGATGATACATTTTAAAATACAGTTCAGCAATGAATCCCCATTTTTCACAAACATTCTGTCCTTAAACTTACTTTGACTGGAAAATGCACCAATATATATTTTTTTAAATGATTACTGGATAGTTTTTCAATATTTTTAAGAGGCAGCACTTATTGTTCAGATTTCACCTAAGAGAGACTATACATCAGAAAAGAAGAAGAAAATGCATTTAATGTCACAGTAGCCTTGTTATGCTCTGCTTTAAATGGGCACACGTTTAAGCCTTGAGAGTTCATTTTGACGGAGATGTGCATTCACATTTCAAATTCAGCGAGGACACCGGCAGCCATGCAGGCAAATGCCAGCAGTTTCAGATCATATTTTACTGATGTAATCCATATAGCAATTTTGACTCAGAAATTCCAGATGTACATAATAATTCAGAGGCTTTAGCAATGGAATTTATCCATAATTAGGTGCTCGGTTTGCTTTGAATTTGTGATGAAAATTTTTGAGAGAAAAAAAAAAGGCAGCTGTACATATTCTTGCAAGCATTTAGATACACTTGTGACAGAAATGGAGAGAGAGAGAGAGATGACTTGGGAGGTACAGTGATGGAGTAGTGTCTCTCTGACACACATAGACACACTCTGTTTTTTCTGCAAGAATGCTTGCAAATCTGTTTATTTCTGCCGCTCGTGTTTATTTCAATCTTTTTTCCCCACCCTTTTTGAAATACCAGCAGTCAAATATATATCCTCACCACTGTGATCAATCTTTTTGACACTATAAACAAGTAAAAGAAAGAAACCGCCAGTCATTCACATTAAGATATGTGGTTCCATGCTACATATCATTTGTATAAAATCTGAGAAAATTATTGAAGCGATATTTTTTTTAAACATACAGACTCAAATGAAACCAAAATTGTGATTTATGAATGTGAGTCAGACCTTCTTGAATATTTCTGTTTCAAGGTGAGCAATATGTTGACTTGACCTTTGCCTCTCGCTAATAGTCCTTGCAGTGTGCTGTGAAGTTCTAGGCTTTTCAATCTTTCTCTTCAGTCACAGACAAGGACATAACTTGCTGGAGACATTTTCAAATCAATCATACTGTACACAATTTTTTTGTTTGTTTTGCATTTGTTTGCTTTAATTTTGCATTGTTCTATCTATCTATCTATCTATCTATCTATCTATCTATCTATCTATCTATCTATCTATCTATCTATCTTAGGGGAAGTCGTGGCCTAATGGTTAGAGAGTCGGACTCGTAATCCAAAGGTTGCGGGTTCGAGTCTTGGGCCGGCAGGGATTGTAGGCGGGGGGGAGTGAATGTCCAGCGCTCTCTCCACCCTCAATACCATGACTGAGGTGCCCTTGAGCAAGGCACCGAACCCCCAACTGCTCGCCGGGCGCCGCAGCATAAATGGCTGCCCACTGCTCCAGGTGTGTGTTCATGATGTGTGTGTGTGTTCACTGCTGTGTGTGCGCACGTTGGATGGGTTAAATGCAGAGCACGAATTCAGTATGGCAGTATGTCACTTCACTAATTCACTAATTCTACACTCTAAAAAAAATGGTGCTATATAGCACTAAAAGTGGTTATTGGCTCGTAATCATAGGGGAACCACTTTTGGTGCTATATGGCACCATCTTTAAAGAGGTTATACAGCATCTTTGTCAAATGGTGCTATGTAGAACCATAAGAGGTGCAATATTGCATTGTATTTCTTCAACAAAAATGGTGCTAAACAGCACCAACAGTGGTTCTTTGGCTCGTAAAGAACCTTTAAAGGGGCTTAACAGATTGTTTGTACAGCAGTGGTGCTATATAGCACCTTAATCACCCCAAAGAACCACTGAAGAGCCATACAGAAGCTTAATAGGTTCTGTATATGGTAGCGGTGCTATATAGCCCCTCAGTCATGCCAAAGAACTGCCGAAAAACCGCTGAAGAACCACTGAAGCACCAAAAAAGTAGTTCCCCTATGATTACGAGCCAAATAACCACTTTTAGTGCTATATAGCACCATTTTTTTAGAGTGTATGTCTCTTTGTCATTCTATCGTATTTTGTTTTGTCTTTTGGTACATTTGCATGGGTTGTAATATGATTGTTTGAAGGTTAAGTGAGACATAATAGGATCTTCAGCTCAATATGTTGGTTTCTATTGAGCAACCAACTGCTCAATAGAAGCAGTGTTGGCTTCAGCGAGTGCTTCTCTCAGTTATTTCCGCCTGGAAACGTAGCAGAGCTGAGAAGCTCGCCACCCCTGCGGGGGTCTCTAAAGTAGCTAGTTTGGCCATCTCCTGACGGTCCCCCGCTTCAGGGCACCGAGCTAGCAGCTCTAGGTACACCAGAGGCCAGTCTTGAGAGACTGGTTCCCTCAGTAGGCACTTGGCGATGTGGGAGCCTATGCCAAGCGTGTCTCATTGGGTCTTGCCTGAGCAGGATCTGGTTCTATCAGTCTAGTCTTTCTAGAAATGACGTGGGTTTGAGGACCGTCATTTCAATAGGAGGCTTCAGCTGAGGCAGTCTTGATGCTATGGCCAAGGACTTATGAGGGCAGGCCCCTCTGGGGAAGAGCGGGTTACACCGCATTACACGGTGTCCGTCTCTCCTCAGTGCCTTCAGGAGATCAGTCTGCCAACCCTGCCAGAGTTCCAGGGCTCAGCTGGCTCCAGCGAGCACTTTTCTCAGTCACTTCAGCTCGGAAACGTAGCGGAGCTGAGAAGCTCGCCACCCCTGTGGGGGTCTCTAGAGCTGCTGATTCGGTCGTCTTCTGCCGGTCCACCGCTTCAGGGAACCAAGCTAACAGCTCTTGAGTACACCAGAGGCCAGTCTCGAGAGACTGGATCCCTTAGTAGACTAATTTGGTTCTCCTCCGCCTCAAGAGTGGGCCTGCTTGGGGCCCACTCTGGTGGGCCCCAAGCAGGCTCTGGTGATGGAACGAGAAGTAGAGTAATCTCTTGAGGAATTAGGCAATCGAGGTGGTCCCTCCTCATGAAAGAGAGTCCGGGTTCTACAGCCGGTACTTCGTAGTTCCCAAGAAGGATGGAAGGTTGCGTCCCATTTTAGATCTGCATCAGTTGAACTGCTCAGTCAGCAGACTGAAGTTCAAGATGCTCAAACAGGTCGTGTCTCAGATCAGGTCCGAGGACTGGTTTGTCAGATCCTTCCCACTCACAGGATGTCACTGAGGTTTGCTTTTGGGGGAAAAAGCTTACCAATATCGGGTTCTTCCCTTTGGCCTTGTACTCTCACCCCGCGCTTTTACATCAACGATTGGTTGATTCTAGCTCAATCGGAGCAACTGGCGATTTGACATCAAGATGTCTTTCTCGCGCACATGAAAGAGCTGGGGTTGAGACTGAACGCCAAGAAAAGTGTGCTTTCTCCAGTACAGAGAACCACTTATCTACGCATGTCCCCTGCTCGGTTTGAGTTGATCCTCACGTCAGTCAAGAGAGTGAGAGAAGGCCAGTCACTCACTGTCAAGCAGTTTCAAAAACTGCTGGGTCTGATGGCAGCTGCGTCCAACATGATATCTATTGGCCTGCTGTACATGAGACCCCTACAGTGGTGGCTCAGAACCAAGGGGTCCTCCCCGAGGGGAAACCCACTTTGCCTTCAAGGTCACGCGGCGATGCCTACATGCCTTAGACATGTGGAAACGTCCCTGGTTCTCGTCTCAGGGCCCGGTGCTGGGAGCTCCTGGTCGCCGTGTAATGCTAGCGACGGACACATCACTCACCGGCTGGGGAGCGGTCATGAGTGGCCACCCTGTCCGCGGTCTGTGGAGTGGTCGCCGTCTCACATGGCACATCAACTGCCAGGAGGCCGGGACGAGGTCCGTCTACTACTGGTAGCACCGTTCTGGCCGGGCCGAGTATGGTTCTCGGACATGATTTCTCTCCTAGACGGCTCTCCATGGGAGATTCCCGTTAGGAGAGATCTCCTCTCACACGCAGGAGTCTTTCACCCCCGCTCGGAGTTATGCAGCTCATAGCTTCAGGTCTCTCAGCCGAGGTTGCTGAGACCATCCTCCAATCCAGAGCTCCCTCTACGAGTAAACTGTACGCCCTGAAGTGGAAGCTCTTCACTTCATGGTGCGGAGGCTGCCAGCTCGACCCAGCCTACTGCCCGATTGGTACAGTTCTGGGGTTCATGCAGACCTAATCCTCCGCAAGGGTTAACCCACTCCACCATGAGGGTCTACGTGACGGCTATACCAGCCTACCGCGCCCTTCTTGGTGGCCTTTCAGTGGGTAGACACCCCCTAGTACATGTTTCCTCCAGAGGCTGAGGCCTCCGGCCAGAGAGCTTATGCTATGTGGTGGATCAGGATGCTATTCCACAGCCTCGAGTCCTCTGCTCTCCCCCTTCTCGGGGATCAAGACTCACTTCTCAGAAGTTGGCCTTTGGGACGCAGGCCCCCGCCCACTTTAGCCACTTGTGACCCTCTTTCTCTCGCCCTTGTTGTGCTCCTGAGGGATACACACAGGGCAGGGACTTGGAAGTCTGGCAGCATGGGCATCTCGTTCCCCTAGTGTTTCGATGCAGCTCGAGTTCCTGGAAGTCCAGGTTACGTATGTAACCCTGGTTCCCTGAAGGGAACGAGACGCTGCGTCTCAAGGCCATACTTCCGGCATCCCTGCGGGCGATTGCTTCATTCCTAGAAGCAAACGCCGGTTCCACCGCACATGCTTTTATGCTTCCTGGTCGATTACGTCACCTGCCCGTGGTGTCTCGCCCTTCCATTGGACAGATTACACATGTGATTCTGAGCGCGGTCACGCTGGGGGAGTTCCCCTAGCGTTTCGACGCAGCGTCTCGTTCCCTTCAGGGAATCAGGGTTACATACATAACCTGAGACGTTTTTTTTTTTTTTTTCATTGTAAAATCAGTCTATTTTTCTGCAATGAACTCAAGCATCCAGCTGTACAGCGTTGTGGTATTGTCATATCAGTCTTTTGTTGTTGTGCAGAATGACTTAAGTCCATTTGTTCAAATCCTCCCCTAAAGCTTTTTCTGGGTTGTAGGTTTGCCAAGAAGAAAAAAAAAATCAAATGGATTTCTTTTCCACGCCAGCTCAAGATTGTTTATCTGAGGAGTGAAGGGCACTCATGAAGACAGCATGTCAATTTTCAGATCAATTGTTAGCTCTTACCCCCCAGTCCTGGCATTGCATTTACATAGTAATGGCATTTGGACCTTCATCTGAAAACCTCAGGTCTCCACACTTAACTAGGGATAGAAAGATAGGATGCACTCAGCATTAATTTCAGTAATACTAAAAACTTCCAGTTAAATATTGCCTGTACAAAAATAGGGGTGGATATTTTTCTCTTCCGTAATCCCAAACGCTAAATGGGTCATCCTCAAATTATTATGGGGTTTTTCACTCTTTGAATCATTTTGTTTTTGCCCTCTAGAGACTAGAATTTTCTCTTTTTGCAAGTTACATAGATATAGTTGGCAAAAAGTCATTGTGTTTATAACAGTAACCTTTTGTTCAACCGATTTGTTCAGAACTTCTGATTCATTCAGTATAGAAACAAGTGACTTTCTATATAAGTGAGCTATTGAATTATTCACTCAAGTGATTCATTCAAAAGCCCTGATTTATTCGACAATACCGCTATTATGTGTTGCTCGGAAATGTAGAGTATTGCTCTTGCTCATGTGATATTGCTTACATCTAATATTCATATGAACTAATACGAAAGTGGTTAGAGTCTATGTTAAATAATAAATGAAAAGTAATTATGTAAATAATTTAAGGACAAGTCATTAGTGTTGCCGGTGTTGGTTTTGGACATAGTGGAAAAGCACAGCCTGTTCAAATGTTTCACATCACATTGAAAAAGTGATTGATTTACCTTGAATTATTATTATTATTTGTTTTTGTTTTTTTTCAATAACACATGTTGTCAGTTATTACAAAAAAAAAAAAGCATAATGCATTGGTTTTAGTCTGATCAATTATGTGTTTTAATATCCTATTGTAGTCGTCATGGACAATCTTTTGTGAGCATGTGTACTGGTGTGTTTGATATACTGACCTTGAGTTTTTAAAGTAATAAAACAATTTAAAACTTAAGTAAGAAAGTCACCATATTTTAAGAATGTCCCACTTCAGCAGCAGTTTTAATGGAAAAAAATCCAAATGAGCTGAAGTGAAGACAAAACATGAGTCGCAGTATATTTTGACTTGGGCCGGTAGCCACATAGCAACATACTTAAAACCACTCTAGCAACTACATTACCCTGGCAACCACCCAACGCACCCAAAGTAAGTGTTTACTTGTTATCTTCATTCGAAGGCCACAATGTAAAAGTGAGACAGATTCCAGATGCTTCACACTAGGAAAAAGACACTTCCCTGTTGTTTTGACTATTGTAAGAGTGATATGATCATGACTGTGTGCTAGTGTGCAAAGCATGGAATGTGCTCACAATTGTACACAAACTTGCCCAAGTACAAATGTAGAATGTCAAACAAAGAGAATCTTAGGCTCTTGGCTGCATGAAGGGCAGTTCTTGAAAATTGTATAAAGGTATTTATGCTCCAGTCTTGTTATGATTCCCTCATTCAAGCTACCACATCGCTGAAAATGAACACATTCAGACTTGACTGGGCCATCTGTTTGGTCCTCCCAGTGCAAAACCCCAGACACACATCTAAGTGCTCATTCTGAGCTTGAATTAGACATGGCGTCATGGGTAGCACAGCCACAGAGAGGAGGAAGGAAAGCCAGTGACTGAAAAACAATTAATTACTAAAACAAGAAGAACAAAAAAAATTACTAAACCCTCAATCACAGATGGTTGAGGAGTCTGTCAGTCAAGTTTTCAAGCAGATCCAAGGACTGTCCCGAAGGACCTGGAGTCATCTGCCAAATCAGCCTGTAAAGCTGGCACCGTAGATGGTACCGCAAGCCTCATTTAGCCTCCTTCCATCTGCAGCACATGGCCATGGTCAAAACGACTGTCGCAAGCTGGCAGACCTCAGGTGATAAGCGTAATCTGCTGGGCTAATTCCCACAGACGATGAGAGAGATATCTTGGGCTGCGAAGGAAAAAAAAAATGTTGAACGAGTGAAAGATTGAAAAGATGGAGAGAAGAGTACAAGATGGGCAATGGCTGGCTTATTATCTCAATGGATGATTCACTTTGCAATAAGACCAAATAATACACTTTAAAGACAACATAATATGTTTGACTGAAACCTGATATTCAATGAGAAATATTTGATGGTTCAGGAATTGGGTTTTGGAATTAGGGTATTTTACTCGTAAAAATTAATTGTATTGCTTGATACAAAAAGTTTACGTTTTTAATATTGAAATAAGTCTATTTCAATAATTTATTTAATTAAAATACAGTAATATTTTGAAGTATTATTACAATTTAAAATGACTATTTTCTGTTGTAATATATTTTAAAATATTATTTATTTCTGCGATGCAAAGCTGCATTTTTAGCATCATTACTCCAGTTTTCAGTGTCACACGATCCTTCAGAAATCATTCTAATATGCTGATTTGAAGCTCAAGAAATATTTCTTATGATTATCAACCATTATGCTTCTTATTACTTTTGCGGAAACTGATCCATTTGTTTCAGGATTCCTGGATTAATTTAAGTTCAAAATAATAGCATTTATTTTAAATTAGAAATTTTGTGTGACATTGCGAAAGTCTTTTATTTAGCTAAAAAACATTTTGTTTATAATTTATCGTTAGATGTTTGTAGTTGCTCAAAAATGGCAATGTAACACCAAGGCCAACATCAAGGTTCGATTTCCCAGCAAATGCATGAACTGATAAAATATACCTTGACTGAAATGTAAGTTGTTTATTTTTCATTTTTGAATAAGATAACCTGCCAGATGCATAGAGGATATCCTGTAAAATGATAATAATAAGATAAAAGCAACATGTGGTATATTGGTTGCATAGTGTCATATAAAAATAAATAAAATAAATTATTTCATTTAATTTGCAATATTTGCGAGAAATCTGTAACTTACTCCCTGTGTTCCATTCGGAAGGGCTCATCCCTATGCCCTAATCCTTTCAAAGGGTTTACCCTCCGGAGTGAGAGCTTTGAAGGGTGTAGGGGACCAAACAACTGTTTCTTGAAGTGCTCTTCTACGTCATTATGTCGTGCCCACACGGAGGCGCCATCATCATGGAAAGAATCAGCGCAAAAGATCATGGGGGCCCGAAATGTCCATCAGTTGTACCCTTCGAAATCCTTAATTCCGAAGGGACCTTTGAAGTGGCCAGTTTTGAGCACTTCGGTTTGGAACAACCCTTCAATATGACGGCCATGATTGTTTTCACTCAGAAGTGTCCTTCGGAGGACGATATATCCTGTTTGGAACGCACCGATTGACTTGCATGTAAACTTAACATTTCCTTGTGAGGAAAATGTTCCTTTCTATAGAAGTTGACATTTTGTGTTGTTTTTTTTCAGTCAGATATAATGTGTTTGGTATACTCAGAGAGGACTGTTGTTGAATTTTCTAAGCCATGTGAGGTGTCACCTTGGATCACCTTCAAATGAGATGACTGGCCTGATCGATCTCTTTCACGCTCTCGGACGAATCAATAGTTTTCTCTCTAGACTACTAAGGCACACAGTTCAGAGTAGTGGGACAGATTAAGTGTTGCCTTTTCTCTTTTTTTGTTTTGTTTTGATTGCTTCTTGGAAAGAAATAGTTGAGGTGGCAGGAAATTCTGATGCTCGAGAGAAAGACATACGGCTTGAAAAGAAACAAATCACTTTACTGATAAGGTACAACTCCTTTTATTATTCCCCATATGCAGAGAAGTCAGCTTGGCAGACGATGACAAATTAATTGGTTAAAAATACCTCTCTATTCAGACCCAGGGCCTTGTGTGAACAACACTACAAATATGAGTACAAGCTAAGCATCATTGGTGTTATGCACGAATGTACCTTTAAAAAATTAATATGGATGCGTGAGGCAATATTTCACCTGTTAAGTGCATGCGGTCAAGTTAAGTGCACTTAAACTTTATTAATTATACCTATTGATAATGCTTAACTGAAATTTGTAAAAGAAAGCAAAATGTTTTGTTTTCAAGCATCCAGAGCCAGAAACTGCACCATCCTGCACCATACACCAAAGTAATAATGAATACGCTTACCATCTTCAAAGTTTGAGTTTTGTCCAATATATTTCAGTCCAATATATCACATATGAAGGGGATATGAAAATGTACTGCATATTAGGAATGACCCAGATATTTCCAAAGGACTGAGAGCTTTGATTCCATCCATTTTTCACGGCCTTCCACGCCGGAGAAGTGAAGGAAGAGGCCATAACGTTCCAGCTGTCGTCTATTTGTCGGGACATAAAATGCTAGATAGAACAGAGCGAGGTGAATGTAAGACAAGATGCACAACATACATCTGTGCTCATGTTAAAAACATGTCAAAGTAATAATCGTTGTACACAGCAGCAGATGTATTTTATTGCTTACGACAGAACTGTCCTCAAGAACATTACATTCACATAAAGTTGAAGTATGCTGATATTGTGTCCTCCAACCGTCCGTGAACTACGCGGGTAAAGATTTCACATGAGGCTTTGAGATTGTGATGGGGCGATTGAATAAACTCCTTCTCAATCCCAAGGCATTCTCCATGTGTCATTATACATATCATTTATAGGTGCTGTGTCCACCGCAAAAAAATGGTGTCAAGTGAACATTTTGCAAAGCTTGCATCCTGAGCATACAGTGTGTGCAGTGTGGCATTGACAATGAAAGACTTCAAGGCAGCATTGGCAGGAAAGATGTGGAAAGAAAGCAAATATCATATGCAAATATACCTTTCTGAAAGAGCACATGTGGAAGCATTTCTAGGACGAAGGGCCTTTAGCGTCTCTTTTAACAAGAAACCTTGATGTCACTATGCAAAAGTTTTGTATGGTTCTTCTGGTGCAACTTCACAAAAGGGTTTATTGAAGGCAGAAAAGGTATTTTTGAACAATACTAGCAACACTTGTGAAGTGGAGAAGTCAGAATAATCAGAAAGGGGAACTGAAAATAATACTTTTTATTTTGCCAATGTTTCAGCGCACTGGCCTTTATCAAGCCTAAAGGCTGCAAATGCAAAAAAGACTTAAATACAAAAAGAGTCAACATTTAAGCTTATGACTAATCAATAGGAAAGTCAGATGGTTTAGCATCTACCAATCACATAACATAGGCCTGTCAGATAAATGATCACACACAATATCCATCTTTTCAGTTCTATTTTTCAGAATTCTTTGTCTCCACTTCACAAGTGTTGCTGGTATTGTTTAAAACATGCTTTTTTATGATAAAAATCTATTAATTTACTCCTCAAAGTTTCTACACTTAAATGTATCTTTAAAGAAAGATGTATTATATGTTTCCAATGTATTTAATTTTTATAAAAGTATCTATAAAAATATTTTTATAGATATTTTTGAGCACCTTCAGTATACCTTACCACTTCTCAATAATACAAAAATCATTTATTTATTTATTCATTCATTCATTCATTCCTATAAAAGCATTACAATTTTCTTCCACACAAACTAATAATTTGGACTCAAAAGGCTTGGGATTTCTGTAGATTGTTAATAATTACTGTGATTGTATTTTTATCTGCATGTGTGATTTATATTGTTAAGAAGTGGTTTGGTTTACGGATTAGTAATGTCTAAAACAACTAAACTACTAAAAAATGCCTAAAACTAAAAAACTGTTGTTTTGTAATCTTGCCTCAATATATTATGTCATATCAAGAAACGTATCATAAATATAACTTTTTACATGGTGATGGATTTTTATGTAAATGCTACATAAAAATGCAATTTGCTTAAAATTCTCTCCTAACCACTGAGCATAAAACCGCCAATGAGGTGTAAGCAGATCGTACGAAATGTATAAATGAGACTGTATGAGTTAGCCACCTATTCACTAAAACGCAAAATAGTTATGAATTGCCATTAGAATGTACTCCGACACATAATGAGAACAGCATTTCCGTGTCTATTCTCATGCTAAAAGTCTATTGACGTCCAGGGTTTTTCACTGAAAGGAAAAATCTTAGAGGATTCGTCACAATATAGAAACTAAAAAGCGACAAACAAAAAGCAGTTTCAAAAACATGGTAAAATTTAGTGACATGTTATAAGGAGTAAATTGTCACTTGCCTGTTTAAAAAAAATAGATTAATAATGCAACAGAAAAAAGTCAGGAGTTACATGCAAAACTATACAGAGATAAAATATGAATCTGTTTATAGTGCAACTTGCGTGACAAGGGTATTTTTGAAGTGCCATTGTAACTGAATACCCTCAAAAATTTGAGTTGCAAACTGACAGTTTTGAAGCTTAATATTAGCTGTGGAGGAACACAGATGCCAGTTTTCCATCTCTTTTCACAATCATACTGTCATTCTGTGTGGGTTACAACCACAGGAGACTGGACATGACGCACAAGTCAAAACACTGTGTGCAGAATATTCACATCCTCATATTCACAAATAAACCTATTTACGTATCTGTCAGATTTCTATCCGAAATATTATAGAAATAAATTAGAATGACGTGTACTAAATTTACTAGATGCATGGAAAACAACTTGATTGTATTTGTAGTAAGTCATTGTATTACTGTAGATAATTAGTTTAGTAGGTAGAGTTTTGATTTACAAAAAGCCGATAAGCTCATAATCTCTGTAATGTAGTGACATTCATGTTGTAGATTCAATGCCAGACTCATGAAGTCTTTATTGCAGTGATATGTTCCTCTGTGTATCGCTGGCACTGGTGTCAATGTTCTCAGATCTAATTAACAAACACCCAAAGATGAACAGGATTTGCATGAAGCCTAAAGGTGAAGATTCCTAATGACGCAAAGGTCTCATGTTTGGTCCCAGGTTGCAGAATCTAATAAAATAAGTTTTACAGTTGGTTTAGATGAAAAAGTATGCAGGAGTCCAAATTTAATTTAATATTTACATTCTTTTGTATTTAATTTAAAAACAAAAGTTTCTATTACAAATAACATCTTGAGTGACAAGTTCAATGAAACATTTGCATAAATGTCAGTATTTGGTTTGATTTTGTTTTAATGACAGAGCATTTGAGCTCACATCTTTGTGTTCATGTTCTCCATGCGTGATTTGAGATGTTCCCAAAAGTATTTTGTGCTGGAAGAAAGGATATCCGACAGTCTGTGTAAAAAAAAAAAAAAAATTACACTGTCAATGTCATTAATTTACCTATTTTTCTATAAAATATAAATTAATTACATTACTGGTCTGTTAATATTCATTTTATATCATAAGTTTTCATTTTACATCAACCTCTCTTTAACATACATCATTAAAAAATGTTTTATTCCCAGGCTTTTTTTTTTTTTTTTTGGTCTTATGTTTCCCAAAGCTGGATTTTTTGTTCAAAAAGGCAGTAATTTTGTAAAATATTATTACAATTTAAAATAACTGTTTTCTATTTGAATAAATTTCAAAATTGTATTAATTCCTTTGATGACAATGCTGAATTTACTCCAGTCCTCAGTGCACATGATCCGTCCGAAATCATTCTTATATATCTTTATATTATCAATGTTGAAAACAATTGTGCTTCCTAATATTTATTTGAAAACATTATGCATTTTTTCATTATTTGATGAAAAGAAAGGCCATAGAACAGCATTTATTTGAAGAAGAAATCTTTTCTAACATTATAAATATATTTACTGTCACTTTAGATCAATTTAATGCATCCTTACTCAACCAAAATATTAATTTATACCTCTTTCGAATGGTGTTCTACAATTTTATATATGTTCCATTTCCAAATTAGATAAATGGGGGGGGGCACTTTGTGTAGAATCTTTTTAGTGTCAGTATTTTTCTGGAATGAAATGGTACACCACTGATGTCCAATGTAAACTGTGCCCAGGAGAAAAACCACTTATAGGCCACGACCTCAGTATGTCAACAACAAATTCTGTACGCACCTTCAGGGCTTTCCTGACTTATCCGAGGCACATATCTGTAGAGATCATGGATTTACGTAATGATAGCTTTGCTTTGAGGGGTCATAAGGGCTGTTTTCTGGGAATCAGATGAACACTTTCAGGTTTAGACCCCAATATGAGCACCGTACGTGTCTGTGACTGTTCCACCTCCTCCAGGCCAAGCGCGCTGGCGTTATCTCTCTTCGGTCTGCCATTACTGAGAGGTAATTGTGTTTCTCCTCACTGAATCTGTGGGGGCTCAGTATACACCTGTTGTGAGGATTCAATGGCATTGATTTTTCACACTAGGCTGTAAAACCTGTCTGTCACTAACAGCGCAATCTTGATCTCCACGGGGAGGGAGGAGCACCAGTGTCATTCCTTTGACCTAAGAGACACTTTCTTTCTGTGTTTTTCCATCTCTATAGAGGTTCAAACAACAGGTGGGTAGACGGTCTTACCTCTGTCCCTCCTACGAATCCATTTGTGGAGCCCTTAAAGACCTCTCTGGAGAGCAGGTTGCTGTGGATATGGTTAACTTAGTTGATGAAAGTTTGTAAGAACAGCTGCGCCCTCCAATGCCACTGTAAAAATCCAGCTTTTGTTTTGTCAGACAAGCTCCAATTTAAAGGCTGACTGAACCGTCAAATGTAGAAAAAGGCTGATGTTGCACAACATTAAATAAAATTAATTTGAAGGCCATTTAGTTTAAGTAGCTTAAAATATTAGAATGCAATAACTTACAGTGACAAGTTTGGTGGTGAGATTGCACATACTTAGTTTGATCACTGTTGATGCACATCATGATGACATAAATATGTTTTATTCAGAAATAGCATATGTTTTAGCTCTATATATTGTTTTTGATGGCACTTTTTTGTAAAGGTTACATTTCAAGTTACCACTGGGATGATTAGTGTTGTCTGGAAGATTGTTTCCCCCTATTTCAGCCATATACACAACAGCCTTGTTATAGTAACTAAAACTAAAAAAATCTAACTAATCTTCATTATTTTAAATAAAATATACGTTAACTGAAATAAAATAAAATAACCTAAACTTTTTAAAGTAGCTTAACTTGATGCACTAAAATAACTAAAACTGGAATAACAATTAATATATATGTAAAGAAACAAAAACAAAGCAAAAAATACTAAAATTTTAACTAAAATTAAAATGAAAATATACAAATAAAAGGTAATTCAAAATATTAATAAAAACTATATTTTTTAATGATACAAAAATAACACTGAAACTTGCTTTGTTGTAGAAAATAACATTCATGACTTTTTCAATTTGATCACCAAACCAGGGTTATTATATTTAAGTAAATCTAAAAGTAAAAAAAATAATAATAATAATTACTTGAAATAAAACAAATTTAGAAATTTAGAAAAATTGTCAGTTAGTTCTAATTTTTCGTTTTAATTTTGTTTAACTTAGTGTACTAAAATAATTAATACTAACGCTGAAAGAAAAATTAATAAAAACTATGCATTTAAAATGAAAAAGTTAAATAAATGTTCAAATGTTCAACATCACTATTCTACTCAAAAAATCAATACTCAATAAAGTCCTGAAGCTGGTTGCCTCAAGTTTTTGAGTATTCTCAACTTCTGATATTTTTACAGTGCAGTATCATTAAAAAAGATAAATGACTGATGCCAGCCTGTCTGTGTGCATGCAGATGTGTCTGTGTGCATGCAAATGGAATTGACACAGCTCTCACAATAAAACTTCACGCAGATCAGCATCTGTAGTGAAATGTTTACAGTTCTATTGTTGGCTCTTGCACGCTGCTTCTCACTCGCTGCTCTCCAACAACTCTCTGAAACCTCTTCTGCAGGCTGTTTTTTCTTGCCAGTAATTTTAATTTGTTGTTGCCAGTGTTACATATTCAAGAGGGAAGAGTTGGCCTGCAAGTTCACACTGTGTCCTCCGGGCAGAAAAAAGTAGGCTGGAAAGAGGGAAATCACAGTTGTTGTTGACCTCAGTTCTTCTGTTCCAAATCCTAGTGAGCTGTCTTGCTTTTAAAAATAGCATCCTAACTGCAATAAAGCCTTGTAAGTGACTGATTTGGAAAGTTTTACATAGGCAGCAACTCTGCGAATCATTCCAATAGCACTTCTCACTCACAAGAGACTCAACACATAATTGATAGTGTTTGGCTTTAGTATGCCGTTAAGCTAACAAGGTAATAGTCTAACAATGGACACTTGACAGTGTGAATGGAAAACATAAAGTACAATAAATATAGTAAAATATTAATAAAACCACCATCTTTCAAAAATTTGGAACTGTTAAGGTTTTTAATGTTATGCTCACCGAGGCTGCATTTATTTAACCAAAAATACAGTAAAAACAGTTATAAGGGGTTTTTGTTTGTTTGTTTGTTTGTTTGTTTTAAAATGTAATTTATTTCTGTGATGCAAAACTGATTTTTCAGCATCATTGCTTCAGTCTTCAGTGTCACATGATCCTTCAGAAATCATTCTAATATGCTGATTTGCTGCAATATTTTCTTCTTGTTTGTATTATCTTTTTTTTCTGGATTATTTGATGAATAGAAGGTTCAAAAGAAACATTATTTAAAATAGAAATATTTTGTAACTTTAGAAATGTCATTACTTGCACTTAATATATTTAATACATGCTTGCAGAATAAAAAGTATTAATAAAAAAGAAACTCCAACCTTTGATTAACAGTGCAAATTTTGTTTTCATACTGGTTTTCTGTTTTTTTAAATGCTGATTTGCTTCTTAAGAAACATTTCTTCCTGTTATCGTCTTTTAATCTTATTTTTCTTCAGGATTCTTTGATGATTAGAAGGCTCAAAATAACTTTTTTTTTTTTTAAAGAATGCATGTTTGCTGAAGAAAAATGTTTTGATACCTTGAAAAAAAAAAAACTTTGAAAGCAAGTACATGTAGCTATGAAAATTCAAATACAGTACCTTCATTAGTTACCAGTTTTTCTTAGTATGACAATAATTACATATATAAATGATATCTCTCTTGCTTCACATACTAATTTGGATGATGCATTATAGCAATGCATTCTGGGATTAGCTGCCTTGAAATTTGACCAAAAGGCAGCATAAATATGTTGCCTAACTTTCGAGAAAACATTTTATCTTTTAAAATATAAATGATACATCACCTTTCAATGTAGGTTAGTTTTTTTATGTCTTGAAATGTTGTCTAAGTAGGAAGGTTTGGAACATTTCTACTATCTCCCCATTACTTTTGAAGGAAACAGAAGCTTCTTGCACTAATGGTCATTACATCGAGCTTTTCAGGACTGTTACTTTAAGTGCTTTGCTTCATCTGCTGCTTTTGAGCTGCTTTTTTTCTCTCCTTCTCTTTCTCCATCGTTCTCCATCTTTCTTTCTTTTTTTCTTTCTTTTTTCTCACTGTGACTAGTAAGTGTGCATATATTTACATTATCATTATCATGTTTATTCATATGGTGAAGGAAACCCAGCTCAGGGCGTGACATGAATCCTACTCTAGCTTACAGAAAAACATGTGATTTAAATAATAATGGGGTTTTCCTTTGTAAAGCAGTGAAAAAAGGAAAGGAGCCCATAGCTTGAACTGTTTGAAGCAGAGCATTGAATCCTGAACACAAAGATATTTGTGGTAATGTCATGCTTGAAGTGCACCTACTGTTCAAACATTTTGGGGTTAGTAATTTCTTAAAAAAAAAAAAAAAAAAAAAAAAAAAAAAAATATATATATATATATATATATATATATATATATATATATATATATATACATATATATATATATATATATATATATACACATATACATATATATATATATATATATATATATATATACATACATATATATATATCTTATTAAATGCTTTTCTTTCTAGCTTTTTATTCATCGAAGAATCATGAAAGAAGTGTATAATTTTTCCACAAAAAAATAATAAGCAGCAAATTGAACAGCAAATCAGCAATGATTTCTGAAGGATCATGTGACACTGAAGACTGGAGTAATGATGCTGGAAATTCCGCTTTGCATCACAATTTAAAATAGAGTAAAATAGAAAACAGCTATTTTAAATTGTAATAATATTTTACTATATTACTGTTTTTATTGTATTTTAATCAAATAAATGCAGCCTTAGTGACCATAAGAGACTTCTTATCTAAAAATATATTTAAAAATTTTACTGTCCCTAAAACTTGTGAATAACAGTGTACATATAAGTTTATAAGTTTGACCTCACTGTAATATCTGTCCGAGTCAAAAGGATATTGAGTTGCTGACAGGCTGTGAGGAGATAAACTGCACAGAAGATCTGTATGTGTGAATAAAAACTTTCCCAGGTCTGAAGCAGGTGATGAATTGCTCCGGATGACTGATGCCTTTGTGTACGGAAATCTTTTGATATTCGCTGTCCCGCTCGGAGCCATGCCCTGCCGTGTCAATGTCAGCCTAAAATATTAACATGGTAACAATTACTCTCCTGCAAATAACAAGAGAGTGACAAGGAGAGTAGAAGAGGGAGAGACAGATATCTGGCAATAATTCTTAGTCCACCCTTCACTGTTGCTTTGGACTTCAAGGCAGGTGAAAATTTCCTAAATTGTAGTTCACATTGAGTGACAGCTGTGTTGAAGCACTTGTGGAGATCAGAAATGAGAGGTGGAGACAGAGAGAGAAATTACACACTGCATACTGTTTACAGTAAAAAAGAAAAACAGTAAGTAGAAAAATAAATGCATTAAACATTTGAGGTTGACTACCTATCAAAAGTTGGGGGTAAGTAACTTTTTAACAACTTTTATTTAAACAAAATAATAATTTTATTCTGCAAGGACACAATAAATTAATCAGAATTGACAGTAAAGACAATTATAATGCTAGAAAAAAAATATTTCAAATTAATCCTGTTCTTTTGAACTTTCTATTTATCAAAGCATCGCACTTTCCACAAAAAACATTAAGCAACACAACACTGATATTAACAATGTCTGCTTCTTAAGTACAATATTAGGCAGAATATTAGACAAAAATTCAGCCTTGCCATCAAAGGAATAAATTACATTTCAAAATATATTAAAATAGAAAAAGTATATTAAAATTTAATTTAAATTATAATAGTATTTCACAATATCACTGTCTTTTTTTTATTGGATCAAATAATAGACACTTCATTCAAAAACATCTTACCGACCCAAACTTTTGAGTGGTGTTATGCTTTTAGATTTTTTTCTTTATTATATGATTATATTATTTAATATATTTGCATATTTTTTTTATACTTTTTGAATCCTAGGCATATGTCATATTATGGTAGTAAAATGGGCAGATAATTGAATTTTATGAAGACTTAAAGCATAAAAACCTTACAGTACATAGGATATAAAAAAGTAAAAAAAATTAAATAAAAAGTAAAAAAAAAAAAAAAATACTATGTGTGTGTGTGTGTGTTTATAAAAAATGTTAAATGAAGGATTTCAGAAGGTGATGAGTGCATAATCATGTGATATATATATCTGACCAATCAGTGTCCAGTTTCCCAGTCTGAACCCTCCTGAGCTCATTGTGAGATTCAACAGAAGCACTCTGTCTGTGAAGAGTAGTGCAGGCATGTCAGGAGCCGTATATAATAGAGCTGCATAAAAGTCAATGAACCTACTATGTTTTTCTGCCCCTGAATCATTGGAATGTAACAGAGCCTGTCTGCACCCGCAGCAATTTGAGGGTTGACTGTGAATCTTTTTGTGTGGCAAATAAACGGCGCAGTGGCCCATAATTAAACAAGTGTCAGTTTATACAGAGTGTGTATGTATATTCCTCCCTCATGCCGCGCTCGCCCTCCGCCAACACAAGAGCTGCTCAGCTCTGTGAGTGTTGTCAGGGCTGGCAGGCTGACGGCTTCATTCACGAGGAGGTTTGTCTCTCTCTCTGTCTGTCTGTCTTTCAGCCATTCTCTCTCACCTCCAACAATCAATTAGCAGACACTTTGCAGTCATTCTCCAGTCTGCGGGTGACGCCAAGGTCAGCGTGTCATTTCATGCATGTTGAATTTCAGTTATAGAGTTATTAAACACCTCAACTGATTCCTGGTGGTAATACCACTATTTAAATTAACAAAAGGAGAAGGTGGGATGCAAAAAGAAAAATGGGTGTTCGAGAGGAGAATGGATGGGTTTTCCCGTTTGCTAATGGAAAGCCATCTTACACACATTTAAGCATGAACAATCACAGATCAAATTCAATCAGGCTGTTTGAACTGCAAACCTCCTGATACCCAACATGAATCACTGTCGGATTGAAGAACAGATTCATTTTTAGACTCTGAGCCTAAAAATGCCTATACAGTAAAATTTAAAAGTGAGTGGTGTAGGAGCCTTGGCCTAGTGGTTCACACACATTGAGCTGTGGTGGTCATGTTGGCAACACGGGTTTGAATAAACATGGATGAGAAAAGAATGAACAGCTTGTGTAATTTCATTTCCCTTTCTTATTTCCCTTTCCTGTCATTTTTCTACTATCCACAGTTTAAAATAAAATAAAATAAAATAAAATAAACGTAGTTCCAGGCAGCTCTTGACCGCATTACAGTTCCGTATCACTTTGCCAAATGATTTCAGTTATTTCAAAAGGTCTTACAACCAAAACCAACAAGACATTGGCTAAATACATAAATATAGTAACAATGGTATAAAAACGACAGGTCATTTCCATGTTTTGCCACAAAATTACGTTTTATTATGTACGTAAAGCACATACTCTATTTCTACCGCTCAGACACACACAGTTACACACATGAAAACATACGCGCTAATGGCTAATACGCGGTAAATAGTTTAGCAACTTAAAAGTACATGACATTTCTCACAAGCGAAGCGAGGGTAACAACGGCACTGTTTTTGAGGAAAATGAACTTAAAGTTTCACTAGTAGGGACACTGCTGCCGGACACCGATGAGAGACAGACTCAGGGAGGTAGGCTAAATCACGCACGCTCAATCTCTCTCTCTCTCTCAATTTAGTTAGTATCTGCATTTGTCTGCTATCAACGGCTCTAGCCTCAGTTACTAGGTCTAAAATGACGTTTTGGAATTAGCAACGGAGGCGATGGATGAGATGCGGAAGAAATAATCCTACACACAATAGCGATTTAAGTACAAAAACCAGACGAATCCCTTGAAATATATCATCTGATCAATGTGTTGAGGTGTGGCAACCGTAGGCGGAATAATTGACCCATGGCCGCATCGCCACCTTGGGTGTGCATTATTTTTCTAATAATTCAATGGCCCGTCATCAATTATTCCTTACATATACATTATGTGATTTAAATTTGATTCAAACAAACAAACAAATAAATAAATGTTCAAAACAATGTATTTATGGAAAATTGACAGCATAAAATATCATTAAATGCATATGATTATATGTTGATTGTAATTTTGCACCAAAATAAATAAGCATGTAAAGCATTTTAGAGTCCTCCATAAAACAACTATATATATATATATATATATATATATATATATATATATATATATATATATATATATATATATATATATATATATATATATATATATATATATATATATATATATATTAGTAGTCAACATTTGAAGTGGATCAACGTTAATCAAAGTTGTCCAAAGACAAGAATGCATTTTGGTTTTAGAACAATTTTGATGAAAGCTATATATATAATAAGTACACATATAAAGCATTGGAGTCCTCTATAAAACAACTATATATGTTGGTATATGTTAAATTAAGTTAAATTAAATTAAACACAATGCACATGAGGGGCAGTCGTGGCCTAATGGATAGAGAGTCGGACTCCAAAGGTCCAAAGGTTATCCAAAGGTTGCAAGTTCGAGTCTCAGGTCCGGCAGGGATTGTAGGTGGGGGGAGTGCATAACCAATGACTCTCTCCACCCTCAATACCACGACTGAGGTGAGACCCTTGAGCAAGGCACCAAACCCCCAACTGCTCCCCGGGTGCCGCAGCATTGGCTGCCCACTGCTCTGGGTGTGTGTTCACGGTGTGAGTGTGCACTTGGATGGGTTAAATTCAGAGCACTAATTCCGAGTATGGGTCACCATACTTGGCCACATGTCACTTCACTTAGCAATTGCAGTGTAGTTATGAGATCTACCAGCAGAGGCAAACTATCCAAACCAACTAAACAACTCACCTCACACAGGCCTTCCACCTTGAACTGACAAACCAAAGGAAATGATTTCATTGTCCATCTCAAGCATGAAAGGTCAGTTCTAACTTTTATTGAGGCATCACAGGGCAACCAAAGCCTGTATTTCAGTGGATGATATGTTTGAAGTATAATCATAAAATTCTCAAGCTCATTTCTGTTTAAGCAAAATGTCATTTCTATCAGACTGTGGGTCGGTGATACTTCAGGTTTTATAAATGTCACGAAACAATTTCCTTTTAAAGTGTTCCAAGCGCTTTTAATTAAGTTTTGTGAAAGGCGCCATATTGCACAAGCTAATTGTTTACAATATGGCGTGTGGAGTGACTGGATGGATTGTGATACTTGTAAGTTAATGTGTTTCAGCATGGCTTTGAAAGGCAGATGCGCTTGTAAACAGTTTGACTCAAATTGAAGTTTGCTGGCTCGTGTAGCTGTAATTTTATTTGTGTACGCACATTTGCACACTGGACATATTACAGAATTTACGACGTCACATTTCTTTAAAGGAGTTATAGGCAGATAAAGACAGAACGGGTGTTTCAGTTTTGCAGTTAATTGATTTTTATGTAACAGGAGGCGTTTTGTTGGTAGTTTGGTTCACATTTTTCTGCTCCATCATAATTGTCTGTTCTCATGGGGCACATAGATTGGCATCTGTGATTTCTATGGCTCTGGTCAAAGTTTGTTGGTTTTAAAACTCATTTCCACCATCATGAAAATTATTGTAATACTGTATGGATGTAGAAGGCACTGGGAGAGACGCGTGTGAGGATTCAGAATCATGAACTGAATAATTTATATAGATGACCAAGTCATAGTTTAGTTAACAGGGTGCTGTTAGACACTTCCGGTATGTGATATGACTACTCTGTTTGGCTGCAAACAACATCTTTCTCCACTGATGACAATTCAAAATAAGTTATTGAAACAAGATTTTAATGTATAAAAAACAATACATTAAAAAGAAAAATATATAGCCTTGATCACAAACATTTCATCACATTATACTAGTTGCCTTACTTGTGCATGATTCTTTTTTTTAGAAATGAAAATGTACTAACACTCAGGTTGTCGAAGTTGTAGATAAGTTTGTTTCTTCATCAGAACAGATTTGGCGAAATGTAGCATTGCATCACTTGCTCACCAGTGGATCATCTGCAGTGAATGGGTGCCGTCAGAATGAGAGTCCAAACAGCTGATAAAAACATCACAATAATCCACAAGTAATCCAGAACACTCCAGTTAATCAGTTAACATCTTGTGAAGTGAAAAGCTGTGTGTTTTTAGGAAACAAATCCATCATTAAGGTGTTTTTACACTTGTGGCCAAAAATATAAGTCCATAATAACACTTTGTCCATTGAATAAATTTTCCTCTCGCATTAAAATACACGCACACGTTTGTTTTGAACTGTTTTGGATGGTTTTCGCTTGTAAACGGTGCTTGACCTGTGCATATTTCTCTCCTGATTCAGACAAGATGACTTTTTCATAAGTATTATTATGGATAGAGGACTCATATTTTAGCAGGAAGCAACAGTTTAAACCGAAAACTTGATAGATTTGTTAATGACTAACATGCAGATTTTCACTTTGCAAGATGTTAACTGATGGACTGGAGTGGTGTGGATTACTTCTTTATTGTTGTGATGTGTTTTTATCAACTGTTACGACTCAAATTCTGACGGCACCCATTCACTGCAGAGGATCCACTTGTGAGCAAGTGATGTAATGCTAAATATCTCCAAATCTTTTCTGATGAAGAAACAAACTCATCTACATCTTGGATGACCTGTAAATCTTTAGCACATTTTTATTTTTGGGTGAACTATTCCATACTTTTACTGTATGCGTGCACCAGTAATTGCTTGTGCTCCAGTGGTCTTGATTGGCACTTCCTGCATGAGTATCATGTGCATGGCAGTTGGTGCAGACTGTGCTTCTTTATGGTCATCACACCTTCACGAGCACAACTGCCAGCATTTCACATGTCCATTATTACCATAATCCAGCAGTTCTGCTGTGCCATTGTGCCGTAATTGGTTTGAAACAGGCATCGTTACTCCCCCTCGCTCTCTCTCCCAGGTTGCCCACACATTGCTATGATGGGCACCGTTAGCCTTGAGAGGCTGGAGGGAAACAAGCTAATGTAATGTAATTTAGACCTGCTTGTCAGTCCCGGCGACACCTACATCCATCAATGTCAAGCAACAACACGTCAATTCTGGCCTCAAGGTTTGGCTGCATAACAATCCGCAAACTTTAACGTCTCACTTAGGTGTTTCCAGACATTTTGGGAGAGAGGGGAGAAGTGACTTAAGGGGAAGTGACAAGGTAACACTCCCTCTGAAACCTTCTTGATGTGCGAGAGATCAGGGCCGTGTGGTTCAGTTTTAATGCAGATTGCGCAACTAAAAGAAAATACTATAAGAAATGGTATTTTCTTGTAAAACGTTATTTCTTGTATTAGTGCTGTCAAACAATTAATCAAACCAAAATAAAAGTTTTTGTTTACAGTATATATGTAAAGTAAAGTAAAGTCGTGACGTATTGTCAAGTATGGTGATCCATACTCGAAATTGGTGCTCTGCGTTTAACCCATCCAAGTGCACACACACAGCAGTGAGTAGTGAACAAATGCACACACACACACACACACCGTGAACACACACCCGGAACAGTGGGCAGCCATTTATGCTGCGGCGCCCGGGGAGCAGTTGGGGGTTCGGTGCCTTGCTCAAGGGCACCTCAGTCGTGGTATTGAGGGTGGAGAGTGCGCTGGACATTCACTCCCCCCACCTACAATCCCTGCCGGCCAGGGACTCGAACCCGCAACCTTTCGATTACGAGTCCAATTCTCTAACCATTAGGCCACGACTTCCCCATGTATGTGTACTGTGAATATTATATTATATAAATATATATAATACACACACATACAGTATATATTTTGAGTTTATACATTGACCCACCACTTTTCAAACTACTGGGGCACTGCCCCAGCACTTCAGGCAGTTCACTTGAAGCAACACTACACAAACCAAACGGTATATGACATGGAAGTACTGCAAGAACAATTAGAGAGCAGACGACACCGTACGCTTTCGAATCGCTCTCTCGCGATACTTTAAACTCACTGATTGATCCGTGTAGTGCCGCTTCAAGTCGTCTTACTCGGTTGAAAGACCAATCAAAAGTCCCCTTTCAGCTGGTGGGTTAAGCACGCTTTGACGCTCAGTAATCTAATCAGTAGGCTTATTGTTAAGTTTTGAAAGTTTTCAATTATATATGCGCACAATGAATAAATTACGTCAACATTACTCAAACTGAATCCTTCAAAAAAGTAGGTAAGCCCTGCTGGAAAAATGTATATATATCGATAGTGATACAGTGATATAGACTGTTACTAACGTGGCAGCAAAAGGTGTCTTAGATTTTTAAAATATACTGCTCATTACTATCTTTGTGAACCTGTTTTTCTGTTATTAGTTGGGGGGGGGGGGGGGTTGAAACAATCTACACTGACGCTCATTAAAAGGTGTATTGTGCACTGTTCTATAATAGTTTCCTGCTCAGCTCCAGCCTACCGTTAGCCCTAAAAGAAAATTGTATAGTTTGTGTGTGTGTTTTTATAAGCAAATGATAGATGTATGTCTTCTCTCAGACAAGAAAAGGACGGCAGACCAGAATCCCAAGATCTAAGTTCCCAGGAAACACAGAGGTATGCATGTAGGATCAGTTTAAAGGGATAGTTCAGCCAAAAATGAAAATGTTGTCATCTTTTACTCATCCTCAAGTAGTCCCAAACCTGCATGAATGTCTTTGTTTTGCTGAACACAAAGGAAGATATTCTGAAGAATGTGGGAAACAGAGCAGTTCTGGGGTATTTTTTTTTACACAGGTTTGGAAATACTTGAGGGTGAGTAAAAGATGACAGAATTTTCATTTTCAACTATCCCTTTAAGCACCTCAGTAATTTGCAGGTTTATGTCTTGCTTGAAATTATCTAGATAAAACAATTGTTGTAGCTGGCTAGACTAGTTAGTTAAATCACAGTGTGCATAGAAATAACTAACTTAAAACCATTTTTTAGCTGGTGAAAATACTAGTGTTCTAATAATTTTGACCACAACTGCATATCGATAATACAATTGTTGTCACGGGCTAGACTAATTTAATCTTTAGTTAGATCACAGTGTCCGATGTCCATCTTATTTGTTTTTAGGGAGAGACAGACAGCTGACAATAGGGGCATATTCATCACTGATAATGATGGCAGGGACAGAACAGAACAGGAAAGAGAAGATCAGTTAGTGCCTGTGCATCTTCAGCCAAACCAACTATCAGACCTGCCAGGACCTAAAGTGAAGGGAGAAAGGGTGTTCAAAACTTTGTGGTTTAAAATTTGGAACTGGTTAGAGTGGAACGAAGGAAAAGCATTTTGTCATACATGTAGAGTAGCAATGGATCTGAAATTGATAACATTCTCAAAATCTACCAGTGATGCCTTCACTGTTAAAGGGTTTTCAAACTGGAAGCACAGACCAGAAAAATTCATGGCATCTTCAAGCCATAAGGAGGCCACTCTAAAATGGCTTCACTACTCTAGAAGTACATCTGTTAGCACACACATTCTGTTTGCAAAGCATAAAGAGCAAGCACAAGCAAAAGAAGCATTCATAAAAATCCTTGAAACCATTCAGTTTATTGATGAGCAGGGTCTTCCATTCAGGCACAGTAGAGATGCAGACAGCCTTGCTGTCAAATTACTGAACCTACGAGCAAGGGACAGTGCAACATTACAATCCTGGTTACAAAAGCAAGAAAAATAATGCTCCCATGAGATTCAGAATGAGCTTCTGAATATAATGGCCTCAGAGGTTACAAGAGTGCTTTCTGCACACATTAGGAATAACAGATTTTTTTAGTTTATTACTTGATAGTACAACTGATGTTTCCACAAAGGAGCAAAATTAATTTGTTATTCGGCATGTTTCAGATGACTTTGTTGTTTATGAGGATTTCATTGGTTTCTATGAAAACCCAGTTAAAGATGCAGCTTCTATTGTGTCAATCATCAAGGATGCTTTCATTAGATTTAATTTAGAACTCTCTGATCTTCGCGGTCAGTGTTATGATGGAGCTGCTAACATGGCTGGCTGTGTCAGTGGTGTCCAAGCACGCTTGCAAGCTGAACAGCCAAAAGCCGTGTTTGTTCACTGCACAGCCCAGTCTATGAATCTGGCAATACAAGATTGTGTGCGGGCCATTTCACTTACAAGAGATGCCATTGATTATACTAAAGAAATCAGTGGATTCATGACATCTAGTGCAAAAAGAGAGGATGCTTTTAGTCAAGCACAGCTGGAGCTGACAGCAAGCGTCAAAGCAGATCATTCTGCTGCCTTTGGGAAACTCCGCAAACTTAATCCAACAAGTGTGAAGTGACATTCAGCCAAGTATGGTGACCCATACTCGGAATTCGTGCTCTGCATTTAACCCATCCAACGTGCACACACACAGCAGTGAACACACACACACCGTGAACACACACCCGGAGCAGTGGGCAGCCATTTTATGCTGCAGCGCCCGGGGAGCAGTTGGGGGTTCGGTGCCTTGCTCAAGGGCACCTCAGTCGTGGTATCGAGGGTGGAGAGAGCGCTGTACATTCACTCGCCCCACCTACAATCCCTGCCGGTCCGAGACTCGAACCCGCAAACTTTGGATCACGAGTCCAACTCTCTAACCAGTAGTCCACGACTTCCCCTCAAAAGGTGTGCAGAACGTGTGAAGGCAGTGAGATCATTACTGCGACACTACAAAACAGTGAAATATGCCTTGAGTATTTGCTCATCAGAGAGCACATATGAAGGATGCAAGGCAAGTGGACTGTATGAGGTACTTTCAACCTTTAAGTTTTTCTTTTGCCTGATGTTGATTGAGAAGGTCTTGGAGCCTGTTGAGACCCTTAGCTCCATTTGTCCCCACTTGTCTCTCAATGAAGCAAAATCAGCAGTGGCTAATATCACACAAATTCTCACTGCTTTTCGTACAGGAAGAAGTTTTGCAGCTCTTTGGCAGGACTGTTTGGGAAGATTAGCAGATCTTGATGTCAAAGAGCCTCAGACACCTAGGGTTATTCGACCACCAAAGAAAACTGATACAGTTCACAGTTTCAGTTCAGCTGAGGAGTTTTACAGACAGGGCTACTATGAAATCACTGATGCTCTGATCACTCAAATTGAGGTGAGGTTTGATCAGATGACATTTAAGCTCCATCAGTCAATCGAGAACCTGATCCTCTCAGCCGCAACGTCAGTTTTGACCCGAAGGGTAAAAATGATGATGATTATTATTATTAATAATTATTATATTTAAAATTTTATTATTAAAATTATTATATACACATGTCTATTGATGCTGGGCTGAATTTTGTGTTTCTAGTGCCTCGCCAGAATGAAATTCAAAGCTGTACACTGCTGAGCTACTCGTGGTTTAAACATCTTATACGTTGTATATGAAAGCATATGCGGACAGGAAATAATGCATGTTTAGATTTATATCTAAAGCATTTTTTTTTTGTATTTTTGTTATTTCAAATGTAATTTTCATTTATTTAGACTATATGCCTGATGATTTAATCCAGTATGACTTTCTGTGAATTCAAATACATTTTGTACATGTGTGTTTCCTAGATATCGAACCTGCAATCTTTGCATTGCCATTTTCTATAGTTTATAAGACATTTCAATCACTAACAGATTTGGCTATCCAATATGCAATATCCTAGTAATTCAAACAATTACTTTACTAAAATGTAAAGCAAAGTAAATGTTTGAGGGTATAACCTAATGAGAGTGATGACTTATTAATGTAAATTTCTTCAAGAGAGGCAAGCGGGGCTAACATTGGGAATTGAGAAGATAGAAATGAAGGAAGTGGAAAAGGTTCCTATGACTCCTTAGCAGATCTCAAAGTGACATCTGTGACTCTAATGAGCTCATCAGGCCATGAAAGTGGGGAAAGAAAACACATCAAAGGCCTCACCTGGCTTTCATCATGAGGGAAGCTGTGGCGATTAAGCAAACCAGTCAATTAAAGGAAATTACTGCCTCGTTCTCGTTAAGTTCTCTCTGAAGTCTTAAAAGGTTACCTTTCCTAATTTAGACAAAAAAATTAGATAAATGAAAATGATCCAACTTGCATAAATAATCATGTAGCTCAAATTATGGAGCAAGGTGCTATAGCAAATCCAAGGTCATTAGTTTGATTCCCAGGGAATTCATAAAAAGACAAAATGTGTGCCATTTGGATAAAACACATCTGCCGAATATGTAAATGTAACTCAATTTGATTAAGTTTAATTGTATAGCACTTTTCACAATAAATATTGTTTCAGAGCAGCTGTACAACTTCTAATGATTACACTGTAAGGATAATATTTTAATATAAGGAACATATTTAATAGTTTTGTACGTTGAGCCAAAGCTGGCGTCATCAAAATTCTTCAGTGTGGCTTTGTCTGAACTCTTCGCAAAGGCTGGATGCAAACTGGTGTTGGCGCAATGAGCTATGAATTGTAATGCAAATTACTGAAATTACTTTTATTGTGGTTTTCACAGAATACAAAACAACTCAAGCCCTGTCCACACGAATGCGGGTTTTTAAAAACCGTAGCTTTTTCTATGAGGTTTGGCCGTTCGTCCACATGCAAACACAGCACAAGGTCACTGAAACCGAACCTTTTTGAAAACTCCTGCTAGGGTGAAGATTTTCTAAAACTCTGGTTGCAGTGTTATCGTGTGTAGATAATGAAACTGGAGATTTGGGCTTGTGACGTCGGCGAATGCGCTGTTATCTCCACCTACTGGAAACATTTCAGGCTTCTGATTGGCCAGCATGGCTTTACGGTTGAGATTATATCGCCACCTGTTGGTTTGGCATGCTCTTGACAGTGCTCCATAGCATGTTTTTGCGTTTTCATGTGGATGGAGATTTTATTTTATTTTTTTAAAGGAAGAAGGAAAACACCGTTTATAAAAATGGCCTCAAATTATGCATTTGATACATATTATCATGGCCAGGACTGGGGGAAGTCCTGGCCTAATGGTTAGAGCGTCAGACTTGTAATCCAAAGGTCGTGGGTTCGAGTCTCAGGCCGGCAGGGATTGTAGGTGGGGGGAGTGAATGTACAGCGCTCTCTCCACCCTCAATACCATGACTGAGGTGAGACCCTTGTGCAAGGCCGAACCCCCAACTGCTCCCTTGGCACCGCAGCATAAAAGGCTGCCCACTGCTCCGGGTGTGTGTGTGTTCACTGCTGTGTATGTGCACTTTGGATGGGTTAAATGCAGAGCACGAATGCAGAGCACGAATTCTGAGTATGTGTCACTATACTTGGCTGTATGTCATGTCAAATTAGCAAAAATACAATATTATAAAGAAAAGAGAAATATAAAATACTTTATTTTTACCTCAAATGTAATTTATTTTAATTTAAAAATTTTGGTTTTAAATTTAGGCTATGCATTTGGCAGATGCTTTTATTCAAATTGAAACTTAAGTCGCTTTCAAGGTACAGTTTAATCATTCCTTTCTTTTGCTGGGAATCGAACCCATGAACTTGATGACCTACTGTTTGGGCTACAGGATTTGTTTAAGAATTATTTTCTCATTATTCTTAAGCCAGTTCTTATTTATTCACTTTTACGCCGTCATTTCGTTTTTGTAATTCTGGGTGAACTGCTCTTTTAAAGCCTTCAAAAGTTCATAATTGTGAAACATGAGGTTAGTTGGGTCCCATCTCCAAGTGTTTCCATCCATCCTTCTTTGTTCCTCATCTTGCCTGTCATTCTGCAACTTCCTGTTACCTTCTTTTTTCCTTCCACCTTGAACTTGTTCCATGGCCCACACGGCAGCGGGAAGCAGATTAATGCCCGCTCTTTGAAATCTCAGTCACATCGTAGCTGCTTTCCTGCCTTCTCCCAGTCGCTAACATAAATCACGCGTTTCCCATCTGTCAGCGCTGACTAATGTCCACTGCCAGCTTTCCGACCGGATCCTTTACCTGACTGCAGCTCCAGTACAGAGCTAAAGAGAGCAGGTGTTGGTAGGCATCTACAGGACAATTAACAGAGCAATGGAAAGTTACAGGCGTAGTTCACTCAATCAATAAGTCACTCTCAAGCCATTACAAAAGTCTACTATATTTCATTTTTGTATGTAATATTGTATATAACCTTTTTTTTTTTTGGTGGAGGGGGGGGGGGGGGGGGTGTAATATTGAGGTTATAGCATCTTACATGCTTGCTTGTTTTATTTATTTATTACTACTGTTATTATTATTATCATTATTATTATTAAATTTACACCTTATCTAAGCTGTCCTGAATTATATTTCTTAAATTTCTACATTTCTTTAGTTACAAAGTATTAAATAAATACAATCTGTTCATTTATTTTTAAAAATCCCCCCCCCCCCCCAAAAAAAAAGTACACTTAAATATACACATCCAAGCAAGTATGCCTATTTATTTTATACAATTTAGTTACTCAAAATGTTAAATAATTACTAATATGATGGGGATTACTAATGTGATGGGTTCGGTTCTTTAAATGTGATATGATCAGTATTTTTTATATGTATGTCTTTTTTTATTTGTTTTATTTATTATTATTCATCATCATGGCTTGGCTTCACAAATGAAGATTTATGAAGGACGTGTCTTCTACAGGCACGCTGGTGGCTGACGAGGCCTATGCGGGACAGGCAGGTCCTGCCACAGCGGTTGCAGGTAAAGGTCTGGTCCAGGGTGGGTGCTGGGGGGGACATGTTTTTTCCTTCTTCTCCTCATGTCCTCTATACTGGCCCTGCGGGTATCTTCAAAGAGTGAGATGGCCTGATGGACTCTGGACCACCAGGAGTCGCGATCAGCTGCTTTCGTTTCCCACTGACGATGATCGATGCAGCAAGCAGTAAGGGACTTCTTCAAGGAGTTTTGTACCGCTTTCGTGGTGCTCCGATGTTGCAGTGACCAGAGGACAGTTCCCCATACAGCACGATGAGACCATCCATACACCAAAGATCTGAGCAGTTTTGCAAAACAGGACGTGATTCGCTGCATAGCTGCCTCTGTATGAGCAAGGAGGGCGGCATCGTCAGCAAACAGCAGCTCCCAGATCATTAGCTACATGGTCTTTGTGTGGGCCTGCAGACGCCTCAGGTTGAACAGGCTCCCGTTGAGACGAAAACAGATGTATATGCCATCAGCGTTGTTGAGGTCCTCTGTGGTCTGCTGGAGCATCATGCTGAACAAAATGGTGAACAGCGTGGGTGCAAGAACACAGCCCTGTTTCACACCGTTTGCAATAGGGAAGCGCTGCGAGAGGTTGTTGCTATGTCTGACTTGTCCAAGCTGGCCTTCATGAAGCTGGATGATCATGTTGAGGAACTTTGGTGGGCAGCCTAGCTTTTCCAGAATTTCCCAAAGTCCCTGCCTGCTCACGGTATCGAATGCTTTTGTCAGATTCATGAAGGTGATGTACAGCGCTTTTTGTTCCTGGCACTTCTCCTGAATCTGCCGCAGGGCAAACACCATGTCTGTGGTTCCCCGGTTGGCTCTGAAGCCACACTGTGTCTCTGGAAGGTGAGCTTCTGCTATCGCGGGTACCAGTCGATTCAGCAGTACCCTTGCGAGGATTTTTGCCGGCGACGGATAGAAGTGTTATCCCACGATAACTGGAACAGTCTGACTTCTCCCCTTTGTTCTTATACAGAGTGATAATGACTGCATCACGGAGGTCTTGAGGGAGTTTCCCCTGCTCCCAGCAGCAGACGAAGAATTCATGGAGTTTGGTGTGCAGTGCTGGGCCTCTGTTCTTCCATACCTCAAGAGAAATGGTATCAACTACTGCAGCTTTTCCACTCTTCAGCTGTTTAATGGCTTTCTCAGTCTCTTGTAATGTTGGTGCACATCCAGTTCAGTTTTCACTGGTTGCTGTAGGATGCGGTCAATCGCTGATTCTTGGACTGAGCAGCTAGCATTGACGAGGGTGTAGAAGTGTTCAGACCAGCGGTTCAGAATAGAGTCCTTTTCGGTGAGCAGTTTTTCCGTCTGCACTCTGCAGGGGGCTCAGGATTTGGTACGAGGGACAATATACCACTTTTAGAGCTTCGTAGAAACCCCTGTAGACACCAGTGTCAGCGCAAAGCTGAGTTCTTGCTGCGAGGTTGGTCCACCACTCGTTCTGTTGACATGGATATTTCCTTCTTGCCTGCGCGGAGGAGCTTTCAAGTGGAGTGCAGCCTGCGCAGAACTGACCCCACCTTTTAAACCCGAAGTTAATCTGCCATGGCCTAGCAAGCTGGGACAGAGACAGCGAGGTCCTCGGGCCATAGGTTTTACATCGGAGTTTCCCTCTCCTAGGCAGATGGCCTGCAAAGGCTGGAGAGATCTGCCTTCCCTGCTATTCCAAACCATAGCTGGTAGGTGGCCGGTAACTCCGTCGTGGGAGTTCCTTCGCCCAGTGATGCAGTGTAAACATCACCCCCTCATGCCGTTTAGCCCGCCAGCTGAGGCGGTGTACCGGGGTGTGGGACTGGGAGCCAGACGTGAGAGATTTAGGAGGTGGATGAGGACCAGTGCTTCTGTTTTTTTCATTTTCTTTTTGTTGGCAATATAATATTAAGATTAGCATCTTACATGCGTAATATAATTTTAGTTAGTTTTATTTGTTTGTTTATTAAGGTTTTTCCCCAAATTTACACTTAATTTTAAGCTATGTTAATATACAAGCAAGTATTCTGAATTACATTACTCTGTAAAATAATCATGTACTAATGCCTAAATGAATGCTTAATTCATCACATACTAATGATTATTAAAGGAGTTAACTAATCATGAACTAACAAAGAGCTATCCTTTACTACGACTAGAGTATGATGATACGACATGATATGGCTTCATGTATGAATAACGGCAGCCTTAACTACATGTTAGTACGTTTAATGGGAAAAAAGAAGGGAAAAGAGAAGAACATAAAATAGACAAGATCAGTCATTAGTTTATTTAGGATATTCTACACTTGATGAGGAGGATCAACTAATCCATTGCCACCCAATAATGTTTATGACAAAGCTGAAGATGTCAAATGCTCAAATTATGATAGTATTAAATTATTTAAATTAATTTCAAAGTCAGAGTATTTCTTATTCCTTCTTAAAGAAGCTGTTTGATTTAGTTTACCCATAAATGTTAATTAATGCATTAACTATCAAACATGTACTAACATGTAGTTAAGGCTGCCATTATTCATGCATGAATCCATATGACTCCAGTCGTAGTTAAGTAGTTAAGGATAGTTCATAATTAGTTAACTCCTTTAATAATCATTAGTATGTGATGAATTAAGTATTGATTTAGGCATTAGTACTTGATTATTCATGTACCCTTATTGTAAAGTTTTACCGAGTAATGTAATTCAGAATACTTGCTTGTATATTACTTGCTTGACCTAGACACTTTTTTTTTTTTTTTAATTCAACGTCATTATTAGTGCATGTTGTGCAGTAGAGCTCTCCAGGCTTTTAATTACACACGAGTGCTGTGGATTCTTCCTAAAACTGTTGGTTGGTTTTAGTCCTGAGCAGACATGTGGGCGACAGCCTACAAAACATATTCCAGGAACTCAAGCTTACGCCATGCGTGAGAGTCAAATCAATGAACAGAAGGCTATTTTTTCACATTGAAATGTGTCATTGGATAGGTCTCTGTTTCTGGCCATACTCACTATATTTGGACTTTTCAAGGAAATCGTTCATGCTAGTGTGAGTCTGTAGGAGTAGTGATCACAGGCCACTTCCAAACTTAAGTCAGTATGAATGTGTGCGGCAGGCATTGTTTATGGTTCATAAGACTAATGAAAATGCAGCAATTCCAACTGTTTGTGCACCGCAAATCGATTTGCTTTCTTGACTGAACTTTGCATAGCAAATATTGCTGCAAGTAGCAACTGTTGGTGAAATCTGTTATATATAACTGAAAAAGTGACTTTTATGCATGATAAAAGCATCATACGCAATACATTGTAAAAAGTGATTTTTCAAAGTTGCTAATAAAGCAAATATTATCACTGTATGTTTTACAAGAACATACTTTTTCAGTCTTTCTACCTGACCCTGGACCACAAAACTTTTTAAGTCTCAAGTCGCTGAGGTATATTTGTAGCAATAGCCAAATAATACATTGTATGGGTCAAAATGATTGATATTTATTTTATACTAAAAATCATTAGGATGTTAAATAAAGATCATATTGCATGAAGATATTTTGTAAATTTCCTACTGTAAATATATCAAAACTTAATTTTTGATTAGTAATATGTATTGCTAAGAACTTCATTTGGACAACTTTAAAGGCAATTTTCTCAATATTTAGATTTTTTTCTTTGCACCCTCAGGTTCCAGATTTTCAAATAGTTGTATCTCGGCCAAATATTGTCCTATCCTGACAATCCTGACAAACCATAAATCAATTGAAAGCTTATTTATTCAGCGTATTCAGTGTATCTCAAATCTCAATTTCAAAAAATTGACCCTTATGACTGGTTTTGTGGTCCAGGATCACATTTCATTCAATGTGGTACTTGCATTTTACATTACTTACATTTCTTTGCATTTATTTGTGAAATTGTTTCTGCTCCAGTTTTTATTCAGTGATTTGAGCCTGTTTCAATCTTTCTCACATAGGTTGCATTAATTTAATCCAATACGGAGTTAGTTTAATTTGCACAAATACATAATTTTATCTACTTTCGACTACAGACCGATTGGCTAAACAAAGCTTAGTGCATCAAATTTGGTGCGTCATTAGAACATATTCAAAATTTCTTTATGATGTCCTGTGGTGGCTAGAAGCTTTCACTGATCTTGCAGTCTAGATCCTCTAAAACTTTGAGTTTTTATTGACAGTCTAACATTTTCATTTCTAGATCTTTGAGAACTCTCAACTATGTTTTGCAAATGTACACAGATCTTCTTTAAAGGCATTACGAACAAACAACTTGTGGAAAAAGCTTCATCCACTGGACAAGTGATTTATAAGAAGATTTTTTACAGTTCTAACGTTTTACTGTTAAATTAAAACATTTATGGCAGAACTTATGGGTCCTTGGGGGAAATTTTGTTTCCCGTGAGAAGAGGAACTATGTTAAATGTATGTAACAAACAGCCTGACATTTTAAATATCATAAAAAAAAATGCAATTATCTACAGATGCCACATGCATGCAAAGTCTGGTCCTTTTTCACTTAACGCATAGAAAGTTATAGCTGTTCAACGTGAGCAAGAACAAAAATAATAATAATAATAATAATAGGCCAGAGGAGTCACAGGATTTCCTAATGAGTAATTCTGCCAGATGTCTGTGCCATGACTATAATGAGATGCAAATTGAGCTTGTCACAAATAATCAAGTGTATTAGATTATAATTTTAAAAAGCATTATTGAAAAACAGGTGACACGTGCTTTTTATGTACATTGCTGAATGTTTTTGAGACGTGATATGAATTTAAATGCCCTATTCTGATCTTATTAAACCACATTATGGCTCTTTACACAAAACGTAAGGATTTTTTTGTATCAATGTTTCCATGAAGAACCTTTTAAAGGATTAGTTCACCTAACAATGACAATTTTGTCATTATTTACTCACCCTCATGTTGTTCCAAACCTGTATGAATTTATTTATTACTTGGAAATAAAAGAAGATATTTTGAAGAATGTTTGTAATCAAACAGTTGATGGTCCCCACTGACTTAAATGGTATTTTTTTCCCCTACTACGGGTCCTTGGGATACCAAAATGTGTCTTCTATCACATCAATGCCAAAACTTTTTCTTGAAACCTTAATGAATGGTAGGTTTTGAAGCTTAACAGCACTTGCTCTTTATGTTTTGCAGGCGGGATAGAAGATCCCATTGATCAGCGGGTCGAGAAACTCTTACAGCTAAGACTGGGATTTGTGAACAGGTCAAGGAGACCAGAGGTGAGTAGCTTTACTCTACCGGTGTAAGGATGGAGCAGGCTGTCGGTCTAGGTCTTCAGAGGATTTTCATTTATTTTGCCCGAGATGTCTGGCCATTCGTTTCCACCTTCGACAGTTGCAGGTTCTTTAAATCTAGGTTACAGCCAAGCCGCCCATGTGTCTGCTGGACCACTGACAGATTGGGATTCTCCTCCTGCCTTTGTTGTTTTTCCATTGTTGTCCTTATGTACACTTTGTTTTATAGTTATTTTCATCACAACAGGGGTCTCGCTGTGAAAAGCTAGTCTTGCTGTGTTTTTTTGATAGTATAGGCTGTGTGTGTGTGTGTGTGTGTGTGTGTGTGTGTGTGTCACAAGGTGTGACTCCAACAGAGTTGGACAAACGGTATTGCGCACCTCCTTTTCATGCAAACAAACCCTCCACGATCACTCAGCGTGTGGCTGGCTGCTGAATTATTTATCTCGTCCTGCATTGATTTCATGAATTAGCAAAGAATCGCCAGGCCTTGAAGGTAGGAATTGGAAGGAAAGCGTGCGATTGAGAGCTGTCTGCGGAAACACATGCACGGTTACAAAATAAAATAATCCTATTGAACAACTCTTTTATTTTCCTAAAACGCATGATTGAATGTAGCACAGAGGGTGCGTATCGTTTCCTATCACTGGGAAATTTTTCATCAGCGTCTACAATATGAGGCACATTAAAGACCTTGCTCTCTGGATGTGTTATTGAAAGGAGATGAAAATACTGGAGAGTCAAACTCTAAACATCTGTCCATCTGAGAGAACATTCAGATTACTCAGTTTGGCAAAGGACTGAATTAGTCATGTTTAGAGCAGTAATGTGGTCATAAAAAGTATAACTCATCCAATATTAGGCACTAAAAGGGTATTATGGACAAGTTAATTCAATGTTCATTTGCCAGGAACAAAATCCTGCAAAACAGTACAAATATAGTAGTATTTTGCATATTAGTATTCAGTACAGATGACAGTGTGAGATCTAGACAGTACACTCTTAAAAATAAAGGTGCTTCACGATGCCATACACTGTAAAAAATTACCATGATTTTAACGGTAAAAAACTGTTAAATGGTTAACGGTAAGTTCATGGAAAATTTACATGGAAAAAAACGTAAACTGTCATTCCCAGAATTCCCTGCATTGCATTTCGAATTTTGTTTGAATTTGATGTATTTTCTAATTAGTTTTGTTCTTATCAGTTATGTTTATTAGGGTTGTATGTTACATCTAATGTTGTTACATTAATATTTATTGCATATTTCAGTTTAATGAGTCTCACCATGAGACTGCGTGTTTGACACTGTGCACCTTCTATATATGTTATTATTTAAAAGCTGCTTGTGATGGGCTTTGGTTCATCATGTGACTTTCTCATCACCACCTGTATTTGGTGGTTATCAGTGTATTTCAAAGGTACAAAACAGATTTCAGTACTTCAATAGGTTGGTAACGTAGACTAACGATGTTCCGTACAGATGACATTTTACCGCCGATCACTGAATAAATACTTCCTGGTCATACATAAAATATATATCTGTCATCTTCATTTCTCCCTCTTTCACCCCGGATCACGACAGAGACCCTCTCACCATTTGTTTCCGTGATATTTCAGTAAGTTTGCTAGGTGCGCCCCTGCGCTTGAAAATGGACGGTGGGCAAGCTAAACGTGAGACTGCCGCTTGGGTGGGGAGACAACTAGAGCAGCGAAAATGTACATTTCTATTTAATTTATGCTTCTCACAGTACTACAGTCTTTATGAAATTAATATTATGTTATCACAAATTGTTAAATAAATGACTTTTGTTGAATAAATGCTTTGAAATGGGAATATTTAAACATCAATTGTGGGCGATGACCACTTGGCGCCACCCTCCGCCTGAGACGGGCAGCAGACGCTGTTTGCCCATCATCCTGCGCGCAGTAATTATGTTTATATTCATAAAGGATCAATTAAGTTAATGTTAACTTACATGAAATTATTTATTTTACATTTTTAATTGTCATGCTTTAATAAATTAAACAAACTGAAAGTTAAAACTCTAAAGTTAAAAATTGATTGTGTTATTTCATTGCCAAATTTTCATGAAGTTATTTAAGTTAACGTTAAAGTTAAACACAAGGATAGGATATTCAGACAAGTTATTTAATAAGATTTCATACATCAAGTTAACTAATATAACGTTAATAAAATACTTTGTGAATATAAACAATTTTATAAACAATCACTTGAAGTTAAGGTTAAATTAACGTTACATGATTAACATATATTTCAAAAGGAAAGTCAGTAAGACAGTTAAAGCAAAAGAAAGATGTCAGGAAAGAAAAAACAGTACTCAAAGGAGAAGTTACAGGAGGCAGTTGAGGAAGTAAAGGCAGGAGCAAGTCTAAAGGCAACAGCGAAACTATTTGGCATTCCCCACACCACTCTACAGGACTATAAAAAAATAAAAAATATGTCCACAACCCTCATCCTGATTCGGCCCTGACTCCTTGAGAGGAAGAGGCTCTTCTTTCCTTTATATTCTGGATGGCGGACCATGGCTTCCCAGTGACAATATCCCTTGTCAAGGTGCTGGCTACTGGGATCATTAAGGAGAGTGGTAGAACAGAGACCACCACTGTAAACCTGGAGAAGAGGCCAAGTGATGTGTGGTGGTCCAGGTTTAAGGCCCGCCATCCAGAATTGGCCTCAAGGATGGCAGATTCCCTGGACAGAGCCAGAGTCCATGGTGCTACACCAGAGGCCATTGAAGGGTTCTTCAAGTTGTACGAGGCCCTTTATGTGAAGCACAGTTTGGAGGACAAGCCACATCTCCTCTACAACTGTGATGAGACCGGCTTTGGAGACAAGCCTCGGTCTAAGAAGGTCCTGTGCCAGTCTGGGAGGAAACACATATACCAGCAGCAGCAGCAGACGACAAGGGAGCACATCACGGTCCACTGCTGTGTGAATGCAGCCGGGGACAGCATTCCACCCTTCATCATTTACCCCAGCTGCCTCCCAAGTAATGCCTATAGGCTGGATGGGCCTCCCAATGCTCTCTATGGCATCCAGGAGAAGGGTTACATGGACTCTATTCCTGAGCTATTAGAGCTATTCATAGAGCTATTCCTGAAATGGCTCCACCATTTTATCAGGTATGCTCCTGAGGAGGGACCACTAATTTTAATCATGGACCAACATGAGACACATATTGCAAAAGACGTAATCATGTTCTGCAGAGAAAACAAAGTTGAAATTCTCTGCCTACCTGCTCACACCACACATATTCTTCAGCCCCTGGATATTGCGGTTTTAAACCTACTGAAGACTGCTTTCTCCATCATGGCCCAGGAGGACAAAAGGCAAAAGAAGCAGGCACCTCCTCCAACTGATGATGGAGAACACTGCGCTCTCTGCCGTAGAGTGGTCCCACCTGGCTCAGGAGAGGAGGCCATTGACGAATGGGTCCAGTGTGATCTGTGCCATTTGTGGTTCCACTTGGAGTGTGCAGAAGTGGAGGAAGTGCGAGACACTGACTGGCTTTGCCATAAATGTTGTCTGTCCACATAAAAACACAAGTTACACACACACACACAATGTAAATAGTACACACAGAAAATGAACGTGTTAATTTCTAGTTATGGTATTTTTTTAATCAGTTTAGTGTTAAATGTAAATAGTTGTAAACACACACATCCTTATTTATGTTTTGAAGTCACATTGGTTAATCATTAAATATTTTTAATCCGTTCAAATTGTTTGCCCTTCTTTGTCTTCAGAAAGATATGGTAACGTTTCACATGGTTCATGCTTAACTCACGACATAATATAACGACACAATGGCCTAGCTCGCACGGTCCTCTAGCTTATTAAAGCAGCAAATAACTTAAATTTTAAACAAATAAAAAGGTACTCAGCTTTCTTATTCATTGAAATGTTGTTTAAATAAATACCTCACAGTTGATCCGTTAAATGTCCATTTTCGTCGTTGAAATCAAAGTATGCGTTCTGTACGGAACATCATTATAGCCTGTACGGAACACCGTTAACGCCTATCATCTTCCGTACACGTGCGGAAGAGATACTTTTACCCACTTTTCTCAAAAACTATTGGTCCAAAAGACATCAATCAAAGTGTGGACTGTCCAATGGGTATTCCCCCAGAGAATGATCATACAAACATGCTTGTCTTGCTTTCAACAACGGAGGAGTGGTTGCTGGCGTGCGGTGAGGGGCTAAAAGTGTACGGAACATGGTTAGTCTATGTTATATTAACATTATATTAGTTAATGAAACTACAGTATTTAACTTTAAATTTAAGTTAAAACCATAAAACCTTAAATGTTGTTACCGTATTTTTTACGGTAGAATTCTGGCAACCACAGCTGCCGTTTTTTTTTTACAGTAAATATTACGGATTATTTTTTTACAGTGTAGAAAATCTTTGTCTAAATGGTTCCATAAAGAACCTCTAACATCTGAAGAACTTTTCTGTTTCACAAAAGATTCTTTGTGGCAAATTAAGTTCTTCAGATTATAAAAACATAAGCAAGAGATGGTTCTTTAAAGAACCTTTCACTGAATGGTTCTTTGTGGAACCAAAAATGGTTCTTCTATGGCATGTAGGATGGCTAATATATTGTACATTTTTAGTGAATTTTGAGTAAATGTTCTGTAAAAGAAGTGTTCAATTGATTTCATCTCAACACTAAATTGTAGCATGTCACTCAGAATTCACAAACTAGTCGAGAACAGAAAATGCATGTTATAAATTGAAGCTGACAGTTTTGTTGGGCTTGTAATGTGCTTGAACAATTATGGTTCATTGCAGAATTAAAATGTTTTTTTTTTTTGTGATTTGTACTTTGGTTATATTTGAGAAGTAATTGGACTCACTTTTTAACTCTGCATGACATATTTAAACCTACAAAGTTCATATTTCAAAGGTAATTATGACTTAGATCATTTCTTTCAGCAAGATTTAGGCCTATATATGGTTTTGTACGTTGTGCTGAACTAACATGACAGTAAAATCATTATACTTAATATTTATTTAAAACAGCCAAGGAAATGGAAATAATTGGCAACCGCTGTGCTTGTCCTTGTGAGGTATATGATCTGTTCGGTCACCAGAACATTGAGTCTTTGAAACAGTTTGAATTGTAATCTATTTTAATTAATTCAGACGATTTCTGAATAAAAGTTTCAGTTTAATATATGTTCAAGCCTTGCATAATGAGGGTTCAGGTTGTTATACAAAGTTTATACATCATAGTTACTTTAATGGAAAAGTCATTAATTTTTTCAGTCTGAGAAAGCTGAAACCAGAATACTTTCAAATAGTACAATTAAATTTAGATTTTTTAAAACTTAGAATCTCTTAGAATCTTGATATTTTGAATGTACACACATGCTTAAATATATATCTCTGCTTCGTATATGTAAGTCTCTCGCTCACATTTTCATAAAAAAATAGCGCAGATGATTGTGATTTAATAATTACTTGGATTATGCTTGTAATTCTGTCAGATCACAGGCAGTAAATGTCACCAACTGCTTGAGTCTCAATCACCTACAAAAATGCCAGCCTGTTCCTGCAGAAACATAACAGATTGTGGCTTATTGCTTGCTGTCTTTGAACCACTTTTCAAAGGACAAAGCACTATAAAGTGTGGAGGAAGTGGACGGAGAAACCGACAGACAGACATGCACTGGCTCTTTATGTTACACAAAACAAGGCAAGAAGGTGGCTGAAGCATTTATGTGAAATATGGTGGCCGTTTAGCAAAGACATGATGGCTTTTGAAAGGTCTGATTCTCTGTATATCTCTGCACAGGCGTAAGGAGAAATCAACTTTATGGGATCTTAGATTGGCATCAGCAGATGGTGGCATTATTCATTCATTTGCAGATTTGTTATTTTATTTGTTTATTTAGTTATTATCTGTCGAGCAAAGACAAAAGAAAGTCAAGCTCGAGCTGTAGGGCAAGTGATACATATATGACTGCGTATGCTTCATAAATTTTTGCTTATGTAATCGAATAGCAATAACCGAACAGGGTTCATAGAGATCGGAGATGGCTGACGGTGTTAGAACATTACATGTGGGGACATTAGTCTTGTCCAGGTGTGAAGGTTAAAGGTCACTCACTGTCTCTGTGTGTCAGTGGCATTGACGGTAATAGCAGGATCCATCTGGGTTTCTGATGTTGCTTCAAATGTGACTTGAGTAGAAAAAAACAAGACAGATAGTTTCATAACCGAGCAAACTGCTTTGCTGTCCACATAGCCAACTGCTATACAAGGCATCTTCCAAGTTGAAAAGAAACCTCATGAGTGATGGATTTGGTACAGTCTACATAGGCAACAACTCATAATTCACTGTTGATTTTAACAGTGTTTATGCTGATGAAGCTATATTTGAATACACATAAAATGACATGGCATACAAATACATATTAATCAATGGAACTTATGTAGCTAATATGTAATAACTTTTTGATATCTTTTGATATTATGTTTATACATTTTGAATAAATGTTAACTTTTTATAGTAACTTATATAAATACATTTAGAATATAAATATTGATATTTTATATTGAATTATTTACGTTTTGAATTATTTAGTTTTTTTAGTATATCACTAATAAATTTAGCATATTTTTGAATATTGATAGTGAATGTACATATTTTGAATAAATGGTGTTTTTAATAGTAAATTCCATCTATTAATGTAATATTCATTCAAAATAATTAATATTTTTTATTCTTGAATGAATTGTGAACTTTCTGTACTGGTTTAAATTTATACATTTTGAATAAATATTGATACTTTTATAGTTGTAAAACTAAAGCTATAAACTAGATTTATACATTTTGAATTGAAATTAATAGTTTAAGGTTTTTGAATATTCAATTTTGAATATTGATGCAGTTATAGTGGATTATTTACATGTTTTGAATAGTGTTTTTAATAGTGAATTATATTTATACATTTTGAATGAATATTCAGTTTTGAATGAATGAGGATACTTTTCATTTTGAATGATTATAATTGAGTTAAAATATGCATTTTATTGTGAATTTTGCATTTTGGATTAATAGTGATGCCTTTTATATTAAATTACATTTGAAAAATGCTGAATGAATATTACATTTTGAATTAATATTGATGTATTTTATATACAATTATTTATATATTTACTTTACAATTTTAAATATTTTACTATAAAACAAATCAATATTAATTTCAGAATTTAATATTCCAGTATTAAGTAAATATTTGACTTAAATATCAAGTATATATTTATATTTAAAAAAGCAAAAAAGTACATTATATTTATATATTATGAATAAATGTTGATCATTTATTTCACTTCATCTGGCATATTTCATTGTGCTTATTGCACTAGATTATGGCCTTCTCTTGAGGATGCCTCCAATGATGTCTTAAAATTGGAATGATAATTTATCATCCATTCTTTTTTTATCAGCCAGTTTCATGGCCAGATTGTGCCTTAAATTGCCGCCCATGTAAGTTTTGGGACAGAGAGTGAGACGTGTAGAACCAACTATGACTCAGAAACTGGACCAGATACTCTGTGATGAATATATCCCAACAAAAATTCCCAATTGTCCTCATGTGCCTCTGTCTTTTGTGTTCTGCTGTGTACAGAATGAGATCCGGTGGACTAGAGTTCACAAAGCCTCATGGGAGTTGCAGTTTCAGACAAACACACAAGGTCAATGCAAACTCATGAGGTCAACGCTCACAAGGAACACACCACACAAATGCACTCCCCACACTCATGCCACTTTGTGCTTTAGGCAAGGTAAGGTGTTCTGTAATGTGTTTGTGTTGCTGAGCACAGTGCAGATTCTCCAGATTTACCAAAAATGTGTTGGAACAGAGTAGTATGTCCCATTTTAAGCAAACCAATTTCCAATTTGATGTTGAACAATTTTCATTGTTCACAGATTTCAGTTCAAGAGCAATTAATGATAAGAATTATGAATGATCACGATATTATTTCATGTTTCAGTTTCAGACAGAAATGAAAAAACAATGCTCAGTGTACTGTTTGGTTACATTCTGTGGCCAACAAGTATTTGGACACCAAACCACAATTAAAAATGCATGAATGCGTTAGATGCAAAATGACAAACCAAGAACAAACACATTATTCTAGAGTTGTTTTTTTTTCCTCAAGAAATAATCTTAATTTTCAAGGCTATTTTTTACATCAGTATTCCAGGAAGTGAAGTTCATCTCATTAACTCCAAACATCTTTCACCAAACTTCTTTGTGTGCAATGAAAAGCAAATTGGTTTCATATTTTATATAATGCAGTAATATTCAAACATTTTTCTGAAGTGTATAAATATTTTGAGGCTGCTCTACAGCATGTGCTGACATTAATGCATTAATTTGAGATTGACTAAAGACGTCTGAAGAGGGTGCTTGTGTTTTTGATTAAAAGAGGCCCTCAGTGCCAATTTTGCAAACAGATATACAGCCCAATCAAACCTTAAACAGATTCTACATTTATAGTGTAATTAGAACATATTACATTTTGATTTGATTGTCATTTTTTACATTTTAGATTTGTTTAGTAGTACTTTTTTATAGTGTATTATTTATTAATTTTGAAAAAAAAACTCGTTTTTAATAATGAGTCAATGCATGCATGAATGAATTAATTAATTAATATTACATTTATTATATTTGAATGAGCTAAACTATTACAAAATATTATAAAAATATTTCTAACAAATTATAGATAATTTTATTATGTTAATATTGTCTACCTGGAATATCTAATAGTATTTTAATACTAAATTATATGACAAATTAAAATTGCCTTTAGATTTGATTACATTTTTTTTTTTTTTTCAGTTTTTTAATAGTACTTTTAGTACTAGTGAATAAGTTTTACATTTTGAAAAAAAAAATGTTTTAAATAGTACACTATATTTGTACATTTTGTTTTGAATTAATATTAATAATTTTTAGAGTGAATTATTTATAAATTTGGAATAAATTGTGTTTTTAATCATACGTTTTATTTTTGAATATTAAATTAATATTGTTAATATTAGTATATAAAGTTGCACTTTCCAAGAGAATGCCTGAACTGGTAAAATATACACCTTAAATGCACCCAAACTGACTCTGGATAAGTGCCTGTCAAATGCATCAGTGTAAATGCACTTTGTCCACCAATTTCAAGTCTTATAGGAATGAGGTTCTTAAAGTTATATGATAGCTTTTTGCGAGGATCTTGAAATTGAAGTTGCTATTGTGTGTGTGTCATTAGGATGATAGTCTCAGTGTTTTTCTGATCAAAATCCTGTCAGCAGCATTCGTCTGCTCTACGATGAAATACATTTTTTGCAATTCATAAAATTAGTCTCAGATGTCAAAATCATGGCAGAAATTGTACAGTGTACACCTGCTTTGACATACAAAGGATGACGGCCAAGCAAGTTGCACGTACCGTGAGTCTGAGAATGTTCCTTTTAGAGAGGAGAGTCAAGTGACGCTTCTGACCTGCCCTTGAGAAGCCAGCTTTTTAACTCTCCCTTTTCATGCAGCATTTATTTATTCTTTTGTTTACCAAGGCTGTGTCAGCTCTGCCGACAAATTAGAGCAGGAGAGGACAAAAGTAGGCAAGGGATGTCGGCTATATTTGCGTTCGGCAATTAGACTTACTGTCTCCCCCTTCAAGCCTGAGATAATTGCTAAAATAAATTCTGCCAGCGACACCGCAAGCTTTTTTTTTTTACTTCCTGGTGAGCTGAGCTCTTGGTCTAGCTTTCTTTTTGCTGTCTTGCTTGACAATTGAGTGTCCAGTATTCCTTATTTCTTCTGATGACATTTTCTACTCTTTATATCTTTCTCCATGTCATTACATTGTCATTTCTTTCTCAGAAGTTGAGTTGTAATGCTGCTGGCGCAGGAACTAAATATAAGTGTGTGCAACATAATCATATTAATATCATTAATCAGAGGTATTCATTTGTTAAATGTGTTTCTAGCACACATTTTTGTTAATTTGCATAAACTCTGAGACATACATTATTAACGTATTGGCAGCATCTAAAACAGTCATTTTATGGATGAGAAAATGTAGAAAAGTTGGATCATTGATGGATCATTTTAGGTTCATAGTACATGTGAATTTATGGAATAAACCATGTGATTAATTATGTTCGCTGTTTAGTACTATCACATTTATTTAGCACATTGTTTGATATAACATTCTGTTCTTTCATTTTTTTTTGTCTTTAAACTGTATTCAATTCAACTATTCTAAAATATTTTATAACTGTTATATTTTATATGATTTATAACACATTTTAGATGTTTTTTAATATGCTGTGGTCTACCTGGAATATGAACTTTTTTAGGGAAGGTCTAGTTTACATTCTGAATTAAAGGCTTAATAACATATTTTAAATGGAATTTCCAAATTAGCATATAACCAAACATACAAATATTTCAGATTTTTTATTAAAAAAAAAAATATATATACACACACACACACATACATGCATATATATACTTAATTTTATGGTATTTTTGTGATATAAATTCCATGTGAAAATAAATTCTTGCGTTAAGAAACTTATACTTCAAGATAAAAACACTATTTTTCTTTTTTGATGTGGTGTCAAGAACCTTTTTTTTGGTACATTTTGTGGATATTGAAAGGTGGTATCGTGAGATCCCTATTTCCTAACTCCAATTACAATTAAACCACCGCTACACACACACACACACACACAGGCTAGTTCAGTCGCATTCACACTGACATGAACAGACAAGTGCTAACAAGACACGTATAGCTTTCTGTAACCTCATGAACTCACAGCATTTCTACAGACCTGAGTGCAGTCAAGCAGAGATTGACCACTGGGAATAGAGACAGGTGTATCACACACACACACACAAAACCATTCCAGCCATCACTGGGGTCTCATTTTCCTTATTTACACGCTCCTACATCTACCTCCACCGACCGATTCGCTCCGTATATAATCATGGCTTCCTGATGAAATGTCAAGAGCAGTTTCTTTTCATCTAGAGAATGTTTCATTGTTTTTGTGCTTATTTGTCTGTCATCATGGCTTCTATCAGTCAGGTAAACTCACCATTAGCGGCTGATTGCTGTGTTTTCTTTATCGGCTGATCGTTCAGAGGGTGTTGCTTTACTGCAGCCATTTTTAACCATGTTTACAATTAACCCTCTGATGTGCGGCGTGACTTGTAGTGGAGAGAATTGATGTTTTTGAAGATGTTTTTGATGTAGCATTGTAGTATGACTTATTACCTCTGACCCTTTATCCATATTTCTATATGAATGTCCTTTTTATTTATGGCAACATAAATTCAGCATGTTACGCTGTTTAAAAAAACAGCGTTACTTGTTTCTACTTAAATCAAGTTACATTTATTGCTATTTATTTGTAATTATTTGTGAAATTTCTTTGAAAATCTATTCTATTCTATTCTATTCTATTCTATTCTATTCTATTCTATTCTATTCTATCCAGACAGGTAGTAAAATTATATTTTATTTTTCTGGGCATTGTGCATTTAAAGGGTATAACTGTTATTGTTATGAAGGATTTTAATTAGAATTTCCAATTAGGTTTTCATTTATATATATATATATATATATATATATATATATATATATAATTTAATTTTATAATATTTTAGTTATTTTAAAAGTTACAGTTAGGTTGTAGTATGAGGGCGTGTTACCCTTAGTTTGCATTCATTACAGTACGTCCCTAAAGTCATTGTGTTTTCTATAGACTGACAGATTTCTTTACAATATATAATTTTATTTATTTATTTTTTTTTTTGCAATTTCCTGATTTATTTCATAGATTAATGGGTTAAATATGAAAGAAACCTTTGACAGGCACCACAACACCCCCAATACATCACATGCAAGCAACATTTCCTCTTTTAAACGATTTGCTTATTGATTTCTAGATGGATTGGTGTCTTTTCAACTTTTCATAGTTGGTCTCTGTGATAACTTGACCTTTTGTGCATCGCGAGCAGGTCAAGTGAGACAAGCCAATGACCTATGAAGCATTAAACTGTAATGACTGCGTAAGCATTAGTGCCGCATCACATCCCACAATGCTATGCACATACCGATCGTAATACCTGGATCAATCACTAAGTGAAATGGTCCATCAGCGAACAGCGTCATAAGCAGTAAAGCCCCATTGGCAATCCAAAACACATTACAGGAATAAAAAGTGCGTTGTTCAGCTGTAGATGATGGGAACGTGGTGTGCGCTGGGCTCAGATACGCTAGATGAATGTGTGTTATTAATGTGAGCGTGCAATCATAAAGCGCATCAGTGGAGGCATACTTCTGATTACATCTGCTGAAAACGCCATAAGTCTCGTGTTAGACTGCTGTGAATGTTTCTGTGTTAATCGCTCATGTTGGACAGATGTGATTGTGGTGGTCATGTTAGCAACATCTTTTCTTCTGAAGAGGTCATACCATGATTTATTCATGATAGAATAGATGTTGATGAACTCATGCACATAGATGTCTTAAAGGCACATCAGCAAATAACAGCCTGTTTAATTCTAAGGGCCAGAAAAGGTTAAAAAAATAAATAAATAACCATGAATTAATGAATATCTATTTAATTTAATTTAATTTAAGATTTCTGCACATCAGGGAATACAATTTAATGCTAAGAAATATATACAGTATGTACTATTAATGTATTAAGCAAATGGGTATAAATTAATTTATTTATATTAATACATTTATTTATTTTTATTTGTATGTTTTCATTTGTAGACCTCAGGGAATATAAAATAATGCTAAAAATATGTTCTAAGCATATTGCTATAATTGTGTTTATAGTATCATAATATAGTATCATAGAGATACTATATATTTTTATTAATATTTTGAATGTTTTTTTATTTTTATATTTATAATTTTATTTTTCATTTTAAAGTTTTAGCAATGTTGCTGTGTTTTTGTCATTTTAGTCATTAATGTGTATCTATATACTGTAGTTTTTATTAATTTTTAAGTTATTTTAGTACATCGATATATATCTTTTTTTATTTTTTCAGCCAGTTGCCAAGTCAGTATGTCTCCTTTTAGTTTTATATAGTTCAGTTCACTTTTTATCTAATTTTATGAAAATGTTCTTTTAATTTTAGTTTCAGTTTTAGTTGATTTTTGCATTTTTCTAATTTATTTATTTATTTAAAAAATAAAAAAGGATAACATTGCTGTGAAATGTATTACTGGCCATTTATTGGTTATTGGCCATGACATGAAATTAATTATTTAATTAATTATAATCCCTATATTAACCCAGCCCCCCTTCTTTTTTTTTTTTACATTTTCATTAACACTAAATATGTAACACAATTGAATTACCTTATTTTTATGAAGCTTTTTTACTGTTTAGTGTAGGTGACTTAATGTTTTACTATAGTTGGTCCTCATAATGTAGGCCAGGCATCCTCAATCTTGCCCACTCCTGTAGGCTGTGTCCAAATTCAGGGTCTGCATCCTCCTTAGGATCCTTCCTACCCGGTTGAAGGAGGAGGGATCCTCCGACGTCCGCAAAACCCGGAAGTCGGTGTTTGTGAATTTGGACAGCCTACCCTTCTTTCAGTTCCCTCCCTTACCCGTTGCTCATATCCTGCCGCCTAGCAACCGTGACAGCGCCAAGCAAGAAGCGGGAAAATGGACAAACAAAGAGTTATTCTCCTCATTTTAATTCTTTTGGAAGAAATAAAGCAATTAAATAAATTAAATACTTTCTTTGCTCGTTGTCGGAGAGTTTTTTATATCAGACTACAAGACAGTCACATCCAGGTAAGCCATTATAGCCTATTTTTATTTGTTTTTAAGTATTCTACTAATTTCTCCTACAAATTCATTGAGCCGAAGCATAAACTTTAGCTTGTTTTGTCAGAGAAACTCCTCTCCCACTCCGCTACCGCTCGCTTCGTCCGCCATTACGCTCTGCCGAAAAGAATTATGGGATAGGTAGGACGGGAAAGGATCCACCACACCCATCCTTCCAATTCGGGGAAAAGGAGGACGTATTTGTGGGCCGCATTTGAAGGATCCTACGAATTTGGACAGCCTTCGTCGCGGCGCTGTGATGTAACATCCTTCAAATGAGTACTCCAAAGGATGCAGACCCTGAATTTGGACACAGCCGTAGAGTTTAGCTCTAACCCTAATCAAAAACACCTGAGCATGCTAATCAGAGTCTTCAAGATCATTAGAAAATCACAGGTAGGTGAGTTTGATCAGGGTTGGAGCTGAACCCTGCAGCAGATTGGCCCATCCAGGGAAAGATTTGAGGAACCCTGATGTAGGCAGAACCCCCCCACCCCCCCCACCCCACACACACACACACACACACACACACACATACTCTATACATGCTGATAAATGTGCATTCAAGAAGCCTGGTTTAAAAAAAAGAAAAAAAGACTATTTGATTTGCTATTGAATTTCTTCCGCTCTAGTAGGGCGATCAGGATGTTTTGAAGGCAAATTGTGATTTTCCGAGATTGTGTCTGCCAGAAGGTAATGTACTGCCCAGGCCAAAAAGGACTTTCATTCAATTATACTGAAGTTTTTTTTTTTTTTTATTCGGTGATGATAAGAGGAAGTGCAAAAGGCCAAGTATTGTTTCTCACCTCTTGACAAATTATATTCTGAACTTCTTCAGTGGAGATCAGAGATATGAAGTGAAGCAATTTTCTTTGAATATAAAACACTTTGGATTAAGTTAAGAATGGGTTTGAGTATCACAGAATCATTTCTGGACCATTTAGTTTCTTATGGTCTTAAAGGGGTACTTTACCCAAAAATGAAAATTCTATCATTATTTATGTAACCTCATTTTGTTTCAAACCTGAATGGCTTTCTTTCTTCTGTTGAACACAAAAGAAGATATTTGGAAGAATGTAACCATAGTTGATGGTAGTCATTGACTTCTATAGTATTTTTTGTACAAAGTCAATGGGACCTGAAACATTTCAGTTAGCAACATTCTTCAAAATATCATCTTTTGTGTAAATAATGAGAGAATTTACATTTTTGAGCAGACTATTAACTTCAATTATTTGTATTTTTAGATCTTTGAAGAGGTCCTGTCATGATTTATTTATGTTAATTTGTGGACCCAAGGGTGATTTTTTTTTTTTTTTTTTTTTTTTTTAAATGACTAATATTAATGATTTTTGTGTAGACTATTTATTTATTTATTTATTTATTTATTTATTTATTGGACAATAGGGAAAATACAATTATATTTTGTGTAGACTATACATTTATTTAAATGTCATATTTCTTCATTTATTAATGAGGTTTTAATTTCGTTTGAAATGACAAACCTTTGTTTATATGTTCCTTTTAATAGGTGGAATATTTTATGTTGTTGTTTTTATCATTTGTTGACGGCTGCAGTTGCAATGACCAATATGAAAATATTAGCATGACCATTCTTTTAATTGTCTCCTTGGGAAATTATTCAAATGCAAATTCTTAAGTCTGTACATTTTGTAGCCACTTTATGTCCATCTTCTTTCATGTTTACTGTGCAAATTAATGTTTTCTTCTGCTTTACTGTCAAATGGGGTCCAAATACTGCGGATGATTAGGATTTTATGTTTCAGGCAGCAAAACATATTTCTTTATTCATGAAGGATGTGAAAATAAGTCTTTTTTGATAAGTTCTATTCATGCTCGGCGGTCGGCGTAATGAAGTCTACGGCGCGAGAATGCAACTCTATTCAGGAATCCTCCATTCCTTTATGCCTCAAATGCTGGCAGACACTTGCGTCTTCGTTAAAAGCTAATTATAACGAGACTTTCAGAGACCTCCAATGCTATTGATATTTAAGTGCCTGGCTATATTTCCAGCATGTGGTACTCTCATGCATATTCATATCAGCAACAGCTTTTTTGCATTTGCAAGTGAAATGTCATTGGATTTTCAGCAGGATGAAGCCTGTGGACATAAACCTTTATCTCTGCAGGTCTCTTTTCATATTGTTGAGTTTAAATCACCGTATGTTTGCATACTGTTTATTAAGCAGCTGTTTATTGCTTTAAATAAGAAGAGAAATGTCAATTTTACAGCGTTATTGGAGTGGTTTTGCCTTTGTATTCATCTCCAAAGGTTTTCACGTATTTGAGTTTAGTCAAACAGATTCACATCCGCAGCAAAAGCTTGAGTGTGAAAGAACCCTTAGGTGCCATTCACACAGGACGCCGTCATGCATTCAAACCTGCTAGATCTTTTGCATCTGTTATGTGATGCATCAGAATTCCAGTCTTATTGCGGTTCATGTTGAATGGTTTTAATGGTTTTGCAAGGCAAAAGCATGTTATGTTGGCTCAGAGGTAACAACAGTCTTTTTCATTTCAAAATGCATTGCACAGGTATGGCTCTGTCTCACCAGTGTGTGATGTGTTTAGCATGCAGATTATATTATTGTTTGCAAACAGAGAAAGTCTGACACAAGGATTGATTACAGGGTATTATTACAGGTATAATTATGGAAGTGCTCAAGACACCCATGTGGTGTTTTATTCCTATAACACATGCTGTTATTGCAGGCTTTATTCATGATCAGTGCCAGTGACGTTTAGAAGTAAAAAAAAAAAAGAGATGGAGATTATGGTTAGGTACTTAAAATGGAAGAACAATTTGTAATGCACTTAAAATCAGAAAAGTGAAGCTGATAGAAGCTGAAAGGCGTTGCGTATTAAAAATTGTGTAAAAATGTTGCATTATTTGAGTTGTAAAGCTATTTAAAATCATAAATTTAACAGTACTTTTACACTTTAGCAGTTCAAGCATTTATTAAAAATTAAACTATTAAAATTACATTAAAAACCTTTTATAAAAGCACTTAAATTAAAACCTGTGTATTTGAGCTTGTAATGCTATACATTTATTGTTTAGCAATTGAAGCATTGGAAATGTGAAGCTTACTGTTATTAAATGATCATTTGAACAGTCATTTTACAGTTTAGTGATTGGAGTATTTATTTGTGCTTATAAAATGAATGCTTTTGTTACAATTTGTGCATTATTTGAGTTGTAAAGCATCATTAAAAAAAAAATAAAAATTTAGTTAGCTACCATAAACCATAAATTGGCTCTTAAAATTATCATTCTTATAGCTTCTAGTTATGTTTTTTTTATGTTTTTGGAGGAATTCTTAGGAGCTTCCTACTGCTAGGAAGTATTAGTAGTTTGTGTTTTTGTTGGTCTATGCTTTACCATGTTCACATTTGCACCCCTTGAAAGCATTAAGGTGTGTTTATAGTTCTCTACTACTATATTCAACAAAATAACAGGTAGCAGTCTGAGAAAATATCACCGAACCTGAGAGACCGCACAGTGTGAAGTGAGAAGTTTGCTGAACTTTACGTTTATTCGTTCCCGGGTGTAATCGTTTAATGGTAGTTGATCAGAGGTGAACAAAACAAGAAGAGCACATAACCACCGATGTCTAGACATGCACTCAGACACTTACGTTTCTTGCAGTTTACAGTTTAGAGCATTTAGATGTCGACTTGCACATTTTAAAAAATATATGTAAAGAAGTCAAATTGCATTTAAACACTTTAAAGTGAATTTATGCTATACAGAATTTAAATGAAGTTATCAAACTCCATGTGGACATTTGTATTTAGTCTACAAAAGGTAGAACAAATGATTGGCAATTTCGCTGTGTAGGCGAACCCTGTAGTTTAAATGATTTTTAAAATGTGTCTATCAACCAGTATTAAAACCAAACCTGTGCCTTGGAATGGATTGTGAAATTAAGTCTATAGCCCTACCTGAGGCTTTCTTGAGGCTCAAAGCACAGGTTGGACCGTTATGAAAGCTGTCAGACTCATGTTTTTGGGCAAACATTTATTCATTAACGGGAGGTTTTAGACATTGTTGACATGCTGCACAGCTTACTTTATTCTCCCTGCTTGTATAATATAATATGTAATTGTAATTATTTTAATTAAAAACCTAATGCATGTTAATTGATTGATGGGAATAGGGTATATTATTTATCTAATCTTAATATTTAAAACAAAAAATGGGAATTTTAATTGGTAATTTTGATTATTTTAATTTTACATCCCTTTATTATTTTGTAATATCCCTTTAAATTACAAAAGCTATGTATTAAAGGGATAGTTAACCCAAAAATTAAAATTAATTTTCTCACCTTCATTTCTTTCCAAACCTGTAGAAGATATTCTGAAGAATGTTGGTAACCAAATAGTTGATGGTAGCCATTGACATCCATAGTATTTTTTCCATACTGTGGAAGTCAATGGCTACCGTCAAGGTTTTTTTTTTCTTTTTTCTTTTTTCTTTTTTTAAATTAAATTTTTGGGTGGACTGTCCCTTTAACAACATCATCCTCCAGGAACAGCACAAACTTCAGTGAGTATTAGCAGTTGATTGGATGCATATTGTGTGATAGTAATTGCTTTCTCACTCAAAGTTTAATGACAAGATATAATTAGCCAAAACAAATCAGGACACACATACATACTGTTGTTTTTCCTCAGCCAAGTATTGAGCAAAATAATTGACATACCCTTTTACCAATCGTCTTTTCAAGCACTCTCAAAGCAGCCTGACTATTTTGAAACATGTCTTACTACATAAAATCTATAAAGTCACTACTGTTTTTTTCCTTCATATGGCGTATTGAGTGGGAGACAAGGTCTTTTATGAATCTGCCTGCCTTTGATCTATTGTGGAAAGCAGAAAGAAACTTGATAGATTTATTTCTACACAAGCGATCCATAGAATTCAATGCTAGTTTATGACCTGAGAAAGTGACACTGGGGGGAATTTGTTTCGGGTTGTTTTTTCCAAGTTCTCCGGTGCTGCCCATAAAGTATGTCTGACTGCAGAAGGTTAGAGGAATGGATGTTGCCTGGGGCATTTATAGGTCAAGATTCAGAGTGCGTTGTCTATTGATCTTTCTGCGATGGTCAATCTGATAGCATGTTTGCTGGGCAAAGACTGATCTTTTTTTTTTTTTTTTGTCCAAGTGAGCTGTGTTTATGACGTTTGAGTCCTGACATGAAAAGTTTATTTATTAGCCTATGTATTATGATTATGACTACCTGGTCTCATGCCATAAACGTACCTGGGTGCACTTTTTAGTGAGACACGAAATACGTACCAATAAGTACATATCACTGCAGTTTCCAAAATAAATGAACACTAGAGGCAGTAAACGAGTACGGAGACGTACTTTAGAGGTGAGGAGCCCTGGTATGGGTTGGGTTTGGTTGTAGGGCATATTTCCAACAGAGAGCATTAATTTTTAGCGACGGTCTGTGGATATTTGAATTCTGCACCACTGCAATGCGTACCTGAAGCAACGTAATAAAAACACAGCAACACGTATATCAACATAATAAAAATGTGCCAGGGTTTACGTTTTGAACCGTTGTTTTAGCACCACCCAGTGGACAATTCTCTTTGAAACTGCGGCGAAACGTGCAAAGGTACATAAAAACGGTCTCGCTAAAAAGTGCCCCCAGGTACGTTTATGCCATGAGACCCGGTTATGATGTTGTGAAATTTGTGTCCGAAATCTGATTATTTCCAGACTTTTGGATCCCATAAGAATTTTTCACATAATGAAACGGTGTTATCCTCAGACTTTAATTATGCCTTTAATTATGTTCAGTGAGATTTCTAAGAGGTTTATATCAAATGAGCTAATTTAACTTGTTAAAGGAAGAAAAAGTTAATTTTCAGTCGTCATATATTCACCCTCATGCTGTTAGAATTAGAAACCAGCATGACTCACTTCCTCCTGTGGAACACAAAAGGAGACATTTTACAGAATGTTCACGCTGGTTTCTCAGTTAAAGTCAATGGGGAACATATGCTGTCTAGTTGTTAAAAAGTCAAAAATAGCACTAGAGCAATATTCTGTATGACTCATTCACTACTTTATCATTCAATAGCTTTGTGTGAGGAACACTGTGGTCACGTTATTTTCATTGAATGGAAAAGAGCAGCATGAACATCCTGGCCAGCATTTTCTTTTGTGTTCTACGGATTAAAAATTCATTTTTGTTTTCAAAAGACATAAGGGTAAATGAATTACTTTTTTGGTATTGTGCATGTATTAAAAAGTATAGTAGAAACTGGGCATAACACGCTCCATTTGGAGGTAAATGTTCACACACTTGCACTCTGTGACTATGAATAGATCTACCCTTGTTTGATCTTCGGAAGGCAAATTGTTGGCCAAAAATAAAAAATAAATAAAATGATTTGCTGAAGCAGCGGTGCCGTTGCCCAAGGATTCTAGCAGCCCTGATGGCTCTTTGTTTTGCTCAGACTTTGATGCCCATAACCGAGGAAGGAGAGAAAGAACAAGAACCAATTGAATTAATATCTGCAATGCGTCACCTGAACAAACTGTACCAGCCCTAAAATAATTCCATCGCATATGAGCCTTATCTCAGCCTTGGAGAACTATTTCCAAAGCCCTTATCAAAACCCTCTTTTATTCATTTATCATTTGCTGTGGCCTTGAAGCCAACAGTCTGAAAACTATCCTCCACAAGGCTCCAATTACTCTTCGCCTCCCTCCGTCCCCGTGGCTCTGTTTAGCTAAAGGAAAACAGTTCACCTCCAGAGCATCCCGTACCCTGCTGTTGGCTCTTTGCAACTGATGTTGGACTGGTTTTATTGTGTTAAACTTTAGATTTAGCAAGAGAAAAACAGCTTTGGATGTGGGAAGAACCCCATAAATTGGTTGAATCCTTTGGCTCTGTGTAATTTTACATTTTCAGAGATATTTTGGTGAAACCATAAAGTTTTAATTAAAAAGTTAGCCAATTAAATAAACAACTGTTCGCTTTGTGATTTCAAATGTGCTTTTTTTCAACATTAATTTGTATAAATTTTGTATGCTTCATTGTAAAAGCTTTATTGCACCATTTAAAAAAAAAAAAAAAAAAAAAAAAAAAACTACATTTAAACTTTGTGTTATTAGGCTGGAATTTTTACAAAGTCCAAATTAAGTGAAACTTTTATTATTTATTTATTTATGTACCCAGTTTACTTGGTAAAGCATGTTCCAGGTATTATTAGGAACATTTTTTTTTTCATGTCCAATCCTTTATTTTTGTTAAATAGCCTGTTTCACATATGAAATGGGTTTTAATTAGCATTTCACGTTACATTAAGTAAAATCAAACTGGTGCCAAAGTTATAACCTGCAGTGATATATTCATTGCAGTTTTTGAGCAGATTTACTGATTATAGATTTGATTAGAGTTATAGAAATTACGACATTAAATTCTTACAAGTTACATGTAAATGGATGAACACTTTTTCCCGTACACATGACTGTTTTTCACTCTCTTTTTGTCCTTTATAAATAAACTATTTTTCTTCTTTAAATGACCTCTGTTAAAATGTAGTGTTAAGCTTAGAATAGTTCATATGTGAACTTAGGCGGTCATATGTTAATGTGCTGACATCATAACCGTAGCACGTTGTAAATGACCCATTTTTGCAGTGGAGAAAGATTCAAGGTGGACTTGAAAGGTGCAGTATTGTGTGTTAGTACATCAAAAACTTCAGAAGAGCAAGGGAACACCTGTTTACCATGATATGTCCCATTTCAGTATATAAACATAAGGTTCATTACGCAGGAATGCCATAATTGTCAGACATCTTCAGTTTTAAATAGTGTACAGGCTCATTTGAATTGCTAAATTAGGGACCTTGTTAAAAATATTCCCGAGGCACTCTTTCTTTACATTGCGTTTCTGCAAAGCTCTACTGATTCTACACAAAGCACACAAACGCTTTGCAAGCTTTACCAAATTTTGATGAGAAACAATGTCAATGTCTACATCGTATTGCCTCACCATGACTTTGTGGGTCATGGTTGCTAAACACCTAATAGCTGTTTTTGGTGATCATATGTGCGAATGATTGTTTTCTATATATAATCAAACATTTATTTGAAGTAAACTGAACAAAAAGACACACATACTGTGCACGTAATGGCTTTAATGAGGGAAAGAACTACTATCCCTTAAAGTTCATTGTGAATGACATAATTGAATTACAAATGCTAAATATAAAACTATCAATTTAACGTTGTTGATTGTGCATATATTTTATGTTTATTGCAAAATATGCATTCATATTCACATATTTGTTGTGTGTGGAGACTGACTTATTACATTTGCTGTGCTTCATGTAAGTGGGCGGGGCTTAGTGCTTATTTGGACTCTCTGATTGGTGGAATGTTCTTTACAGAATCATGGGTAATGTAGTTTTTCATCAGGGATTCCGCTGGTGAAACATGCAGTACAATTGATTGACAACTTTGGAGCTCACAGTAGGTCTGTCTTTAAACGTTTATAAGTTAAAAATCATTTTCCCTATGGAGAAAATGAATGTCACTTTGACTCCTGGAACTCTATATTGGTCCACAATTTAGGACAATTTTATATACCTTTATATAAGCAGTGAACTGTTCGGAAATTTGCCTAAACTACAACCAGTATATTTTAAGCAAACACTATTACAATTTGTGGGTTCGAATAAGAGTTTCTAAAACATAGTTCACATCATCCAAACGAACCAGACTCTGACATCAAATAAAGAGTGCACAGTGTGAAGTTATATTGTACAATGAACTCTTTAATTTTTAAAAGATAAAGGAGAATTGATTTCTCATAGCATGACCCCTGAAATAAATATATCTCTTTTTTCCTTAGGTTAGAAAGAAAAGCTTTGAAAAAATGTGATTTTTAACCCCCACCCCCAAGCACCCAACCGGTGAAATTCAAACCTTTTGATTTAAAAGGCATTATGTGTCCAGGTATACAGAGGGTAGTACTGTAAGTACTCATAATGTATCACAAACACATGAAAAGAACAGCAGTCTGATGCATGCTGTAAAAATAAATGAACTTCTAAGGAACGTATGTGTGGCTTATGTCAGTCTATGTTTGTTTTTAGTGATTACAAGCATCTCGCGGTGCCTTATCAGAGCAGATGTTACGGGCGCACCCGTATGTGTTAGGTCGCAAACCTCAGCTTACCAGCAGATTCCACCGGTGGCTGCCATATGCTCACATATAGAGGTGAATCACAGGCTCAAATCTACCAGGACCAAGAGATTAGAGCGAGACCGCTGTACAATTAATATTCCAGAATTCAATTAAATAGAGCACTCAAATCATTAGTGCTCCTACATTAATTTACTGCTAACTTGGTTAATGGCACTTTTCTGTAACCTCTCTCTCTCTCTCTTAATGTGTTGAACGTGGTTCATTTTATGCTCAGTCTCCTTATAAAAAACACATTTGCTTCTTGTAATTGTATTTGATCAGAGTATTGATTTAATATTACACGCTTTAATGTATGCACATTTTTATCAGCTAGACGTATAGAAAGATAGATTTTTGGGTGAAATATTTCTAAACTTTTCATAGTAATTTCTATATTTTGGGTTATGATCTTCTCTACAGTCCACCTAAGACATGCTTACATGGTTCCAGGTAAATTAAGTGAACACCTGAGGAAGAACAGTTTGTGGATTATTTGACAGATGTTATGATTATAAAGTCTACACAACAATGTATCTATATGTGACCCTGGACCACAAAAAGTCGCTGGGGTATGTTTGTAGCAATAGCCAATACATTGCACGGGTTAAAATAATTGATTTTTCTTTTATGCCAAAAATCATTAGGACATTAAGTAAAGATCATGTTCCATGAACATATTTTGTAAATTTACTACTGTAAATATATCAAAACGTAATTTTTGATTAGTAATATGCATTGCTAAGAACTTCATTTGGACAATTTTAAAAGCGATTTTCTCAGTATTTTGATTTTTTTTTTGCACCCTCAAATTCCAGATTTTCAAATAGTTGTATCTCGGCCATATATTGTCCTATCCAGACATCAATGGAAAGCTTATTTATTCAGCTTTCAGATGATGTATAAATCTAAATTTCGAAATATTGACCCACATATAACTGTTTGTTTGTTTATTTACATTTATATATTTTATCAATTATAACATGTATTTTTATTAGCATGATTAACATGCATTTGACTAAAGTTATTACATAGTCTGCACAATATTTATTTATTCATAAATTCATTTATTTATTAATTTATTTGTTTGTTTTTTAATTATATATAATATATTGATATATTTTTTTTATTTATTTTATTACAATGAATGACTTTTTTTTTTTTACACTGGTTTTACAGAAGTTTTGATTACAAGGTTTAGACAACATTTATTTATATTTCTAAAATAAATGATAAAATATTTATAAAATACATTTTCAATTGTGGATTTTAGATATCCCTGTCCCTAAAATAATGTAACAAAATATGTATTAATTACATATATTATATTATATTATATTAGTAATAATAAATTAAAAACCAATCAAACTGTGTCTGATTTTACGTTGGCTTTTAATCTGAATAAGCTGCAATGTGCCCTTTTTTTGCTAGAAGTCAAAAGAGCAGATAACTTCAGCCTGAGTTCAGATGCAGTAATTACAGTTATTTCAAGTTAACAAGTGTTCAAGTTATTTTGGTCTGAACAAAATGGATGGGTCAGACTGGTTATTTCAGACAGTCGACAATGTTTTACTGTTTCTGTTACAGAATAAAAAGCAAAAGATGTGTGTAAGATTTTTATACAAACTTTTTGTGGGTATTTATTCCATTTATTAAGCATGTGTACAAACTAATACGTATTGGCATACATGACAAATACCAACTTACCATCAACTATATAGACCATCCACATGACACCCCTATGTTGGAAAGTCTGAAAGAAAAGCCAAAGTTTCCTCTGTCGTTGTTTGTGCCATTCATAAGCGCTCTTCTTATAAGCACTCATCTTATGGCTTGAAGGCAGCATGGGTGACAAACCAACACGTTTATATTAGATTTCCTTTCTCGACACTTGTCGCCCATATTCACATCATGCTTCCGTTCGTGTTGGTGTAGATAAATCACACTGTGTCTCTGCCAATTACAAAACATGGTAAACATGGTAATGAAGTGTTAATTGCAGCTGTGTTTGCTTCGTCTTTCACTTACAGCCTTCTCTTCATTGATCACAGGTACGTGTTTTGCTCACAGATGGCTTTAAGGCAGGCTAATGTTGCTGTAGTTATATGCCATCTGCCCGAGCACGCTAGACACTGGCCACTGTGAATCATGACACAGACAGTGACGGCACTCTTTTATCGCCCATGTGCACTTTTGAGACTCCCTAGTGTTTGTGATTTGTAACACAAGGGCGAATCTGTCCGTAGCAGCAGAATTGATTAGTCCCAGGTGCGCCGAAGACACATACACAGACTCGTTCTTGCTTGACCACACGGGCACAGTGCAGGCATTCTGGGTAGACGGAAAATGCTGGCGAAGTCTGTTTGCCAGATTGCCACAGAGGCCCTGTTTGCTTGCAGGCGCACATATAGAGCTGTATCTATGTTTAAACCCAACGGTGGAGGAGATCCAGGAATGGAGCGCTGCCCACATCACTCTGCCTGGGGACAGGGGTCTGCAGTGCTTCCCTGGAAAACCTGGGGAAGGATCTGGCAGACAGAGCGTAGAGGTTGAGATGAGAAGCGATGGGACAGTAAAAACAGATTAATGGATTTGTGTGGGTTGGGTGAAGAATTAACTACACTCGTGATGGGGACAGTTGGATCTGCATTGTTCCAGACTGAAATATGCTTAACGTGTGTAGTTTTCTTTTGTGTGTTTGCTATTTAAAGAGAAGGCTGAGGTTGGAGAAATCCCACAGCAGGAAGCAGGCTTTAGTTTATCAGATCTGTTGAATGCAATTACTTGTTATTGCTAATCAGGGAGGTGGTATTAGGGGTAGGGGCTATATCATTCTAGATTGGACAAAAATATACAAAAAGAGCATTTAATTGGACAAAAATGTACGATATAGCATTTTATTTTATTAACTAAATATATGCTGAATTTTATTACTTAACTATATTGTAAATAGCTGACCTCACTGCTAATAGACAATACCATTTTTTTATTTAATTTAGTTTGAGGTTTGTTGTGTATGCTAAATAGGTGACCTCAATGCTAATAGACAGCAACTTTTATTTTATAATTTTATTTTATGCCATCTATGTTCTAAATACAAAAATAGTGTCACGTCACAAAGGGACCCAGAGGCAAAGCCAAGTCAAAACAGATAATTTATTGTCCAAAAACGAACTCAGGCAGTCTGTTGTTTTCGCTAGCCAGATCAGGCATTCGCAGAACAGGAAAATAACTCCGGAAACAAACTGGAACATAGAAGCAGACTAGGCTTGAACGTGAGGGCAAACGGTCCCGGCCAGAGAGGCGAGCGGCGACTTCCACAGGAGACTGTTTTGTCCAAAGGGCTGCGCCCGGAGCCAAACGATCCACTGGCCGCAAGTAACTGGGAGACTGGGCAGAGATCAGGTCAGACACTCGACATGACTCAACTTGACTTAGACTGGACAGGATAGTACTTGACAAACACTTAACAGAGAGATGGTAGTCTAGAGAGAGATCTGACAGAACGGCTGCAAAGCACAATAATCTGACAAAGTCTAGAAACTCACAGAGAGAAATAGAGGAACAAATCAGCGTCAAAAGGGAACAGGTGCGCAAGCGCTGATTGTGAACGCGAACAGCTGAGTCTAGAAGGCAGAGCAAGGAAAAGAAACTAAAACTGGAATCAAACCCAGCTCATGACAAATAGTCTAGTTATAACTTTTTAATTTTTATTTTATTATATTTTAATTTTTATTTGCATCGACGTCTGTTCAAAATCTGTTCAAAATAAATGTATTAAATAATTTGCGGTCATCTATGTGCTAATTAGATGACCTTGATGCTAATAGACAATAGCTGTATTCTATTTTATTCTATTCTATTCTATTTGAGGCCATACACTTAAAATTCTAAATAAATAAATTCAAAATAAATTATTTGAGGTCAGCTATATGCTACAGTAAGTAGAAGACCTCGATGCTAATTGACAATAACTTTATTATTTTATTTTATTTTATTATGTTTTATTCAAAAATTACACTAGTGCTAGTAGACAATAACATTTATTTGTTTATTTGTTTGTTTGGTAACCTACAGTAGTAGCACTTTTTTAAAAATTAAAAATTAGTTAATGTATTTGACAAGAATGAATGAACTCAGCTATACTAGGTGACACCAACAAAGTCATTTGAGCATTAGATCAGGTATGAATATCTTGTGCAATAACCACATTTTTACTTTAAGTGTTGTAGATACAAATTTAAGACACAAATAAAATAAAAAACATACATGAGTCAGTGTGATAATGTGAAAATACATGCAAGTATGCATCATTGTAAATGGGTCTTGCTGGTGTTTTTGAAAGAAAATAGTTGTTTTAACAGTTTGTTCAGGCATCCACCGTCTCCAGAATGTCAGAAACATATTTTTAGTTGTTTTCTCTTGTTTTAACCCCTCTAACCTCATCAAGCCTGCCTGACACAAACATCAATCCCAAATCCTATTAGAAGCGCTTCCTCTGCTCTCCACAGCCCCCAAACAAGTGTGAGTGTTTCTGAGCAGCTTTTCAGGAAGGAATCTGGCGGCTCTCTAAATGTTTTCCCCCAAAGTTCAGAAATAAGTGCTCATACTAAGTGCAGTTACATAGACTCTGTGCTGTGCACAAGTGTAATTTTTACACAAAATGCTGGCAGCATGAAAGAAAACTCAAAAGATGTTCTGAGAACGGGATAATTAAGTGTAAAAAAATAAATTACGGGTCTTTCAAAGAATTGCAAATGTGAAATGAGCAGATAAACAACAAGAAAGTCAAGTTATCAATCCGTTTACAATTATGAAAAACTGCAATGGCAAAATATAACGTGTTATGATGCAGCTTGTGTTGAATTGACTATTTCAGCTACAGATTTCTCTTGTACTAAATGTTAAATTAGCATGAAATATAAAACATGAGAGTCCTGGGTGTCATAGATTCACCCTGCAGGCGGTATAATAGAAAATGACACGGCTCAGACACCTTTGTCGAACAGACGTGGTGGAAATCTTGTATAAGTGACGCAATCCCTTTAATGTGATTTCTTCTCCTTAAGATGATAAAGAGGGATTACTTCAAGAATTAGCAGCCAGCCTTTACCTGCAACATGTCACTTCCCAGAATGCATGTCTGCTTGCTAGAACGGGGATGCTAACTAGTCCACGATTTATCACACATACTAAAATAGCAGTTACATGGTGACAAAGGGAGCCACATTTGACTAGTTTGCCCTGTATTATCCTGTTACACAGGCTAATGAGGTAAGTGATTAGCATGTCAGCCTTCCTCCATTAGCATACGTGCAGATTCGCCATGATTTGTTTCGTCAGTCCATCGTTGTCTCTGCCTGCAATTCATCTGAAGCAGACAGCAGAGAGGGGCGAAGGGTAGATGGTAATAACTGTAAATCATAGATAAATACATTTTACAGTTCTTGTAGCAGATTCACTCCTGTTAACTCGAGCTCTGATCACAAAATTGATTGAAAAAACAAAACAAAATTGAAATTTTATTTAAAGGTGAAGTGTATATTATATTATATTCATTTTTGATTTAGTTTTTGTTTTTGCAGTTTTGGTTTAGTTGGTTTAGTTTTAAAGCAGCTGGAAAAGTGGTTAAAGTCGCATTATTTTTGTATTTTTTAGGGTTAGGTTAGGGTTATTTTAAAATAAAATAGAATTTTATCTGTATTTATTATTATTATTATTATTATGCACTTTTATGGAATGTGTTAACATTTTAAATTATATTTTTGTTTTCAGTTTATTTTCAGTGATTTTATGTGCTTATTTCAGTTTTATTAATATTGTTCAACTTATTTCAGTTTATTGACATGTATTATTTATTTTTCTTCTAATATTTATATTTTAATTTACTTCAGCTTTATTTCAGTTACAAATAATTATTTTAATTACATTTAGCTTTAGTTAAAAACACCGTTTTTAGAGTATTTTTGAATGAAGAGCTAAAATGAAGTTCTTCCTTGGAAATGAATAAATTAATATAAAAAAATAATAAACTGATTGAAAAGACATTTCAAAGAGCATTTATATGGGTAAAAAAAAATCTGCATAAAGATAAAAAAAAGAAATTATTATTCCTTTAAAATTTAAAGGGACTGTTCATCTTAATATAAAAAATTTGTCATAATTTACTCAGTCTCATGTTGTTTTAACCCTGCAAGATTTTTTCATTTATTTACTTTTTTATAAAAAAAAAAAAAAAAAAAATGCAATTCAGTGAGGCCTGAAACAACAGTGAACCCCACTGATATTCATTGTGTGGACCAATTATTAATATTATTTTTAAGATATATTATTTTGTGTTAAGTCATAAAGATTTGAACAACATAAGTAGGCCTAAACTATGACGCAGTTTTCCGTTTTTTTCACTACCCTTTTACCTTAAACCTGCTTGTTTGTCTGAATGCATGATGCCATTAATTGTGGGGGGGCTCTGTCTCATTGTATGCAATACGCTGTTGCTAAATGTCAGACTAATTTAATATCATGTAGATGACCTTCAGAAGCGTCTTGGATGTGTAGAATTCATGGATCACTCCAGATAAAGTAGAGCAGTACAGGCATTGACTACAAAGCTGTTCTTGTTTACCAGGTAGCCTCTTTCAAACAATCATGTCTCAGCGGATCAAAGCGTTCTCTACATCTAGTTGCTTTGAAAACCACCCCCCGCTTTCTTACGAGTTACGGCAATACTTAAGATTTATTCAATATTTCATACTCCTTAAGAGTGAACAGGTGAGACTGTCAATGAGAAACCCTGCAGTTCACAGACTCACAGTATCGCAAGGACATACAGTACTCAAATAATACGGTTTTATGATGTGTGAAATACATTGCTCTAGATATGATATAACACCATGTGTATTTGAAAACCTACGACATTTGCATTTAATTAAATGTATTATACCTCTTGCCTAGTTTATGGCTACATTCATGCAATGGATTCTAAAATGTTGATATTTCATTTTAAGGATATTTAGTAAACAGGTTGTTGCTTGATGTGCAGTGTAAAATAAATAAAATAGTGTGTCATTTTTTTTTACAGAATTGTGATTTCAAGGGCTTGAAAAATCAGGGAAGTGAAAAGAATCCATTGAAAACCATTAAAAACATTTTATAGTAAATATACTTTTTTCTAGTTATATTTAGATTATTGTTCAAAAGTTAGAAATTTCTAAATATTTATGAAAGAAGCCAAGGCTGCATTTATTTGATGAAAAATACAGTAAAACAGTATTATTATAATATATTATTATTTCAAATAATAATTATTTATAAATAATTATTATTTCAAAACGATTTTTTATATTTATATATTTATATATTTTAAAATGTCATTTATTGCTTTGGCAAAGTATCATTACACCAGTCTTCAGTGTCACACTTTTTTGTGGAAACCTTGATACTTTTTTTTTGGGGGGGGGGGATTCCTTGAACAGACTTCAAACAGTATTTATTGGAAAATAGATTTTTTGTAACATTATAAATGTCTTTACTCTTACTTTTGGTCTATGTCATGCATTTTTGTTGTGTGTGTGTATAAAGAAAAAGGTGTGGGAGCCCTGTTTAATGTATGTAGCCATATTGGCACAATGCATCTTGATGCTATATCTGTAAGTAATGTATTTTTATCTAGTCTTTTATCTAATTTATCACTTTATTTTATTGTATTCCCTCAAATTAAGCACTTACATGAGTTTTGTCTTTGCTTTTCAACAGCTCAATACCCCTGTAGCTGTTTGCTCATGCAGAACTTGCTGCTACGTTACTAGGGTGTTGTCATAGTTGCTAAGGAGTTGTGATTGTGTTTAGTGCTTTCCAGTTTCTAGGGTATTCTAGGAGGCTACTCACAGTTGTCATGTGCTTTGTCTATTCTTTGTCTAGATATTGCTCAGATCCCTCTTTCAATGCAAGACAAGTCATATGATTTTTTTTTTTTTTTTTTTTCAAGCTGTGTGTGAGCATCCAATGTCGTGTGATATTTTATACTGACCCTTCTGTATACTCTTTGCCTCTCTCTACTTGACCTGGCCATGTCATTCAACCTGAAAGAAGATTATCTGTGTTTACAACAGGTGCCCACACACTCAACAAGGCCAGGCGTTGTTGTAAGCCAGCCGTATTTAGAGCACACTCACATTTACCTACTTCCATGTTTGACCTGTGGATTACAGAAACGTTTCTCTGGATCTTTGTTAATCCTTCATGCAGAAATCCCACACCACACAGACCTACACTCAGAAAACCCAGGGATACTGTACACCAGTGAACACCAGCTATAACAAGCTTACACTGGGGAAACAGGATTTACCAAGGTATGCTAGATTAGAGCAGCGAGTCCTTCTCTGGATGGTCATTTGAAGAAATGTAATGCCTGAACTTTGTCTAACATGAGGAAATCATTCTGGTGCACTTGAAACCTGTATGAAAAATCCTTATACATCTACTGTAGGTTCATATTAATTTTTGCATATTTGTATATGCATATTTTAACATAAGTGCTGTAACAATGATAAATTATATACTGTGTACACTACTGTATTTATTATCAAATTTGGAAAAATGTAGCATTACACCACTTGCTCACCAGTGGATCCTCTACAGTGAATGGGTGCCATCACAATGAGAGTCCATACAGCTGACAAAAACATCACAGTAATCCACTCCAGTCCATTAATCAACATCTTGTGAAGCAAAAAGTTACATTTGTAAATTAAACAAGTTGTTTTTAACTTCAAACCATTATTTCTGGCTAAAACATGAGTCTTTTATTCATAATATTGCCTTCTGAATCAGTCTGAATCAGGAGAGAAATATGCACAGATAAAGCACTGTTTACAACTAAAAAGTAAATATGAATTTTGATGTTAGAGGACAACAGGGAATGGACTTGTTCACTGGAGGAAGTGTTATTATGGATTATGGACAAATTATTTGGTCAAAATTGACAGTTTAAATTTAAAGTACCTTAAATTATGGATTTTTTTGTGTGTATATATATATATATATATATATATATATATATATATACACACACAAACATTGTAAAAGCTTTCCACTTCACAAGACATTAATTGGTGGACTAAAGTTGTGACTTATGGATCTTGTGGATATTGTGGATGTTTTTATCAGCTGTTTGGACTCTCATTCTGACGGCACCCATTCACTGCAGAGCATCCACTGGTGAGCAAGTGATAATGCTGTATTTCTCCAAATCTGTTCTGATAAAGAATCTTGGATTGGCCTGGGGGTAAGCTAAATTTCATCAGACTTTCATTTTTTGGGTGAGCCGCTAAGGATAATAGTCAGATTTGAAAACACATTATGAATTGGGTCATGACACAGATCCAGTGGTCCTAAATGGAAGGATGTTTAATGCTAAAATTCTGTTCCGCTCGCACAATGCCGAAAGAGGGAGGCAAAAAAGAGAAGAGAGAAATAAAAACAGGAAGAGACAGGGATAAAGAGGTGTGTGTGTGTGTGTGTGTGTGTGTGTGTGTGTGTGTGTGTGTGAGAGAGAGAGAGAGAGAGCTCTGAATTGGGCCCACATGCGGATCCACAGGCAGAGAACATTTGTGATCCGCCTCACTTCACCGTGGGAGAGCATTTCCTAGCCCTGGATTACCGCCGCACATTCAATAGACCAAAGACACTTTGTGTGAAAGTGTGTGTATATCAGTGGGAGATAAACACAGTACTGTGGAACGCTTATTTTCTCTGCATCACTAGCAAATCCGGATTCAGCTGCGACTCTTTTACTCTTCCTGTGGAAGTCCACGCTGGTTACAAACCCATTTATCTCCGGGACTGAAGTCAAACACGGGAATAATTAGAATTACATTGTAAACATCGCATTGTTATGCCTCTGCAGAGGAGAGACAGAGTGACCCCATATTGTTGATTTTGTTCAGTATAAATGACAGTTTGCATCTGGAATGAGGCTTGGGTTGAAGACTGTCAGCTTTTAGTGGTGTGTGCTACAGCAAGCATTGCTGTTAATAACAGTTAGGGGTTTTTAAACCCCTTAACCGTAAGTGTTAGATTTCAGTGCACCTATTAGAATATGAATTATGACTGAACAGCTTTTTGAGGTTTCCACGCACCTCATGTCGGATCTCTCTGAATGTCAAATGCGCACATGACACCTCACCCACAACAGCATTCTGGTCTTAAGTTAATTCAAGCCAAACCAACTGTGGGAACCCAATGTCCACTACTTAAAAAAACAAAAACAGAACAACAACAAAAAAATATTGACCATTATTTTTTATTTATGAGGTAAAATAGTGTAATTTTCTTTATATTATTTGTTTTTGCTGCATTCCAGGGTTGTGAAAAGCATGTTGACTAAGCAGTCTTATTAATGTTGCTTCTCTTTTGTCTTAAAAAATAACAAATCAAATTAGCTAGTTAGCATTTGACTTTTTTGACACAGTTTTTTAAATTTGTTTATTGATTTATTTATATATTTATTATTTAAAATATGCCAAATACATTTTGATAAGAAATATTTTAGCTAGTAAAATCAGTCATCATCGACTGCCTGTAACCAGTATGAGTCTAAAAAAAACATATTCAGTTCACCAAAGCTGGCAACACAAATGACAGCACATGCAGCTGACTTCATCCTCTCTTGTCAGTGCTCTGAGCGATTGTGTTCAGGAAAAGAGAATTAAGGTTGTCTGTGAGAGTGGGCAAACAGAGGGAAACGTGACAGGCAGGCTCATTTTCAAGCAGGAAGGTTGAGGAAGATTATAAGCTGTACCCCAACTAACCGAGCAAGCGCTCGCTGCCATCCACGGGCAGCCTTGATAAATGGTCTGGTGATGTCTATGGGTCAAAGACTCACTGCTGTGATTGTGCGCAAGGGATCTGCAACTAAATAAGAGCTTTTAATCTTGTATATCTGCCTTATGTTCAACTGTCCCAATACTTATGCTCACATCAATGAGTGGGATGAACTCTAAAAGTGCTGTCCTTTTTTTATTTGGTAAAACATGTATGTGTTGAAACGGCTAATAATACAATGTGACATTCTGTAGTTTTATCTCATATTCATCTTTTAATCATATTTGCAAATGTCTTTACATTTTTTTCTTTACTGTTCCAATACTTATGAAGGGGACTGTACATATACATAAAAATATATATACCTTAGTTGTGAGTGGTTTCCAGGGCGTTCCTATATGGATTTTCATGGTGTGCTGGTGTTGCTAAGTAAGCTTGTGCTGGTTGGTTGATTGTAGATATGGATTCTCTTATTCTCATATAAGCCACACAATTTGAGGTATCATTCATTACAAGTAGCCGATATTGAATGTGAATAGGACATACTGTATACGTGACTGCGTGTGTGGGCACTTGTGTAAATCTCCTAACAGCACTACAGATTTTCTGAGCATGTTTGTGCGTGTTTCTGTCCACTCTTCACTCTCTGACTGTGACTGTGAATCTAGTCCTTTGAGACGTCGCTGTCTGCAGCTCTACAGACACTTCATGTCACAGCGAGGGGGCCGCGTCAGCTTCCATTAGCTCCACTGTCGCTGTGAAGATACCAAGAGCACACAGGTGTATCTGGAGGTGACTCGGTTTCCCACAAACACCACCTGACAGACTAAAACAGCAGGAGCAGTGGAGACGGACAGATTAAAGCAGTGTGAGGTCAGGTGAGATCAAGACGCATTTTGGCTCAATTACAGATCCTATCACAGCCATCTCTGAAGACTACGTATCCAAATATTCCCAAAGAGGATAACTTCTGTCACTGCGTGCTATTCTTAACCCCAGCAGATGTGATATCCCTGCATTGCTGGTCACCAGATATGCTGGGTGTTCCTATAAGGCCTCTTATCTAGTTTAAACAGTAGGCCTTCCTTCAGTAGAAACTAGGACTTTTCTGTATCTGTCTGTCTGTCTGTCTGTCTGTCTGTCTGTCATTTCATTAAGCCATCCATTGTTCTATCATTCTATAGACCCTATTTATGTTAGTAAACATTGTGACGTTTTCTCGGGGGCGGGGCTTAGCTGGAGACAGAAAGATTCCACTGACCCCTTCACTAAGGCTAGCTATTAAGTCTGTTTAGCTTGGTTTTTAATAATAACTGGAGAAATTCAGATTTTACCTGCATGTGAAATGTATAGATGCACTGTCCAGGACTGCGATTGTAATTTGAAAAGTTTAAAATTTCGAATTGGAGCCTCTACAACAACGATTCGGGCACCCAACATCACAACAAGTTGATATTTTAAGCTCCTTATGCAGCCGAATCTGCGCTGGTTTGAATGGGCCGCCTCCAGTTTTCGCTTTGTTTTGCCTCCAGCTAGCACTGTGACGTAGCACTGTGACGTCGACCCTAAAAGGTTCTATTGTTGTGTCATTTCATCCAGCCATCCATCCATTATATTTATCGTTCTGCTCTGTTTATGGAGATCTACTTACCTGCACAGTTCAGTTCCAACCCTGATCAAATAGGTTTGACCTTGAAGTCCTCTTGAAGAGTCCGAAATTTTCGTCCAAATTTTTTGCACTTTAAAAAATAGATACGAACTCACGTTGTGTCAATCATGTTTACACACTGCCTCTGAAACTTCCGTCCGTCATAAAAGAAAAATTGGATCAGGTTCGATTTTCAGCGTTTTCGCATCTGTAACAAGCTTTGTGATAGGAAAGGATGACGAATACCAAAAAAAAAAAGAAAAAACGCATACGAAAATTTTGGACTAAGTTTGCAAGGACCTTTAGAGCTGAACTTTGCTGAAGGAACAGGAATGGGTACCCCTGCTTTAAAATATACTTCAAGTGTCACTAAAACAACTTTGGTTGGTGACATTAGGTAGGTAAGGTAAGTTTTATTTGTCCCCTTGGGGAAATTGATCAGCGTTATCAACAGGCATTTCATCACATTAACAAACAACATAAAATGACAAAACCCTCTCACATAATACAACAACAACAACAAGATAAGATAAGATGAGATAATATGCCAGGCCAGCTGACTTAATTACATATTACATTACATACTCGACTCTTGTCTAAATGTGCAAAACCGTAAACACTTAAGGACTATACTAGTTATTTATTTATTTGCATTGAATTGTATCTTTAGTTTAGTGTTTAAGTTGGTTTTGGTGAATCCAACTTTCTTTGTGTGAGCGATGCAAGAGTTAAACCCACTGCTGCCATCCTGTGTCAGGAAAGACTCTTATAAGGTTGGCACAGGAACAATGATTCAGTGATGTTTTCATATACATCTATTGTCTTGGCAGGCATTATTTCATCAAAACAAGTTACGGGAGCATGCTTTTAGTGTGTCGTGAAAAGTAACTATTTCGTTGGCAGGAAAAAATGCAGTTTGTTATTGACACAAAGAGGTGCTTATGCTGTCAGTAACAAATTAAGCTAAAATAAAAAAAGACTTTTGGATATGCTATAATCCATCTAAATGGCATTTTTTTTATCTTTTCATCTTTTATAATTATTAAACATGCAGCTTTTTAGGACCACATTTTAATGAGGTCGTGGAATACTTGTCTTTTCCACTTTTTAAATTGAGCTAATGAAGACAAAAAGGTGGTTAAAGGAATAGTTCACCTAAAATGAACATTTGATGACAAGTTACTCACCCTCAGACCATCCAGTATGTAGGTGAGTTTGTTTATTTATTAGGGCTGGACCCGAATATTCGATTATTCGAATATTCGTTCGGTGAGTTTGCATTCGATTTTCAATTTTGTGATTCGAATATTAATTTTTTTTTCCGAACACCTGGCATCCCCCACGAAACGGTTCTCATTCGTGCGTGAATATGAATCGCCCATGAGTGAACGTCATAATTCAGTTCATCTGGAAGAGACCTGTGTGGGAGCACTTCAAATTGAGTGAGGACAAGACAAAGGCAGTGTGCCAAATATTAAAGTTACCACAACAGCACATCAAGTTTGAAAAATCACCTGAGTTCTGTAAGTAGTATGCCTATAGTATATTGTTGGTGTAAAAAAATTAGCTGCTTTTATCCGCCATGTTAATTTTTAAGCATTTTTTTTATTTTTGGATAAACTATTCCTTGAAGAGAAGTGCTTTTTTTTTCATTTTCATATAAGTATTAATCTAAAATACTGTAGCTGTTTTTTAAAAAAAAAAAGTCCTTAGGCACGTTGTGCATCAGCAACCCAAATCCAGATCCATGGGAATAATGCATGAGTATAATGCTTCTAACATAAAGAGCCACGTGGATTTGCTATTTATGGGCAGTTCAGAGTGAGGTCAGAAATAGGATGTTTACCTTTTAAAAGCACACTTTTCTAGTCTCTGCAGATGAAGCTTGATGTTCGGTCTTATTGCTTTGTGCAACCCTCTGCTTGATGTTCGGTCTTATCGCTTTGTGCAACCCTCTGAAGTCAAAAATATCTTTTAAACAAAAGTCTTCTAATATGTATTCTACAGATTACACAACAATTAGAAACAGTCAAAGTAATAAGACAGTGATTTTGTGCAATTCTTTGATGAGCAGAGTTTAGACAATGCTAGGGCATCAAACCTATCTGTTTTAATTATTCCCGAACAGAGGAATTTGTCATTGATGTCCACTGAACCAGCGCAGAGTAATTGGATAGGGGCTGACAAGGGATTTCGCAAGTATTCCCTGAGCTGGTTGTATGCTTGGTTTAAATTTTAAAGAGTAATCCACACAGGGGAAGGGGGCGGATAAATGGAACACCAGCCCAGCAGACTGCAGAGATTTTAAACCTTTGAATGTCCAGCAACTGATTTAGAGATTTTGCGTTTTTTGGAACAAAGTTAGTGAGTTTTTGCTCGTCTCAGTGGTCTGTGCTTTGGCAAACACTTGGAAAGTGATATTACCAATACCTTTCTTATATAAATAATTCCGTTTGATAACTTTAGGCAACAAAGGGTGTCAAAAATACTTTTTTTCCCATTATGGCAGAAGTATTTCTTTAAAGCATTGAAGTTATGAAATGTTTACGAGATTTCGTAATGTGACTATAGGGAACCTGACAGAGGTCAGTCAGTATTCTAGCCCCATTACGGATGTGATACCTGAAGCATCAGGTCCCGTGTTCCAGTATCAATGCATTCTCTGAGGAAGAAGACGCAACATAAGAATTAGTGTGTTTCTCAAAACAGGATTTTGTAGAGTTCACTTGATCTTAAGGCCAAACCAAAAGAAAACATAACTAATGCAGCCGTGCCCAGAGCAACCGGTTGGTTTAAAGTATTAAAGGAAGTGCAACAAATGAGCAACATCATGGATCCACAGGCTGCCTGGAGCAGACGAGGTTAAATGTGTCTGTATGTTGCTGTAGCTGGAGGTTGTTTGTTGTTTTTGCACATTTAAAAAAGGGAGTTGTGCTTAAGCAAATGTTTGAGGGGGAAAATGTGCATGTTTTTGCATTTGAATAAGTTCAAAATGTTACGTAGAGTTGTTATGTGCACTCAATTCAAGCACATAACATGTTCTAGCTTCAAGTAAGGGCTATGGTAGTTTTGCATTGATTGAAGTATTGATCCACATTTAATGTTTATTCACAGATTTGAGTACATTTCATAGATCTGACATGATGTTATATAGGATAAAGTGCAGTTTGTGACTTATAATGTGACCGTTTACACTCAGAGAATTTCCCAAATAATTACAAAGAAACTGCAGGTAGCATATTGAATTGAATTAAATTTTCAAATAGACTGAAATAGTATTTTCTTGTAAAACATTATCTAATATGTTTTAACTACAACTTTGAAAGAAAAAAAAATACCATTTGAGCTACAGGAGTACAGTCATTACGATTGCAATCAAATATATGTAGAGGGCAGGTGAGTGAGTTTGTGTCAGGGTTTTGTGTAGTTGTGACGTTGGTGGTGCTGGTGTACATGGGATACTAGTTTCTCAAGCTGTGGGTATTCCCAGCATTCACCAGGGCATGAATATTTAATAAGGGCATGCAGTTTCAGTGTTTTCAAGCTTTTTTTTACACAGTTGTTATCGTTGATGATAAGTAGCTACTATGTGATATTGGGAATTGACATTCTACACAAAAATAACCTCAACAGCGCTGCACTTATATGAGCAAAAATGCAGTGAAAGTAGTAATATTGCAAAATGTTATTGCAATTTAAATGATACATTTTTGTATTTTAAAATGTATTTTATTCCTGTGCTGCAAAGCTGAATTTTCAGCATCATTGCCTCAGTCTTTAGTGTCACATGATCCTTCAGGAATCATTCTAAAATGCTGATTTGCTGCTCAAGAAACATTTCTAATTATTATCAAAGCTGAAAAAAAAAGGCTGCTAAATATTTTGTTTCTGGAATTTTATGTATTTATTTTTCCCCCCAGATTTTTAAAGTTCAATAGACAGCATTTATTTGAATAATTTCTTTAACAAAGTTAACTGACCCCAAACTTTTTGAACGGTATTGTACTTGTGTTAAAAACATTGCATTTTTTAATTTTACATGCTCATATGTCCAATGTGTGTGTGTTTGTGTTTGTCTGAGGTGTTTTTTTAATTAATTTTAATAACATCAAATTAGAATGTTGATTACCTTGGTTAATTGTCTTAAGTGTAATTATTTTAGCTGTATGCTGTGTGATTTGGTCATTAAAAAGTTCAGTTACTGAAATTATTCAAAACTCAGTTTACATTAAGTTAATACAAAATAGATTTGACTTGATTTTACTTTAAAAAACGAGCAAAAAATAAATAAACACAGTTTACCTCCAGTGCATTTAAATTGGAGATATTAACAAATATCTGAGCTTTTAGGGTTTGTATTTTATTTTCTCTATTATTTGCAAAAATTTGCCTCATAGACATGATGCTATCCATTCCTAGGCGAGAGAGTTTCTTGTTTCTGTCTCTCTGGCTCATGTTGTGTTGATATCTTTACCAGACTCTGGGTAGATGTGTTCGGTTACATCGACATGGCCGTGTCCCCAACCCTTTGATATTTGTGTCAGATTTCATCTGCAGACATAAATACTACTCCTTTCAGGGTGAATATTGATCCTGTGCATCATGTACAGGCACAAGACTCCTTTAGTCTCCACATAATAATCACATGAATGCATACACAGGGAGCATTTATGAACAGTTCAGATTGTTCATGCCGGTTTACTCTCACCTGCTGTTCACATTAGTATGCTGAATATTATGCAGCTAAAAATATTGCCTGGAGAATAAAAGTTGCATACGAGAGACACACTTAAAGACACAGAGCTAATTAAAATTTTAATTTGATATTTCTGAAACACCCTAGACAGGTGTTCATCACTTCACTCTACACTGGCATGACTTGCATTTGTTGTAACCTTAGCTTGGATAGTTTTCTTTCTAAAATAACTAATAAATAGGTGTGGAGCTGAAAGTGCGGTTGCAGAAATGTGTGTTCTCTGTAGCAGTGGTTATGCATGTTGTTAATGCATCGCTGCTGAATAGAAGTAGTAGTAGTAAGACAAAAGAAGGCTATATGGCACAAAAATCATGATTAGATTTCCATTGAGAGCATGTAACATATTGTTGGTTTGCGCAAGCTAAAGGACTAGTCATAGTTTGGTGTTAATTGACAAGAAGCCGTAGATGTCTTGTGCTAGAGCTTAAGCCGTTAACCTAGAACATTCCCTTATATCATTCATTCCTATACACACAGTTCATACATAAACTTTCCACAGCACAAGAAAGAGAGTAGGGTTTTACCTTTTGATTCTGCATCAATGACGTTCACGTTCAAGTTCAACTTTTTACGATATTGCAGCTCTACAGGAATTTAAGTTTCCACAATATATTTATATATTGCAGAACCTTAATATATTTAACTTATGGCAAAATTTGGTAATTCTGTATCTTGTCTGAGCTTTGGCATCCTCTGAGGTCCTCTGAGGGGTTGGTATCATCTTTTCTCAGGTGTTCGGTCATCTCAGATCATTTAAGGGTTGGATGCAGACTGAAGCTTCTGTAATTCCTAGTTACCAGAAACAGAGAAACAAATAGAGACATAATTAGCGTAGCTGCTGTTCCATCTAAGCAAAAATAATTTATTCAACCCAAGCTAAAGAATAATAATAATAATGTACATTTGATCAGATATAACTGCAGTACAAGATTATAAGATGCATTATGTGAATGCTTGGCTAAAGAGATGTGTCTTTAATCTAGATTTAAACAGAGAGAGTATCTGAACCCCGAACGTTATCAGGAAGGCTATTCCAGAGTTTGGGAGCCAAATGTGAAAAAGCTCTACCTCCTTTAGTGGACTTTGCTATCCTAGGTACTACCAAAAGTCCAGAGTAGTCAGCGCACTCTATTGTATCTAGATTTAGTCAGCACGCTCCGTGCTTTCTGTCGACTGTACATACTGTAGTTTTCACGTATAGAAAGACTGAAAATATCTCAAAATATTAGCAGCAATTATTGAAAAAGAAAAAGCTGTCCCCGAAACGTCCAAATCAAGTGCACATGAATCGGTGTGGGTTTAAATAGTAAAGAATTAAAAAGACAACATGTCCTGCTCAAGTAGCATTGATTATGTAAAGGGGGCTGGTTTGATTAGAATCACATAATAACCGAAGGACCCTTTCCTGCAGTTATAATTGTTATTCCTCTGTTGCTCGGGGAGACGATGATGAAGGTCACTGAAACGTCTCGGAAAGAACGTAATGGGCTCCCACTGGGGGACCTTTGACCCACAGCCTTAAGCTACAATAGAAATGTGAGCATTAGAGCTTAGATTTTGGAGTCTACTGAGGAAAATTTCAAGGTCGTTTGATGAGGCACCTCTGGAGTGATATCACTGCACTTTGTTCTAGGAAACCGAAACCTCTTAAATGAAAGTAGGAAGCCTCTAATACGGCCTCCGGAGCTAGTTCTTGTGAACAGCAGACTGTAAAAGCAAAATAATTCCCATATGGTAATTAACTTCTTTGAATTTCCCTTTTTATTTTACTTTGTTACTATACTTAATGTTGAAGTAATTCCGATATCTGTTCTGGGTATCCTAATCTAAAATAATTTATAATTGGCGGATATGATTATGTTGTTGTTGTCGATTTTATCTTATTATCATAGTTGAGCTGATGGCCTACATTTCGTTCTTCCCTATTAAATAAAGCGTGAATGTAACCATATTTCAGTTGCTTTTAAGACGAGCAGACGTGAACGCTTTGGCCTACTTTTATAATGTTACCTCTAATTATCAGTGATGGATGTTCCATATTTATCTCTGAATGAGCCTGACCTTGCAGTGAGTTATTGTACTGTGCTTATTGTATCTAGATTTAGGCTGTTGTTTGCTCAGGCAATTTAGATGCCTGTAATTATTTCAGTGCTTTTTATAGTTGTATTCCAATTATGAATGCAGGGGGGTGCTTTGTTATGGATTTGTGGAACTTGCAGTCTGTTGTTTGGACGTGAAAATGAATGGCATCAGTGGTTGCGTTTACATGTATGATGTGATTATACATATGGTGGAGTCCATGTTATGCAAATGCCATAATTAGATCTGCTGAGTTTTATTTGAACATTTTGTGTTGTGAAATATTTGAATAGTGACAAAACACATTTTTAGGAAATACAGTATTTGCAATTAGCATAAGCATGTAAATGTGACTGAAAATTGCAATCTGGAGTCTATTGAAAAATGTAAAACTATTGAAAAAAATGTTTTTGTTCTTTTGAGTATTCATTAAAAATGTGGTTGTTTAACCACCATACTATGCATTTTTTTAATTATTTATTTACATTTTCTTTGATTGTTGCCAAAAAAGAAAAAAAAAAATATATTTCATATTTCATTATTTATTAGAAATGAGGTTGCTTATATACTAATATATAGGCCTACTAATTGTTTTATTGATATTTAGTTAACTTAGAATGTGTTTTTTCTACACAGTTTTATCTGTTTTCTATATACACACACACACACACTACGTATTTCATTGTTTGTTGTTGTTGCTGTTTTCTTTAATTATTCACTGAAAATCTGGTTCTTTTCCCATCATATTTGCTATTTATTTATTTTGTCTCTCTCTCTCAGTATACATATATCTCCATTCATCCATCCATCATCCAGGTTTATCATCAGCATGCGTGAGGACAGACCTGATCTGAGGGAGTGACATCTGTAGTGATTTCTGTATACATTTGCCATCTCTATTTAACAAACCCACAATGCATTTCCCTCATCATTTGGATCTTACTTTCAACTGGTATCAAATAAATTTAACATTTTCTCCTTTATAAATGGCAGTGCATGACTTTGTCTGCCAAACAAGTTCTACATATAAATGGATTTACTGCCAGCCAAGTCCTCATCTGTACTTCGTCTCAGGGAATGATGGTCGAAAAATTGGATGTTAGCGGTAATTTTCAGCACAAGTGCCACTGTGATTCGTACTCGTATAAAAATATGGTGGAAGTAAAAGCTATTGCTCTATTCAGCTGTCAGGAACCGCACCTGTTTCAGAGTTTTAGTGTCGAGTTTCCGCCTCTGGCGGCGAGAGCCATGGTTTGTATGGATCCTGCGACTGGTTTAATTGCCTGAGTGTCTTCCAAGGCTGTCCGGGGAGACCATCCTTCCTGCTGGGAGACGTTTGTCACATGTTCGGCAGCTTCTGTGAATATGCATGAGGGGAATCACGGAGATGTTGCTTCTGTTGTAATGTCATAAGAATATTCAGCTTTGGGCTCTGTTCACTCCTGTCATATTCTGGGACAAGACAACAATGGCATTCTGAGAATAGATTCAACCAGAATTGACAATGTTTTTTGTATCTATCCTGTGTTTTGTTGTTTTGCTTTGTTCTGTTGTGTTATAGGAGAAAGTTATTTGAGAAGCTAACAATTGCTTATGAAGCTGAATATGTAATTAAACACACTCTTAGCTATATATGGGCCGGCATGTGGCTATGCGGAGTGATTGACAGTGCCTCAAATTATTGTGATTGGCTACATGAACAATCTGATGGCATCTGGTGACATTATTTTTCTACAGATTACAGAGTCTAACGCCATCACAGAGTCAGGTGAGGCATTTCTAGACTCATAATTCAGTGATATATCTGTCTGGGGATATTTTCTGAGTGCCATTCCATTTAGACATTACAGCACCTTGAAATGCACCACATGATGGTTCGAGAAACCCTGAACTCCTCTGTCTCTTCTGTTTTAAGAGTGAGATTGTGAGAAGGTTATGACTATATGATTTATGGGCCTATTAAATCCCCCCCCACACACATTTTATTTTGTCCCAAATTCTGTTTTTCATTTTAATTTGTCTGCATTCCATTTCTAATTTACAATACCATATTAATAAGTTATTTTAATACTCAAAATGGATGTTTGATCTACTGAATTCATAAAACTTTTAACAATTTAATAATTAATTTTAAATTAAAAACAATAGTGCCCAATTGAAATTGTTTCTTAGTTTGTTTGTGTGTTTAGTTGAATTTCTAATTTGTCTGTATTCATTTTTATGGATTCTGTGTTTTATGATTTAATAAATGAAGTTTGTGTTCTAGCCCTCATATAGTGAGACGGCAGTTGTTCTAGTTTCTGTAGCAGACAAAACTGGCTGCTCATTCATACGGAGACACAGAGCATATTCAAAACAAGTCATAGGGCCCTGATGATTAGCATTTATACATCTTGCCGTTTACTTTGGGAATCGAACCCATAACCTTGGCGTTGCTAGTGTCCGTGGTTATTTAATCGGTGTGGAAACTCATAATCTTTTCCTTCTCGTTTGAAGTCAAGAGCGGCAGTGGATTATGGACTTCGACAGAATCCATACGGCTTCCCCCTTTGGTTCTCCAATCTTCCGCTCACACTCGACCGCTCGCTGGTCATTTGTCTTTTTGTCAGAGAATAGCCCACGCATACTCTCCCACCAGAGCAGCAGCTTGAAATGAGATTCACTTGACTGCATAATCTCTCTCCGTTGAGCTCGACGCAGATTAATTGCCCAAACGGGCGACTCTCTGCCACCTCGACCAGTCCCCGATCACACGGTTAATCGCATTCCCCTTTTCCACAGATATGGTGCTAGTGTTGGTGCTGGAGGTGCTGCTTGGCCAGTACATCGGTTGCCTTCTAAGAACCAACTGGCGTTCACATTCATTTGAGAGGCGAACAAAGACACAACTATTAATTTGATTCAGTGTTTAAAGGGATCCTTATGCTTTTTCACTTTTTGAATAATAGTCAGTGTGTATGTTTTGGCATAAAAAGATCTACAAAGTTACAAATCTCAAAGTCCACTCCAAAGGGAGATATTTTGTTTTTTAAAATAGAAATACAACGACCGGCTCGTTTGGACTACAAAGTTGTTTTCCTGTATTTGTGATATCACAAAGCAGTCCATTAGAATATAATTAAAATAAATCCCACCTCTGGAAATTCAAATGGTTGGCGGGTGGGGAGAACGCATGGTTGAGCACTGCACGCTTCAAAATCAAAACCCGGTGTGGGTGTTTTTATATCACTGTATTTCTGAAGGAAACCAACTGTCTTCAGAAAATTTTGGATGTCATTTTAATTTCATCTTGCATGTAATGTCTGATAAAGCAGCATTTGTGAGCAGAGCTCTGCTTTGTGTACAGTATTATCGGAGGAAACCTCGATCTCTACCACTCCAACAGCGCCTCCTGCTGGAAGAAAATGAATTTTCAGATATATGCCGCCACAAATAGTGTAACCCTGTGGGACTATGGTATAAGTAAATTCAACTGTATAACAGTTTCACTGCAATTCATGTTACAATGTTAGAATTAAAGAACAATAAACATAATACATTTTACCGTTGCACTTATCTGTACATATTAAATGCAGTTATTTTTTATCTGTTGTTGACAACGTTACCACTTTAATATTCGTGCATGCAAAGGTTCTGTGCGATCCTCTTGTTCAATATTCTCGGGGTCTGAATCGGGCTCAAATTGATATGGCAATATTGACAAACTTGCTGTTTTGGAAAGGGGTGGGGCAGTACGGAAACGCTGTCTAAGCTGTTAGCCAATCACAACGCACTGGGACAGCTAACCAATCACAACACATTTCATTTTTCGGAAGGCGGGCCTTCATCAAACCCGGAACTAATCGAGGCATTTGTGCTAGGGTGGGGAGAAAGGTATTGTAATGTAAATTATGTGAAAAAAAAATTATATTTTCGAACCACCATGCATGAGAGCATGTTCTAGTACACCCCCAAAACAAAATCAGGACTTTGTAAAAGAGCATAATAGGACCCTTTTAACTCTCACAAGCTGGCTTTGATTTACAGATAATTATGTTCCATAAAAGTCTTTTTCTTTCTTTCTTTCTTTCTTTCTTTCTTTCTTTCTTTCTTTCTTTCTTTCTTTCTTTCTTTCTTTCTTTCTTTCTTTCTTTCTTTCATATCATTTCATATAGTGATACGTTTTATACATTAATTAAATGGAGTCTAAATTCAAGTCTGTTGTCATGGTACTTATTTATGGAAATTACAAAAAAATAATTAGATTAAATTAAAAACAATGTCCTTATTTCTGGCTAAATTAAGCTGGCTAATTATTATAATTTTTTTTAGTTATTTTACATTTATGAAAACTATAAATAGACAAATAAGATTGCTGATATACAGATCACATAATATACAGTTAATGTATTCAGTAGTTCAGATCAGTTGGTGTTTAAAGAGTGATGAGAAATGTTGCAAATATTGCATAAATTATGCTGTTTAAACATTTGCTTGTATTGATTCTTGAGTTATTAGTTGCAGACTTTGGTATGTTGACAAGTCTGAGTACAGTTTGAAACACCATATATGTGAGATTATGGTGGTGTTTTTCTTAAAAGAAAAATCAAAGAACTGAAAGCAGAATTTGCTCTCTCATCGTTGTCTGGTTGAAACAACCAAAAATTAGTATTTTATAAAATATTATTAGGAATCTTTTTGTTTTCTTGCAGGTTGATTGGCTGCTGGTAAATCATGTCTTAAGCTTGGTTATTTGAAGACACCAAGGGGAAAAGAGGCTTTTTTCCAGATCATTGTCAGTCACAGCCACTATAAAACCGTATGTCAGTGTTGAAGACCTGTTTTTTACTTAACACATAATAAAAACCATATGGCCAAAGACCGACCTCATCAATGTCCCAAGCAGTCAGTCCTATATACCACTAACATAATTCAAGTCTGTTGTTGATTTCCCATCAACATGTTGTACACACACATTGCCCCAGGTAAACATGCTCAGATGTGCTATTAATATAAATTTTTAATAGATTGATTGTAAATCCTACTGGTAAAAACATTGTTTCCAATTTTAGCTTCAAGTGAAGGCCAACATACACGATGCATGCTCTGCGGCGGGTGATCATAACCTACAAACAGCTCTGGACTGAGATATACTGTAGCACTGCAGATTGTATCAACAAAATGGAAAGAGAACTCATGCACTCTCTTTAGGGGATATTTTTATTTTAAAGCTGCCACCACACTTGTTTACTTGACTGCTTCACTACGAAATATAAGGCATCATGTTTTGGACACAGACCTTCTTCTAATTTGTTGTGTTCCTTTTCAAGTATTTTCATATGAAATATTAGATATTATACACAGATAATTATTTATTTTATTTGTTTTGAAGTGTTTCTTTAATTTTTCTTTTTTTCCTTTTTTTTTTTTTTGTTTGTTGTTATTTTAATCGATTTAACTTTTTTACTTAAAGGGGTCATCGGATGCCCATTTTCCACAAGTTGATATGATTCTTTAGGGTCTTAATGAAAAGTCTATAACATACTTTGTTTAAAATTTTGGTGACACTTTACTTACTTATGTGTTATGTCATGATTATGAAGGTGTCATGTCAGTCGTATGCACACCTCTTCAAGTAAAGTGTAACCAAAATTTCTCAATGGTAGTATAAAAAACTCCTTTTTTACCATGTCAAAATCAAGCCGTTTTTAGTCCATGTTGCTTTAAATGCTAATGAGCTCTACTCGCTCCGTCCCTCTCTTCCATGGGGTGACGAGCAGTGCTGTTTACTTTAGCCGCAAAACTGGCTAACTAGCACATTATTAGGAAAGGCGATTTGCAAAGATTCATAAAAAAAGTTATACTTCTGTAGATGAAGCTGGATCACTAATGATTCGGGCAAACATAGACATATAGGCAGATCGGGGATCGGCGCATTCACTTTAAAATGAAAGTAACGTTAATCCTCTGAGTCTTCAGCGGCTTAGTTGTCGGGAGTAAATGATGACTGCTTTATTCATTATTACATCCAACAACATCCAACAACAACTTGGAGCATACACATAAACATTGCGCTGTATAAACACAACAACAAGAAAACTAACCTGGAACAATACATTTATTAATCTGTGTTAATGTTAGTTAATAAGACAATCGTTCAGTGTTTGTTCATGTTGTTGTTGTTGTTGTTGTTGTTGTTGCTGTTACGTGACATAGAGGTGTTACGTCTGACTAGAGGCGAGACGTGGGCTGATGACAACATTGTTTCACAAGGGTGTCGTTTTCAGATTTATCCACTCTGGGACCTGTTTAAAAAAAAAGTGGTTTCACGCTCCCAAAATGCCGGATACGATACACAATCTTTACGTATACAGTTAAACGCGTCTCCATGTGGATGGGGCCTAAGTGTTTCTGTTCTGGGAAAATTTATCAAAAATCATTGGTCTGTTTTTTTTTGGTTCTGTTAAATTCAAGAAAGCCTGACAGTAGTAGTTTGCTTTAGATTGGAAGGTTCTGAAGTTTCAGCAGCGTAACACTGAACAGTCATGGTTGAAAGATCATCATTGATTTTACCACAAACACATTGGAGTCGAAACTCTTCGACAGTCCGGCCCTGTGTTTGTGGCAAACGTTAGCGCTTGCTCTCCGGGGACAGGGCATGGAGTGTGTGCGAATGATAAATGGCTGGAATGAGTGAAGTTGAGAAATCAGTGACTGCCTGGTGTCCCCGCTGTCTTTCAGCAGTCCTCTTTTCCTCAGCCTTCACCTCTCCTTCTCACCGGTTTAATCGTCCGACACTTCACACGCTCCACCTCTCGCTCCCCTCTCTTCCACATCTCCTCCTGCTGTCCGCCTAATTGATGGCTGAACACGCTGGAGAGGCCTTCACTGCTTTTCTATCTTTTTTTTTTTTTTTTTTTTTTTTATATCTATCCGTTCAAAGGCGGTGGAGGCTCGTGAAGGGCCTCTCATTCCCACTCCCCAACTCCTCAGCTCATTTTTTTCTCTCCCCCCTTCGCTACGTCTCTTCTTTTCTTCATTATTCATTAAGTTTCCCTTCAAAGCCCCAGAGAGAAGGCAGAGAGAAAAGATACGCCGCTGAACTTCAATCTACCTGCAGGAGCGAGAGGAGAAAATGAGCGAGGGATGACAAACCGATATAATAAAATGAAGGGTGTAAGCTGTGAGATGTTTGGCTGCATTTACCCTGCACATCTGATAGTTTGACATATGGTGCATCCAATTTATTTTCTGTTTATATTCTGTTTACTTTTTAGACACAACTGACTGTTTACTTTAATATTTCTGCAATGCATTGCAAACTGTTCCGCGCTATGTTATCAGTGGATATGGATGAGTAAATGGTTGTGTTTGCTTCCGTCTAGTTGGTTTGTGTCAATATTGATGCATGCTGTGCATGTCGGTTGAGTAGTTTAGTGCATTGTTTGGGCTGATTGGCCTCATAAAGCTCATTGTTGAAATATATGGGTTGTGTGACTGTCATGGGTTTAGTTTTGTTTAGTTCTTAAGCCCGTGTCGCCTCGTGGATCACATGACTTCTGTTGTGCTTGTAAGATTGTATCATGTTTTTTGAAACAAGTCTCTTATATGGTCACCAAGGTTGCATTTATTTGATCAAAAATACAGTAAAAACATTGTGAAATATTTTAATTTAAAAAAACTTTTTTTCAGTTTACTATACTTTCAAATGTAATTTATTCCTGTGATGCAAAGCTGAATTTCCAGCATCATTACTCCAGATTTCAGTGTCACATGATCCTTCAGAAATCATTCTAATATGCTGATTTGGTTATAACGGTTGAAAGCAAGTGTGTTGCTTGTTTTGCTGCATTTATTTCAGGATTCTTTCATAAATTTATTTGAAATATTTTGTCATGTCATAAATGTCTTTAACGTTGCATCCTTGCTGAATAAAATAATTTGATGTTTCAAGTAATTCTAAACAAAACAACTTACCAATGACCAAATAAATACATATACAGGGGTATAGTAAGAATAGAAAATTGTAACCATTAAATTATATAACATTATGGCTCTTGAATATTATTATAAGTGACTAAACTGACTGCTACTCGCAAACAAAACGTATAATATAAAATAATCTTAAAGGAGTAGTTCACCCAAACATGAAATTTACCCATCCTCAGGGCATCAAAGATGTAGATGAGTTTGTTTCAGAAAAGATTTAGAGGAATTTATCATTGCATTACTTTCTCACAATAGATCCTCTGCAGTGAATGGGTGCCGTCAGAATGAGAGTCCAAACAGCTGATAAAAACATCACAATAATCCAAAAGTGATCCACACCACTCCAGTTCATCAATTAATATCTTGTGAAGGATGTGGATGAGTAAATGGTTTTGTTTGCTTGGTTGGTTTGCATCAATATTGATGCATGCAGTGCAATCAATATTGCAAGTTTGAGTAAAAGCTGAATGTTTGTAATAAACAAATTCACCAAGGCATTTTACCTTTAAACATTGCTTCTGGCCAAAATACCAGTGCATAATCCATAATAATGCTTACTCCGGTGATAAAGTATGTCCTGTGTTTTCTGCCCAAATTGAAATTTTTATTTTTCTGTTGAAAACAGTGCTTGATCTGTGCATATTTCTCTCCTGATTCACACAAAACAACTTTTCCCTTGAGAAAGCAAATTATGGATAGAGTTGTATGATGGATTTGTTTCTTTTAAACACAAATCTTTCAAGATGTTAACTGATGGACTTATTTGATGTTTTTATCAGCAGTTTGAACTCTCATTCTGACGGCACCCATTCACTGCAGAGGATCCATTGGTGAGCTAGTGATGTAATGCTAAATTTCTTTAAATCTGTTCTTAGATGGCCAGTGTGGGTAGATTTTCAGCACATTTTCATTTTTACGTGAACTATTCCTTTAATCTAACTATAAGCATCTCCACAGAAGGCAATTGTGTCTCAGTTCAGTGTTGATTCAATTCAGTTCAATAACACTTTCAATGCTGCAGAGCTCATCAATTATGAAACGCATTTGATTCATAATCGATTTAGTGTGTCAAAAATACCCATGAAAAAGATAGTTTGACAATGTCAATGCAGCCTGGAGTAGAAAGCAATAAAAAATGTTTCCAGAAAGACAGGGAAACAAAACAACACAGAGAACAACCAGCAGAAAATGAAATGCTAGTGGTGATGATATGAATATGATCAAAGAAAGAAAATGAAATTAACTCCATATCAGACGTAATAAAAATAATAGTAGTCATGCATTGTGTGCAGCCTGTGAGAAATCGAGTCAAAGAGAGAGAGAGAGGGGGAAGCAACGAGGGCTGGCGCATGCATGACGGATGCTCCATGAGCTCTGAGACGGCCAATCAGAGCACTCAGCTCGCTCGAGCTGCTGCAGCGGAGGAGTGAGAGAGGATTCTCCCACACATACATCCAGAGCAGCACACGCTCCGCAAGTGAGCGCAGGCACGCAGCGACAATGGTACACATGGGACAGAAAGTCTGTTTGGAAACTTTACCACACGCACCCGATGCACATTTGTGGACTTATATCATTAGGTAATGTGGAATATTTTCTATTTTCATGCGTCATACCGAATGTGTTTTATATGGTATGTAGGCAGTGAGTGAGTGAGTTATCTGAAGGAAGTTGCTGTGCATCGACCGACTATAGAAAGTGAGTAATGCCACTTTATTTTCCAGCATGCATGAGACAAGAAGTCAACATCAGGATAAAAGGGATCTGTATTCAGTGTGCAGTATCTGTTGAGTATCTCCTGCTGCGCTGCGCGAAGTAAACTGACGCTGTTCAGCCGTGTATGCGATGATGTGCACTTCATCAGATTGCCAGACGCTGCTGAGAGGTGCATGTCTGCGGCTTATAAGGCTTATCTTCTTACAGCCATACTTAAAAAGGAGAGGAGGAGATCAGGGGCAGCAGATGAATGCTAATAATGTTTGGGTAGATTCCACTGCCGGTGAAGAAGTTGTTGAAGCACGTCTGCGTGTGGTGTGGTGTGGTGCTTAATGTCACTTTTTGTTTTTTTTGTTTTTTTCCAGAGGCAGCTTGTTTTCTTATATTGACATTTTCCTTGCACACAAAGCTGTTTGCTGTTTGAGACACAGTGTTGCTCTATTACAGCCCCTGAAAGGACGGTTGTGCCTCGATACAGAGCTTGTGCTGTTGTGCTGTCAGAGGGTTAAATGGAAGATTTCATAAGATTGAAAGAGAACGATGGGGATAGAGATAAAGCCAGCTTTCTGAGTCTGTCGTCTGTGTTGAGAGCGTTCTTTTCTCGGCTCCTTCTTCTGAAATGATTCAATTTGGGCCACTTTAAAGAGGAGTTGGTTGTAGCATTTGAGAGGGATTTGATTCTCTCCAGAAAGCAGCAGCATTTGGCTGTATAAATCACCCTCACACCATTGACATACAGGCCTATAATGTATGGCAGTGATGTGGATGTTTCCAACTGGAAAATCTAGTGATTCTTTAAATATCGTTGACACTGCATGACAGAGCTCTTCCTCGTGAATCATTTGGTTGGAGATTTTGTTGCGATTCATTCTGATTCATAAGCCTTGCATGAAGTTGAGTGCCTTTGCTATTTGAGGTTTATTTAGGGCCACTTGTTTTTGTCAAAAACCAATGAAAGGGCGGATTCAAACCTGCATGTTCAGTATGAGCATCACAGCTCAACATTTCTGGACTATATGGGCTAATTGCTAAATTATGGCACCAACATATTCTTCTTTAAAAAAAAAAAAAAATAAACTTATTATTATTATTATTATTACATTATATAATGACAATAATAATAGATTTGTTTGTTTTGAGCAGTCTTAGCCAAGTTAAAATTGGTATAATGTCATGAATTCTTATGTAAATAAAATATTTAAATATTCATTATTAACATAAAATATTTAAAAAATTAAATAAAATATATAATACTATTTTATATATATATATATATATATATATATATATATATATATATATATATATATATATATATATATATATATATATATATATATATATTACTATATTTGCTTTTTTTATTATTATATTATATAATGACAATATTATTTTTATTTTATTTTGAGCAATCTTTAGCGGAGTTAAAAATCTGTGTAATGTCATGAATTCAGTTTACTATGCCAATAAAATATTTAAATAATATAAAAAAATATATACAAAAAATATATATAACCATGACAACAACAACAACAATAATAATAATAATAATAATAATAATGTACACTTGTTTGTTACAAACTGGGTGAAGGTTCAGAGATTTAATCCAGGAATCCATGACTTCATACTACTGATATCAATAGCCTTTTAAATCCTTCATTGAGAGAAGGGTCCATCTTTGAAGGGTCTTCTGATGAGAACACGCTGTGTTAAATGAAGTCCACATAATAAATCAATCTTTGAACCATCACCCGTTTAACCTCTGAAAGGTGGTTCACACCGAACATAGGAGAAAACCAAAGTGTCAATAAGTGAATGAAACCCTTGAGGCATCATAACCTTCAGACCTGTGAAACTGCTCCTCTAATTCATCCTCTGCACAACTGACTCGTTCTAATAGAGCAGGAATACACGGCTATCTAGTCCAGACAGCTCATTACTTCCTGTAGCCCTTTAATTAAGCAAATATTCTTGATGCTAAAAGCTGCCTGTGTCACAGTTCACAGAAAGTCATTAATACCACGAAATAAACTAGCACTGGAGGCTGATTTGGCTTTGCCTGCAGGAGGCTAATGTCTATACTTCTCTGTTTGTTGTGTTAGCATGCCTGCGCAAGACTAATACCGTGTGGCTTATTGCTAAGTGTTGAGGCAGTGATTTCAAACAGCACTTCGAGGAGAGAAACATCGTTAGGGAGACAAAAAAGCCTGCAATGAAGTGATTATCCTGCTGTGTGAGATTGTTAAGGATGCTTATAGTTGTCATGAAAGTAGCGATTTGTCTCGGTAAGAGAGAAGAATGTGTGATGAAACATGAGCGTGGATCACAGACAGGCTGTGATGGCATATGCACTCTTCATCCTTGCATTGTTTACTTGTCTACTGTTCCTTTGGTTTGTCTTCTTTCTTCTCTCTTTTCCTGTCTTCTCTATCTTGAATATCATTGTACCTTACTTTCTTTCCCACCCTGAATCATCTCCTTCCCTCTTGTTTTTTGTCGCTTCACTTTTCTTTTCTCCTTCCTCTTCCTCTTTCATTTTCATTCTACTTCCTTTTCCCTTTCCCTTTCTCTTTCTCTTTTTTAATGTTGCTGTCTCATTCCTCTTTCATTCTTCACTGTCCCATCTCATTCCTTCCAATTTCCCTTTCCATGTTCTTTTCTTGTATCTTCCCTTTTCCTGTTCCCCTTCTTTCTTTTTCTTCACTTCTTTTCCCCTTCCTCTTTCATTTAAATTCTACTTCCTTTTCCCTTTCTCTTTATTTTGTTGTTGTCTCCTTCCAATTTCATTTCTTATTCTTTTCCTCTTTCCTTTCCCATCTCATCCCTTTCCTTTTCCTTTCAATTTTATCTTCGTATTCCGTCCCTTTTCCTGTTTCGTTTCATGTCCCTTCTCTTTTCTCTTTTCATGTCCCCTTCCTCCTTTATTTCCATTCATATTCCTTTTCCCTTTTTCTTTCGCTGTCCCCTTCCTTTTTTATCTGTTCCCTTTCCTGTTCCATTTTCCCTTCTTGTACCTTCTCTTTTCCTCTTCCTCTTCTTTCTGTCACCTTTATTTCCCCCTTCCTCTTTCATTTCCATTCCACTTGAATTGCCCTTCTCAACCATTACCCCTTTTCTATCTTTATTTTTTTCCTTTCCCTTTTCTTTTCTGATCCTTTCCATTTTCCCCTTCTTGTTATTTGCCTTTCTTTTACCTTCTCCTTCCCCTTTCATTTCTTTTCCTCTTCCCTTTCTCTCCTATTCCTCATTCATTCCCTTTCAATTTCCCTTTTCCTTGTTTCTCTTTTCACTTTCCCCTTTGGTTTTATCTTCCACTTTTATTTCCTTTCCTCTTCCCTTTCCTGATTTTGCCCGTTTCCTTTCCCCTTTTCCCTTGTCCTTTTGCTCATTTATCACTCTTCTACTTGCATTTACATTTCTCTTTCATATCCTGGCTTTCTCTTTTCCATTTCCCTTTCTTGTTTTTATTGTCCTTTTCTCCTTCAGTTTTATTTTTCCTTTCCCCTTTCATGTCCATTCCTCTCTCTTTCCCTTTTTCGTTCACATTTTCCTTACCTTTTCATTTTTCCTTTTCCCTTTCCTTTCTTTACATTTTTCCTTCTTGTTACTTCTCTTTTTGCTTTCTTATATACCTTCTGATTCTTCTCCTTTTATTTCCTTTCTTGTTCCTCTTCCTTTTCCATTCTCATACTTCCTACCATATTTCCCTTTCCCCTTTCCTTCCTTTTCCTTCCCCTCTCCTTTGCGCTTTCCTCCCCCTTTCCCATCCCTTTAATTTCTCAAACCATCGTCAATTTCTCATTTCTTGTGGCACATTTAAGGGCTTTAAGGCATTTGATGACACCATTGGTATTTTATGGAAGTACTATATTCATGAAGCTGATTTGTTTACCGCACCAAAGGTTATATCACCTCATTTATCTCTCTATCACTTTATATCTATCGCTTTGTCATTTCTGAAATCACCTAGCATCCGTTCATCTTTATCTGGTCTCACACCTCAGGATTTCCCATGAGCTTCACTCCTCAGTAGCTAACTTATGAGAGAGACAGAATTCAGTAAAACAGAATATGGCTCACTTTAAAACACATACTCATAGACTCCTGCAAGTCAATAACCCTTTCTCTCTCAAATACAGAGAGGGACGATTCAACAAGAATGAATTGCACACAATGATAGCACTGTTTATTTGCTTGCAATGTCTTATTTTAGTGCCCAGTTGACTAAAGAAATGATACATAATGATGAAATGCATTGGATGCAGCACACTACTGTAATCTGCTGTACAGCACTGCTTCACCAGTGATCCAGGAACTCTTTAAGATGCAGAAAGAGTGAATGCATTCTAGGTTGTAATGCTCTTTTTCAACATTTGATGAATAACTCGTTCCAGGATTAATAGAAATGTACACTTACATGTTTAAATACCTTATTACATAATGCGTGGTAATAATGTAACTTGCGGCATACAAATATAATATATAATAGACCAAATTTACTTAGAAAAAGGCTATGTTTGCTCAGAAAAGGACAATAACGACTTGATGCAAATGCAGTGAAGGCGTTTTCAGTGCATTTAGATCCTGCTAACCTGTTGTGAGTGGTTAATGAATTTGTTCCATGCTAAAATACTGTTTAGCGCTTTTGCCCCAGTATCGTTTTGTTGTTGTCATGCAGTTTCTTATTGCAGAGTCTTGTCAGAGTGGAATGACCTCTTGATTGACTGTGCAGAGGAAAAAAAGCAGCCATGATAAACATTTCATTACTAATGCTCAGTAAGATCATCCTTTCACACACTTACACTCATCCCATACACTCACGGGATACAAAAGCCACTTCACACATCACGCAGTAAATTAGACTGCAGGGGAAACGTGCATTCATGCTAATTGCTTTGAAATACCACTCTCATCCAAACACGTACAGCCACCTGTGACTAGATGAGAACAGGCTGCGGAGGATGACAAAGCAAAGAAAGAGCGACAGAGATGCATACGGGGAATGTTCCCCAAATCATACCTGGGGGAAGGTTTCATGCTAAGGTGAGAGGCAGAGGAAGCACGCAGAGAAGCAGCGGAAATGTGAATGAGTTGTTCTGGGAGATGCAGTAGTTGAAAAAAGCAGTTCTGTGAGCATCACAGTGTAAAGGAGCGATATGGAGGGTAGCATAGATTACAGAGCCTGTTACACTGCAGCGATGTTGATTGTTTTGAAGACCACAGTCATCTCTTTCGATTACCATGAACCTAAGACTCAAAACACAACCTTTGACAGCTTGGCCATTTTGTTAAAGAGCCGTGTTTGTCATCTAAATAAATTAACAAATATTTAATTTTTATTGTGAAGTTTGGATTTTGTAAGATTTGAATGTTTTTAAAATGTGTCTCTTATGCTCAACCAGGCTGCATTTGTTTCAATCAAAATACAAGAAAAACAATAATATAGTGAAATAATATTATTGTATATATTGTATATATTGTAATATATGTTATGTTTATATATTAAATATATTTATATATATATATTATATATATATATATATATATATGTATATGTGTGTATTTATATTATATGTATTTATATTATATATATATATATTTTCAAAATATATACTGATTGTGTGTGTATTTGTATATACGTAATAAATAAACAGTGCACAGTGCACATTAGGGAAACAAAAACTTTTATTTTGGATGCGATTAATCACGATTAATCGTTTGACAGCACTAAAAATAAAAGTTTTTTTTGTTTGTTTTATGTTTTAAAATCTAATTTATTCCTGTGATGCAAAGCTGAATTCTCAGCATCATTACTTCAGTCTTCAGTGTCACATGATCCTTCAAAAATCATTCTAATATGCTGATTTGCTGCTCAGAAAATGTATAATTATCAATGTTGAAAACAGGTGAAACTGCTTAGTATTTTGGTGGAAACCATAATGCACTTTTTAAATGTATTTATATTTTATTTTAATCGTTAAATTTAAATTATTTGATTTAAGAAAGCCAATTTGGTTAAAATTGGTTTCAAATGAGTAGTTTTAGATTAACTTGTTTGGAAAGCTACAGGGTAGTTTTAAAGTAACTTCCCACTAATTAAGTTGAGACTGTGCTATCCAGCTTAAACCAGACCTAGTGACCCCTAGGTAGGGTGGACTGGATTAGAGAGAAGCATGATCCATTAACAATGCTTGTTTCACTGATCCGTCTGTGTCCAAATCGATCTGTTTTTGCAAGTCTGGCTGTTTCGTGCAGCAATCGTTGTGGTTTGGTCATGTAAAAGTATCCACTTAGTGGCTGTTCAATAGTGTGGTTTAATTGGGTTATATATACGTGTATATATATATATATATATATATATATATATATATATATATATATATATATATATATATATATATATATATATATATATATATATATATATATATATATATATATATGTGACTGAGGAAAGATTACTGTAAAAGTACAAGGGCTACTGAAAATAAATTTCAGATTACTTTTAACTGTGTCATTCAAGCTGGTTTTACAGTGTTTTACCATTTATGAAAAAATAAAATGGCATAGCAACAATTTTCACTCAGAAATTGCTACTAAATTTTAAAGAAATGGTACAATTACGATTATGAAGAAACAACAAGCACATCAAAATAAAAAAAATTCTAATTTTGAATGTAGATCTGTGTCTAAAACTTCTCCTCTGACCACAAATGGCTGTAAAACCCTTTTCGAAAGCATTATTTTTGAGAATCCTCCGACTCCGTAGACAGCAGCTGTGTGTGAAGATCATGAAGATCATCAGCTCAGTTTCATAACCCGGAGCGGCGTTGAGAGCCATTGATCACACATTATCGCCTGTCAGGATGTAACATTAGGGGTTCTCGAACGGTTGTCATAATCAATTGTATTGTTCCTGTTATGGCCATTTGACTTTTCTGTCCGACCTCGCAGTGTCCATCTAAAACTGCGCGAATCATTACGATCATAAAGGGCAGAAGCATGACGAATCAGACAGCTCACTGGCTATTTATACATTACGCCTGACATGTAGCAGAAAATCAGGGACAGTTTTCACAGAAAGTCATCACCTACAGGCACCTGGGAGCTCTTTGTGCTGAAAAACGAGAGAGCGTTTCCATTTCCAGTAGCACCGGTGCCCCACCGAGGCTCTCCAGAGACAAAACAGGCACTCATGGGTCACCCAGGGAAACATTTTTGTGTGCATTAATAATTAATTTTCCTCGCTTATAGAGAGAACGATGCGACTTGCAGTTGGAAAGATCTGAGGGCTATAAAAAGACACGGCAGGTTTATTTAAAATGAGAAATACTATAATGTTTATTTCATAGAGATAAATCAGGAGCTTAAGTGCTTGCTTGACTGTATGTTTGTGTCTGTTTGTTCTTAATTTGCATAGGCTGTATTTTAAACAGTGGTTAAGAGACATCATGATTTAATCATATTTTTATACTTCTGCATGCACCCCCAGGGCTTCCTTTCAGCTTCTGCTGTTATGTTCGCTCTTTCTCTGTCTTTCCATTTATGTATCATTTATTTATTTTGCATGCTGATGATAAGTGGTGACCATAAGACTATAGGCTCAGCCAACAAGTCCTGATGCACGAGCGTTTGTACCATGCTGATGGAGATGTGTTAAATTGTTTGCCAACTAGCCCAGAGGTATGTTCATGTTGTTCTTGAAAAGCTGACCTACAAATAAGATGATTGCTATAGGTTCTGAAAAATTAAGAAGACTGATTATAAAATAATAATTTGATTTCTAAATAATACTCCAATTATATATTATTTACATAAGTAAAGGATTCAAAACATACAAAAAGCTTATTTATTCATATAATCAATGTAAGCATATATAATATACTTATATATAGCATATATAAAATATCATATATAGAGTGCACGCTATGGAAAAAATTAAGACAATAATTACAATATATAATGTATATAATAAATAAATACAACATGTATAATAATAATAATAATAATAATAATTATTATTATTATTATATAGAAAACATATTAACAATGTAAATAAATATATAATAATAATAATAATAATAATAATAATAATAATAACTAACTTAAACACAAAGAATACCATGGTATACTGCAATGGTATATTTTGTTGGTGTAAATAAACTAATAATAATACATATTTAAAATGCATTTATGAATTTTTATTATTATTATTAAATTATAAACAGCTAAAAATGAAAGAGACCCCTTGAAAGACCCCCCTTCTCAGTTTCTCTGGATTTACTTGGTAGGTATGGGTTTGAGTAAAATATGAATATTTGATTTATTCTATAAAGGTCTGATAACATTTCTTCCAAATTGTACTCAAGTGGTCACTTAATTTTTTCCGTGGTTTCTTAATATATTTTTCCATAAAATATGAATATAGCTACATCTTTAATTTATATAATGGCTGCTAAAGTGTAGGAACTCATTTTCTACATTTTCGGTGCTCTTTTTTCACATATACAATAAATTGAATTTAAATCAATATTTAATGCCTTTGAATGTATTTATTTTCTAGGTAGCCCTAGAAAATAATGGAATAATGTGTAGTTATTTGGTCATTATTGAAAAATAAATTATAATTTATTATTATTATAATTATTCGTAACACCCCTGTATATACTAATGCACTGTATCTCATCTTGAATTTTTTGTGAATACGTGCATATAGAGGGACCACTCTGTTCTGTTTCCTAGAAACCAAAATGCAGCTAAAGACCTCAGAAGCCAGCAGGGCGCTCACCACCTGCATTAAAACACAGATATGAGAGAGAGACAGGTGCTAATTCAGTCTCACAGATCTGAGAACAAGGCGTTAGAAGAAGCACACATCAGGAGAAATATGACAGATGTTATGTGAGGGAGAAAAGAGATTTCATTAAAAGTGTAAGAAGTTAAAACAGGTGCCATTGTGAAAGTTTCAGTGTTACTGTTGTATGGCTCACTCAGATGCTTTTACTAGTTTGTTCTTTGACTGAAGACTTTTATTCACTGTGTGTGTGTGTGTGTGTGTGTGTGTGTGTCTCTCTCTGGGCTTTTGGGCATTTTTGGGCAGAGTACACTCTGCAATTTTTAAAGATGAAGCATCATTTTGTAGCAGTCAGATGGTGGAGTTTGTCCCTGCTGAATGCACATTAGATCCCGCAGTGTCAGCTTTACCTGAAGCCTGTATATCTAATGCTGCATACAGGTTTTCTTAATTCATTGCCGTGTGTTTATTATGTCTGAAATGACTGGATGAGGCATGTTTAAAGCAGTCTTAAAATGCTAATAAATGCACACCTGTGACTGCACACAGTAGCCCTATAAAAAAGACATTATCCCCCGGTTTCACAGACCAGGCTTAAGCCTAGTCCTAGACTAAAATGTAAATCTGAGCTGTTTCAACTGAAATAAACTTGCACTAACTGATCTTAAAATATATCAGTGCCTTTGTTTTATCTTAAGATGCACACAAGTAATGCTTTTATCTAAAGCATGTTTATAAAAATGACTTAAATGTCCTAATTGAACTATGGCCTAATCCTAGTTTATGGTAAACCCTCTCTATGAGACCGGGCCTATGAGTACTTTTATAATGCATTACAGGTTTCAAGTGGTACTGAAACGACCATTAATATATTCATGAACCATTGCACCGTGTACTGAAGCAGTAGTTCCTTATGTGAAATGGTAGCATTAGCCAATCAAAATTTGATGATAATAATGTTATCACAAACACTTTGGAATGTGGCATGGTCATGCATTATCATTTTGCAAGTACTGTCAAAATATAGTATATAATTTGAAATGTGTAGTAAAAATCTATTTAATTACCAAGTACTAATTAAAGTACTAATTAAATTAAGTTATGCTTATAAGTTATATTAATTACTATTTGTATCCAGTGAATATTTATGTATTTATTTATTTTCAGTTTTGCTTCTCTGTGTGCATTTGGCATCCACATGATATTAGAAAAGTAATAGTAAATCTACATAGGATTATAGGACAAAATGACTAGGATAAAACTTTAACCCCCGGTTTCACAGACAAGGCTTAAGACTAGTCCCAGACTAAAATGTAAATCTGAGCTGTTTCAACTGAAATAAACTTGCACTGAAAGATCTTAAAACATATCAGTGCCTTTGTTTTGTCTCAAGATGCACACCAGTAATGTTTTTTCTAAGGCATGTTAATAAAAAATACTTAAATGTCCTAATTGAATTATGGCCTAATCCTAGTTTAGTCTAAGCTCTGTCTGTGAAACCGGGCGTAAATAGTTTAAATAATTTAATTTAATTAAAATCTATTTTTAATCATATAAATTAAGTATATATTTTCATTATTATTATTATTATTATTATTATTACATTTTGGATAATTTAAGTTGGTACAAAAAAGCAGCATAGTACTGTTTTTCGTTATTTTTTATGTTTTGGATGTTTTATAATATATTTGATTTATTATTTATTAATATTATTTTAACATTTATATTAGATTTAATTTAATTTAATTTTAAGCTTTATTTTTTATAATGAGATTACTTTGGTCTCTAATTGTTATTTTTTTTCACAGTTTATGTGAAACTACTGTGGTCTGGTCTTTTATTTAAATTTATTTATTTTATTATTATTTTTATTTATTTATTTATTTATTTATTTATTTATTTATCAATCAATTTACACAGCACACTAATTTGAAGAATCTAAAAGCATTGCCACTGAAATGTTGGTTGTAAACAGTTTAATCCATAGTCAAGCCTGTAATTGCACACCTATAAGTTATATACTGCATACTACACTTTAATAGTATGCTAAGTTCTTCCTCGTCTTGACTTGTTTGGGTCACATCCCTCACTCTGCATTTTCTTATTGTTTCTTGATGGCTCTCGTATATAAATGATGAAAAACAGTCCTGCACGCTGAGAGCTTCTAGATAAATCTGTCCTCAGAAAGCTTATTCTGTTCAGTAGAACTGTAACCGGCAGAGGTGCAGCCTTTCCTCACATACCATAGGAATTGTGCTGGGCAGCACTGCACAGTAAAGAGCTTTTTGTTGCTACATGATATCAGTGAAACCATAACTCAACGTGTGCTGCAATGCAGCAAGGGAATAAGACGAGGAGAGAGAGAAACAGAGAGAGAGATGAAGAGAGTTTTAAAGGTAAATAGACTGTCAGAGTGAAAATGGCTCTCTGCAGAGTGTAGCAGATGGATACTGTCTCAGAGGCAGTGTCCTCCTTCTGTGATGAGAAAGACTGGAGAATCCCTTCTCTCTTTCCCTCCCTCCTTCCTTCCTTTCCTCTCTCTCCTTCCCCTCCCTCTCCATCTCTTCTTTAAATGCGTGGCAGATGGGATGGAGGAGTGATTTAGGCCACTAAAGCCGTGCAGAGATTGTCGCTTACGCTGGCTTTCATGGCTTCGGGTTGTCCTCTAAAATGGCTGCAGACGCGTCAGAAGAACAGAGAGCAGAGAAATCTGTCACTTTGCTCTGGATCAATGATCCAACATTGAGAAGTGACAAACAGTGAGTGAAATAGGGACAAGAAGTGTGCTCAGAAGAAAGACCACTGGGTGAATACAGAAACTTCAGTTTAGCTCTCAGCTGATGTCATTTTTGTGGAGAAATCAAAATAGATGCAAATGTTGGCATACAATAAGAGTATAGAGCTATATTACCCCTATTACATATAAGTTAATTGGGTAATATAGCTCAGATCATATGGTCTTTAAGAACGAGCTAATGCAAAGTTTGATATGTCACTTTAGTACTGTAGTAATGTAGGTCGAAGTCGTGGCCTAATGGTTAGAGAGTCGGACTCGTAATCCAAAGGTTGTGGGTTCGAGTCCCCGGCCGGCAGGGATTGTAGGTGGGGGGAGTGAATGTACAGCGCTCTCTCCACCCTCAATACCACGACTGAGGTGCCCTTGAGCAAGGCACCGAACCCCCAATTGCTCCCCGGGCGCCGCAGCATGGCTGCCCACTGCTCCGGGTGTGTGTGTGTGTGTGTGTGCGCATTTGTTCACTACTCACTGCTGTGTGTGTGCACTTGGATGGGTTAAACGTAGAGCACCAATTTCGAGTATGGGTCACCATACTTGACAATACGTCACGACTTTACTTTACTTTAGTACTACCATGTTTTTCATAATATTTACGAAAGTTGTTTGGCATCATGGTAAAACTGTTTATTTTAATTTTTATTTTTTACAGTACATTATTATAATTGATTTGCATCATTAGTTTTTAATATATATTTTTTTATATATACTTTCAATTTTATTTCAGTTTATTTTATTTGTCTATGTGATATTACTATGGTCTGCTATTTTGCTTAATTTTATTTTATTTTATTATTTGTTTATTCTGGTCTGGTTTATTTATTTTATAAGTTGTCTTTATTTATTTATTTATTTATTCATTTATTTAAATTTTACGAGCAATTAATCTACTCTGGTCTGTTTTCTTTATTGTTTTATTTGTTTGATTTGTAGCTGCCTATTTAATTTAATTAATTATATATTTATTTATTTTTATGTGAGATTTCTCTATTTTCTTTATTTTTTTATGTATTTGATTACTCTAGTTTGGTTTACTATCTTATAAGTTGCCTTTATTTTATTTTTTTAATTTATTTTTTTATGTGCAATTACTCTAGTGTGGTCTATTTTCTTTGTTTTGTTTGATTGCTTTGAAGCTGCCTATTTATTAATTAATTTCATTATTTTATTTTATGTAAAATTACTCTCTTATTATTAGTATTAGTATTATTATTATTATTATTATTTTATTTGGTCACTCTGGTCTGGTTTATTTATTTTATAAGTTGCTGTGACACCGTTCGAGGCAACGGGAAGAACCAGCAAACATTTAAGAGTTTAATAACCAAAATAAATAAACACAAAAGTACAGCGGCAGCCCCTCACGGACGACTGCCGCACACAAAACACAAAACAAAGTCCAGGCCTGGTCCTCTCTCGTCTTCCACTGTCGTCACTCCTCCTTTTATCCTTCCGGAGCTCTTCCGTGGGACTCGAGACCGGTGAGTGGTGCAGGTGGTCATTATTATTAACTCCACCGGCCTCGGCCCCACCCCACTCACTACAGTTGCCTTTATTTTATTTTACTCTACTCTCTCTGGTATCTATTTTCTTGTGTTTGTTTTACTTTTTATTACTTGGTCTGTTTCTCAGGAGAAAAAAAAGAGAAACAGTTGCCTGAAGCGCATGTCTCCATTTGCTCTCTGTGTAGTCTCATTGCCAACAAGGGAAGAAAAAATAAGAACAAAAAAAAAAAACTGATGTACACTAAAGATCTCGTTTTCTGATTGTAAGAAGTCTGAAAGTTTGCCTGAAACTTGACTGATCATCTGCCCGGCATCTCTGTGTGACGCTGCACCGCTCAAATCCACAAGAAAGAAAGCAAGCTGCCCGCTGCTGCATGGCATCATGAATAATCAGAAGCAAGATCTCTTCTCACTTTTAACCGACTTTTGAAATCAAAACGGCCATTTCCTGCAGGTGCTGTGCGATTTATTTCTGACATTTCAACGCAGGCAACCAAAAAACACGTCTGAGTGGCCTTCTCACCTTCAGCTGCCAAACGATAGTGGAAATTGGCTCGCACCACCGAATGAATATTCAGGAGCTGTTGGAGAGATTTGTTCACAATGTAATTCCGGTTGTATGAGTATCATTCCAGCCTGTCTCTGAGCCTGTTTGTGTGTGTGTGTGTGTGTGTGTGTGTAAGTGCTTTCATTGATGAGCGTCTGATCTTTCTGAACTTTTATGTATATTTCATGATGTAGGCTCGGAGCGTTTGGCAGTCAGTGTACATACATCATTTGAGCGTTCACGAAAACATACAGAGCAGCACAGAACGTAAACCTGTTAATATTTCTCACCTCCCCAAAAGCTTCTTCCAGTCCTGTTGCTTTAAAACTGCTTGTGTACCATAAAATATGTATTTTCTAAGATTATGTGTGTACAGACATCTGGTACTTCACACTGTTTTTGGCTCTGCGATCTCATTAACATTTACAGGAAACGCATTGGTGTATGTTTGGATAGATAGACATCATCATTTTTACTTTTAAAGATCATTTTTACAATATCAGAATATGAACGGCATAAAAAATGTAAACTCATAGCTGGACTTGATGTTGAACGTTTTTAATTGTTCTTTAGCGAGAAAAAAATTATTCATTTTATATTATAACAAAATCATTAAATATTATTTATACAATTATTGTTATATAATATTAATCATATACTTAACAATAATAATAATAACAACAAATTGTTAATAATTAGTAATAATTACAATAATAATTATTATTATTATTGATAGTAAATAATCAATAATAAAAATAATTAGACTACAAAAATAATATACCATTTTTTTCATGTTTGTTTGTTTATTTATTTATTTATATTTTTGGACCATAGTTTTGGGTTAAATATTAACCTTTAATGCTGTACATTTTCACAGAAAAATGTTTCTTGTTTCTTGTAAAAAGCACAATTGCCATTATTTGATTATCTTTATATATTATATTTACCATATATATTTTTTATATACAAGTAATATTTTATTTAAATATTATATCTAAATATTATATATATATATATATATATATATATATATATATATATATATATATATATATATATATATATAATTTTATTTTATTTTTTTGCCATTTCTTGTAGCTTTATGTCTCTATACTCCACTTCTTAGTAATCCTACTGATAGAAAAGAGTTTAGTTGTGTAGTCGGGCGATATTCTTTAGAGACCCAACAAATGGTGCCATTTATAGGTTAATCCAATATTAAAAACCATTATTCAAATAAGTAGCATGCATTTCTTTAGAAGTAATGTCCAGTCTATGCCATAGTAATTGGTCTACTTCACTGTTAGAGCGATTACTTCTCCATCTGCCTGACAATGTGTTCTAACAGCAGTTATCATTAGTCTTTCTCTCTTCTGCTGTGGGGAGTTTGACCCTCCGTACCCTCCTCTCTCCTTCTGTAGTTTGATATCAGCAGAGGGTCCAGACTGAGAAATTACAGCAGGTCATGAAAATACTCGCTCCAGGCAACACAAGGCCTCATTCTCTTCCTCGCCGTCTCATTTTTCTGCTCTGATTTTATCCACTCTCTCTACTTTTTGGTCTTACTTGTTCTTATCGCTCTTCCTCCTTTTTTTAAATGTTCAAACGTATATTTTATTGTCTTAAGCACAAATAAGACAGGTTTGCTAAATATCCAACTAAATATTTATGTATTTTATTTGAATATATTTTAAAAAGCTGAATTTTCAGTATCATTACTCCAGTCTTCAGTGTCACATGATTCTTCAGAAATCATTCTAATATGCTGATTTGTCACTCAAGAAACAATTATTATTATTATTATTATTATTAATGTTTAAAACAGTTGTGCTGCTTAATATCTTTGTGGAAGCTGTGATACATTTTCCCCATGATTATTTAATAAATAAAAGGTTCAAAAGAAAAGTGTTCATTTAAAATTCCATTTGACTATGAATAACCAAGTTTTTCAATTGTTCTTTTGATAAACTGTTCCAAAAATCATGTTCCACTGGTGATATTCCATTGTGCTCCTATAAATGATACAGATTTGGGAGCAGAACCCAATGCTGATATTGTAATCTAAACCATTATGCCATGAAATGCGTGGCCTGCTGTTCTCTGATCAGAGAGTAGAGAAAGTCTCCACCGCTGTATGAATGCCTCTCTACTGGAGACCAGCTGCCATTGATTGAACACAGCTGTGAGCCGTAACCAATGGACTGAGAGAAAAGAAAAGAGGGTGGAGGAGGATGGATTGAAAGGGTGTTTTAATTATAATCAGCAATACAATCATTACATCAGTACTCTGATTGAAGAGCAACTCAGGAGGTGCCTACACACACACAAACACACACCGGAGCGGTTTAAATCCGGAACATACCCTGTCAAATCCAGTCCAGAGGCTAATACCCCATCGCTTCACCTCAGAGAACAGCAGCGCCGTGGGTAAAGCCCGTAGGTTCACCCAGGGCCATCTTGGCAATGTCTCTGGAATGCTTTTTATGTAGGTAATAACCATAGAGTACAGCCTCTATTTCAATGGGAAGAGATGGAAATCTCCAAAACTATTTGTCAAAGTTCTACTTCAGTAGCCTGTCAAATAAACAGTGAGCAGTGGTATCATTTTATAAACTATTTATTTATTCATTTTATAATACAAATTGTATGTGATAGGCTGCACTTCAGTCACCTTATTGATCATCATAATTTCTAATAATGATAATAACAAAAAAAAATATATATATAATATTATTATTATTACGTGTGTATATATATATATATATATATATATATATATATATATATATATATATATATATATATATATATATATATATATATAAACAATAATAATAATATTATTAATAATAATATTAGTTTATATATATATATATATATATATATATATATATATATATATATATATATATATATATATATATATATATATAAACGTAATAATAATAATAATAATAAGCATAAATATATAGCTTTAATATAAATAATAAAGCCTAAATAATAATTTCTTCTAGCTTTCTATCGATCTATGTATATTTGCATTTTGTACTCACCGAGTATTGCTTTTTTTTAAACCCCCTGTTTTAAATACTACTTTGCTGGAGCTACATTGAACAAATAGTCCATGGAGCACAAAAGGAGATAGATAGCTATTGACCGCTGAGACAATTGTCCAAAAAGGACATAAAAGTGCTATAAAAACAATCCAATGCAACTTGTGAAAGCCATGCAATCTTCTAAAGCCATGCGATAGCTTTGTGTAAGGCCAAATCAAATTTGAGTCATCATTCACCAAACATTATATTATGGTTTTATGAGATTTATATATATTTATAAGTCTCCTGAATAACCCCACAGTTTGAGAACCACTGCATTGTCTGTTTAAACATGCATGCAGTGCATGTTTGCGGACTTTTGTTGAAGTGTTGTGAGCAGCTGGTTGATTAAGTTTAACAATTCTGACTGAAAGACGCGAGCATGTTTAGGTTCCCTCTCTGATGGAAGTCTTGGTATAACAAGCAACTCTTTTTCTAGGCGTCACTGGTGACTAAATGCAAGCTGCATTATTTCCTGAGTGAAGAGCTAGCTCAAACATGAGGATTATCCAGGAATCCAGAACATATTTTTAATCCATGTACATTTTTAAGGGGATTTCAACTGTTTACACTTTAAAGGATTTGACGCCAATGACAGCATTACAATCAGAAGCTTGCATGTCTCCGGTGGTGGTTAGTTAGTTGTTGGATGTTTCTGTCGTCCTGAAATCCGTTGGCTTTAAAGAAACCTCTGCAAACTTTTGGATACATACACATTGGATAGCTATATAAAATATATTTGCTGTAGATATATTCATTGAGAATATCAATTAATGCATGTACAATGAAAAATATTGTGTAGCAATTTTTTTTCTCTCTCTCTCAGTATTAGCTTGTAAATTTCATTTAATTACAGAGAAATAGTGATTTTTTTTTTTTTTTTTTTTTTTTTTTTTTTTTTTACAGTGTACATGTTGTACAATGTACATTTATTTTTACAATGTGTCCTTTATATTAGTTAAGGCACTTAAAGGGGTAATATGATGTTATTTTAAAGATCATTATTTTGTGTATTTGGTTTAATGTTGACATGCTTTAATGTTCAAAAAACACATTATTTTTTCAAATACTGTACATTATTGTAGTTCCTCTATGACCCGCCTCTCTCAAACGCGTCATTTTCTACAAAGCCCCTCCTTCCGACAAGCACAGTCTGCTCTGATTGGCCAATTGATCCTGTGCATTGTGATTGGCCGAACATCACAAGCAGGCGTCGGAAATGTAACGGCCCTTACCATAATCACAAGCTTCAGCTTTCAAGTTAGTTTTACCATCAATTCAAGCCTGAAAGGGGAACAGAGTCGTGTGACAGACACCGTGATGATGCTCATATTAGGGCTGTGCAATTAATCGCATGCGATTCTCATGCGCATCTTGTCAGTAAAGCCAGTTCCATGATTGGCGCTAAATCTCCATCACCGTAGTCGTAGTTCACTGACAAGCTACCGCGCTCATAATCGAATGCGATTCATCTGCGATATTGAACGCGATATTGCCTAGCTTGTCAGTGAACTACGGCTCTGTGTATTAACTGCCGCTCCATTTGAAAACATGTGATGGAGATTTATGTGTATGTATTTGCAGTACACAAGCCACGGTTAAGACTATTTCGGATGGGCTGTACACTCCGCTGTGATGTGACCCTGTTCCCCTCACACACACATACACACAATGCGTTACACACAAAACTCCGCATTTGAACAGTCAATAGCAAATACTTGAACTAATAACAAAACATACTTACAGTCGCTGATTCAGAAGCGCCAGTTTGTCATAGCAAAGTCGGAATTTACCCTTTTTATTTTTAGAAATAGCCTTCGTGCACAGCCAGCCTTGTACTCTACTAGGTTCACAAAACTGTCATCCATAAAATTTGTTTGTCCATAAAAAAGTTGGGCTGTTGTGTTGTAAACAAATCTTAACCAAAGATTCCTAATTGCATCTACTTTCGGAAGGCCAAATAAAGTTCTTTTGCTTTTGCATAGAAATACATAGCGTCTCCCTGACATGACTGCATCAACATTTTATAACATTTCTGACCTTTTTAAACCTTGATGAGAGTGCTGTTGGTGCATAGAAAAGGGATTAGCTTTTCTGCATTCATTAAACTAAATATGCCACTCGCAACTCCACACTATTTCATGATTAAATGTTTGTGTTCTATTTATTACCAAAGCATGAGTGTCTTATGCTTGCCTGGTTTAGCAACCTTCTATATCACCAAGAACACTTTAAAATTTGTATTTCAGGTTACTCCAGCGCAGTGTTAATTTTGGCAGGCATTTTTGATTTAGTCTTAGTCTTTATCTTGAGACGAAAATGCTTAATAGTCTTAGTCACATTTTAGTCATTTGAGTCTATCATAGTTTTAGTCTAGTTTTAGTCATTTGAGTCTTTCATAGTTTTAGTCTAGTTTTAGTCGACGAAAAGTCATTGCATTTTTGTCAACTTTTAGTCAAACTGCAGTTACCAACATTTATTTTGGTAGCTATTTTATATGTAGTATTTAAACAAAAACAGTCATCAATTCTTCTCTCTTTAGATCAAATCAATTAAGCTTAGTTATGAGAAATTTGAATCAAGGATTGAATTTGGAAAAACTGGAATAAATTTTCATTTTTTGGTAGAGATATAAATTAACTAATTTTTCAGATACAGTAGGTTTACTTAACAAGTATACATTTATTTAACATTTTTGGTGGTTAACATTTATGACAGATAATTAGTAGGGGTGTTCGGTTCCGGTTTTTTTGGAGTCGACTCCGACTCCCAACTCCTAATTTTGGAGTCGGTGGAATCGACTCCTCGACTCCATTTACAATATGTTAGTATTAATCATTAAACTTGTAAAAGCAGACTTGTTTTAGATAGTGTATTTATCTATTTATTTTGTATATTATTTTATATAGCCTACTTTTAATGTAGTGAAGCTATGAACTTTAACTTAAGCATGTTTAACTTTTTTTGTTTAACATTGAAAAATATTAGTTATATTATTACCAATAATAACTGTTGTCTTTTCGTTATAATGAACTGTTGCGGTGTTGAACTTGAAAAAAACACTCGACATTGGGAGTCGATTCCTGACCTGGAGTCGATTCCGACACTAGGGCTAGTGAGAGTCGAGGAATCGACTCTTTTGGAGTCGACTCCCCATCTCTAATAATTAGGAATGCTGTCCATTTAAGACGGAAGGTATGCATGTAATAGCCTACTGACATACATTGTTTTCACCCACCTGTTTAAACTCACTTAAACCATAACGGACTGTATTTCCGTGAGATACTCTACATGAGAGACATGTGGACTGCTGTGTGTGTATTTGAGCGCTGAGAACTGATCACGCGCTGTATGAGAACTGAAGAAGTGGAGCGCGCGCGAGAGAGAGCACTTCTATCAGCGCGTTTCCGCCTATCTCACCTTCACTGACTTTAAGTTAATCGACAATGAATTGTGACTCCCGGGAAAAACGGGACGTCTGGTCACCCACTCCCTAACCCTTCGGGTGCTGAGGCCATTGTTTCAGATCGCTATAGTTCGCGTTTTGGTAGCCTATCTGTCCACCGCGGCTGCCATACTGAGACTAGATATGCAAACGCACCTTATCCAATGACAGAGACGCACATTTTGAAAGACAAGTCAGTTAATAACTTAGCCTATAGGATGTATTTTGAATGTCCGGTAGTCCTCAAATAACATTTTAGTCCCGTCTCGTCTTGTTAACGAAGACGCGCATAAATTTCGTCATAGTTTTTATCATCAGATATTAGTTTTAGCTCGTCAACGTCTCGTCTTAGTCACAGAAAAAAGGTTCATTGACGAATATTTTTCGTCGTCGTCTTAGTCAACGAAATTAACACTGCTCCAGCGCAACTCATCCTTCTGAGAGATAATAATTGCATTAGATATGCTTTTACATCTTCATATTAATAAGGATGAGGAACTATATTTGATTGAATTGTGAACGTGTTCTGTCTCCACCACAGTCGCTGTAAATGACTGAATCCAAAGTTACTGCATTATGGCAAGCCTTGTTAAACAGCGAAATATTGATTATAACTAGGAGCTAATTAGTTACGGACTTACTGTGCCAAGCATCTGTTGTTTTGGGTTTCTGTGAGGAAATTTCATAAATTACTATTTTTAATGGAATAGTTCACGCAAAAATGAAAAATCTGTCTTCATTTACCCATCCTCACGTTGGTCGACTGATAAAAGATGAAATGGCATGAAGGAATGTCCGATCTTCTCTTTTCCATTCAACGATGGTGGATGCTGAGAGTAAATGATGACGAAAATGTTCATTTTGGTTGAATTTCCATGTAAATTGCCATTTTTTTCTTGCATAATATAACATATTTTAGAGTGAAAGGAAATATTAAATGAAAAAAAGGTAAAAAGTGGTTGTCTGACATCGCAGTGAAGCCACAGTGATTGCACATAGAAACTGACTAAAAGCTAATTGGGTATTTGTTAAACATTATCAAGGGAATTTCATTTCGGAACAAACCATTTCTGGTGGAATAACACTGATGAATATTTTACAGTTAGACCAGCTGCATGCATTAGTAAAATAAACAGGGTCAATTTTTATCCCATGTTGGTTTGAACTTCACATTAAGGCACATTAAGCAATGATGCCATACTGGTAATTTAATGTCTTTTGAGAATTTGCAATCATATGAAAAATTGAAATTGTTTGTACATCTCATCTTTTCACAGGAGATTCAACATGGCCGCTGCTGTCATCTTACGTGTTTGTTGGATCCGGGCTTGAACGCACCTAAGTTCTTTCTCGAGTGCTCAAAGAGTATATGATGTCAGTGCGTTTCTGCTGCCTTTCCAAGATGAACGACTGAAATATGAACCTCATTCAAGCTTTCTGGACCTCCGGTCCGGCGTCTGATTAAATCAAGCCCCTCAAACGACCATCAAAGGGGGGAATAAGGAGTAGACGTGGCTGCTGGTTGGTGGCGGTGGAGGACGAGGAGGTGGCGGAGGAGGAGGGTTTGGAAGCCATCTTTGTCCTTGGGAATATACCATTTGTGGAATACCACTGTGTGTTTGGAATATTGCAGAACTTTGGGAGTTTCGCTGTAGTTTTTGGAATCCTTTCGGAATAGTGGGAATTTGGCTCCTGTTCGCAGTCATGAAGGTGAACCCAAGCTCTTGTTTGTGTCCTGTACTTTTGTGCCTGTGTTTTCTGGAGAGGGGTTATGAGGCGAGCCATCATGGCCAAGCCAAAATCATTTCCAGGAGCCACAATGCAACTCACAACCACAACCAGACTAAGGACGGGGAAACAGAGGTCCACCATCGGCCCAAACGTGGATGGATATGGAACCAGTTCTTTGTCTTAGAGGAACACATTGGTACAGATGCACAATATGTAGGAAAGGTAAGCATGACATTTTCATAATTGTGGTTTGATAATCTGGTTTGCCTGGTCTAGTTTGCAGGTTTTTGGCCATTTGTCAGCTTGACCGACCAGCTAAACCAGCGTGTCAATGCTGGCAGACCAAACTTACCAACTAATTAGCCAACTTACCAACTAATAAATTGGTCTACCTGGTTCATGCAAAAAATAAAAAACAGATAAATTATTTTATATTTTATAACCTTTAGGTTATTTTATGGCAATGGATAATGATTTACTGCCTGCTATTAGACAAAACATTGGAATGCACAAGTCTTTGGTTTGTTTTCCTTGAAGGGAAGGACTTTAAATGGATGTATCCAAATTTTGAATTTAAACCAGCCTAAGGTAAGGTGACCATATTTTAGTTTATAAAAAAAAAAATAGTACAATGAGGGCAGGATGCAGACGGGTGGAGTGGTGTTGTGAGGTTGGAGGGGGGTTAAAGAAGTCCCCAAAGTAGCGCAATGACCATATCCCAAATATCAAAACTCAAAATAAGTAATTTCCATTCCTAAAATACATATTTTACAGTCACAGTTATGCAGATTGATCTTAAACACTGCTAAAAGCTTCCTATCAGTGGTCTTCCTCCGCAAAACTAAACTGTCCTGAGCGCGTTCACACAAAAGCCGGTGCGTGACGTGTCGTCTTATTCTTGCTTTACAGCGGATCGTAGACTTATAAATGCATTACCGCCACCTATCTCTCAAATGGACCATTGGCACTCCTAATTGCGATTGTAGATAGTGTCAATGGTTCATTTGAGAGATAGTTGGCGGTAATGCACTTACAATGCATTTATTACCGCAACAGTTTAAAATCAGCCCAATTCCGTGCAACAAAATGCGGATTTGGCAACCCTGCATCCAACACAAGCTTCATCCAAAGTGATTTAAATACTCTGCAAATTGATAGCAGCTCCCTGATGCGCGACAATTATATTCAACATTAGAATGTTTGCGGGAGCAGACGGTAAAGGCCAGAAATTCAGTGGGAGCAGGATTAAGAAAACAGTCCCGTACAGGGCTTTAGTACAAAAACCCAAACAATGAATGGCAACTGTAGAATCTGAATCACGCATATATTGGGCAATTTAGAAATCCAGTCCGGATACCTTTTTTTTATGTCTAAAAAGGACAGGTCCGGGGAAAAGAGGACATATGGTCACCCTAGCTTGGTAGTCTTAGCTGAATTAAATTGGTTTTGGTTTCCCAGCCTCACCAACTGATAAGTGGCCAAAACACCTTTAGAACCATCAAATAGACCAGACTCTCTATGTTGGCTGCCTTTAAGACCAGCACATACATTGGGCTTGTTGATATTTTTAACATGGATATAACAGCAGTCTAATGTTGAAACTTGTTAGACCCTCATGAACAACATAAATGTGTACATCAAGCAAGTGACCTTTTGCTCTTTCTCTGACCTTATTCCATCACTTGTCTATACCCGCAGGCCTTGATCGATAACGTCTTTGCATGCAGTTAGCTTAGCACAGCAAAACAGCAGCTCAGGACTGCAGCTTGACTTATTGGTTCGTGTTTGAGATTTGACAGCCTTCATCATTTTGGCTGGAGTCATGCCGGTTCTCCTGTGTTTGCCTCACGGGCTTGTCGATCTTATGAAACATGAATTTTGTGTCCATGCCAAGTCGCAGATAGGGCCATGGATCCATTAGTATTAGCAAGTCAGTCTGGAGTCAATGTGGAAACTTTTGCACTGACCAGATTTGGGTGTTTTACTAAATAAATACTATAGGCTACTTTGGATATGTCATGTTCATACATGGAGAGCTTTATGTGGAAAAAAGAAGTATTACTTTTAGGATGGCAACATTTCATTTTCAAATAACTTCTTTACTTCTATAGTTAATGCAAATCTAATAGCTAATACAGACTAATGCCAGTAATTAGTTTGTCTTATATTTTCATAATCTGGCCATAAATAAACATTATTTTATGTAATTTTATGTATTTAATATAAGTCATCGCACAGGCATATTTGTAGTAATAGCTAATAAGACATTGTATGGCTCAAAATCATTGGTTTTTCTTTTATGCCAAAAATCATTAGGATATTAAGTAAAGACAATGTTTCATGAATATATTTTGTAAATTTCCTACAGTAAATATATCAAAACTTAAACTTTTGAGTAGTATTTTGCATTGCTAAGGACTTAATTTGGACAACTTTAAAGGTGATTTTCTCCCTTTGTTTGCACCCTCAGATTCCAGATTTTCAAATAGTTTTCATAATTTTCAAATTATAATTACAGTTCACAATATTAGATTTATTTATTTATGTTTATTTATTTATTTATAAATCAGTCAAATAAATCTATTGTTGAACAAATAAATATCTACTAAAAATTTTTGGTTATCTAATTGGGGTCTATTTTCATTGTGCTCATGAATTAATAATAATAATGAAGTAAATAAATTTACATTTCTGTGATACACTGTACATTTGCATTGTATTAATGTTTTAAAATAAATAAATAAAAATTCACACTGTTGGACCATTGAAATTTACTAGTGAAAAATAAATACATAAACAAGCGTATACATTTAATATGCATTTCATTTAAAAATCCATTTGTAATATATAAACATATATTCATCATCACCCGTACCTTTTCACGTAACAGTAGCAGTTCAGTGAACGTCCCTGTCCTTGAACTCCCCAGTACTCAAAAACTGCATTAGGCATTGTAAATTGATTCAATAAGCGTTGTTTAATGGGTACTGTGAGACTGTTAGCGGGGGGCGCTGCTCCATCCCAGTGTCCTCCTTTTATTCTCTTTGTGTATATTCTCTCTCTCTTTCTGAGGCGGAGATTGATTCAGCAGGTCATGTCCGTGTGTTTTACGTCTCTTTACTGAAGCATCACACAATGAGGGCGCAGGAAGCTGGTTAAGTTGTCTGTGTGCAGATTGACTTCTCTTATCTTCAGAAATATGGAAATGTATGGCGGTTGATCATTACTCAGGGTACTCAAGCATAAGGTAATGCAGGGAAAAAGCGACAGACGTGCAGACAGAGAAAGAGAGAATAGAGACAGACACTATTTCTCACTTGCTGCTTCAAATCATGTTGGAATGATTATGAGGTGAGCGGTCAGGAAGGGCATTATATGTTGGAAAATGAGCAGGTTTATGATAGATAGACCTGGAGAAAGATATCCGTTAGCATTCCCATGCATCTTTATGGCAGCTGCTTAGCTTTTGCAGGAAGTATGCAATTTGAAATGTCTTGTTTTTACATTTTGGATGTATTATTTGTTGTGTTGAATTTATTTATTTATTTATTTTTTTAAAGATGCTGCAGTGCATGACATCATATGACAACCATTGCAATGTTTTTTTTTTTTTTTTTTGCACACTCAAAGTCTAGTCTGACCAATACTTTATATGATCATAGCTGCAGAAATATCTAGTATATTATAATGAAATATTTGCAATTAAATTGTTGCTTGCAAAAATAAAGCTGTATATTTAGTTTTATCTAAATATACAGCTACTTGATCAGTAGAATTTCAATGGAATTACGAAATCATAGAGGAAGCAAGTTGTTTTTAATCATAAGTTCTATTTAAGTATGTTAAGTGTATTAAAATCAGTACATTAAAAAATGTCAGATATTTAACAAGATTTTAACAAAACAAGATTTTATATAAATTTTTTATCTTTTTTTTTTCCATTTTAATTTTAGTGAGTGCGTTTTGTCTGTCATTTTAAGCAGTTTTTGCTTCCATATAGTTTTTATAATTTTTTATTTTAATTTTACTTTTATTTTAGTATAGTGTTAATACATAAAAAGTATCAACTAAATAATGATGAGAAACATTGCTAAATTAAACTAAATATGAGAAATTGACAACTAGCTGTTTTTTCCTCTACGTAACAAGTTTTAAGTTCAATTTTTAGGTTTTTTTTTGGGGGGGGGGGGTTCTTTTATTTTCAATTTTGGTTTAGTTCAGATAACTATAATGAATGACAAATCAAGTATGAATTAGTCCCCAAACATCCCTTTTTCCCCACCTAAATTAGAATACACATCTCAGCATAATTCTAATTTCTGAGCTCCTAAGTACAAACTTCCCAAGAGGACTTGAAGGCAACAATGGAAAATTGCCTCTGTGAGAGAAAATCGAGTACAAAAACGCATCTGTGTGACAAGGAGATGAGGTTTATATTTGCATGTTTTAGCTGTAATCATGCCAGGCAAAATGAATTCAAAAGCCTTCCTGTGTCACGGTGCACACAGCAGGGAGGAACAAGGAACACGCAGACGAGGATGTAACACAAAATAACAGTCTTTAATGAAGACATCACAGCAGGGCAAGACAAGGCAAGGCTGACACAGACAGGAACACCGGGGGGTAACGAGTAGACCAGCCGAAATCAAACTGAATGGACAGGACTATAAATACACAGGATAATCATAGATAATGAGGCAAACACGGCTGGACAAGAATTAACTAATGATCACATTAAATAAGGACCGGAAACAAACCACATATGGACACAAGAGGCTGGAACACATGACACACACGACAGAGGACTGACATCCTGAGCTTTTTTAAAATTATTTTTTTTTTGTATTTAATAAAAAAATATTTTGTGTGTTCAGACTGATAAAATGGCGATATTAGCAAGACAGACAGAACTAGAGGGTTTCTTTTCATGTGGCCTGACATTGTAACTGGAGTGCAACATGGGTATTAAACAGATGGCAGTGATTTAGAATTGCATTACTTCAAAACTGAGCCTTATCAGGTTGCTAATTGCATGCAATAATAATTACTTTTTGTCTTCCTTTATTAGCATATCCGCACGACAGCTTCAGAAGAGCTCTGATTGGTCGGCTGGCTCTGGCAGGTTGGATTAAGAAGCCTTGAAGCCCTCTGGCCACCGCTGTGCTCTGTACTCAAACAGTTTACAAAAATTGAACAGAGTTTACAGCGCCGACAGAATATGCTAATCCTCAGCGATAAAATGCCATTAAGAGCATGCTGTTATGAGGGATTTAATTTGACATGCGCATGCAAAAGGCAAGGTCCCAAGATCGTTAGTACGGCTAACTCCCTCATATTTAATTACCGCCTCTATCACAGGGGCTGGTAAAATATGGCCGTGATGCGAAATGACCCTTAATTAGATCGGCAAAGACTCTAGACAATTAATCCTTCAGCCCCTTCGTTTGTGTGTATGTGTGAGTGGATGTGTTTATTCTGAGGCTTTGCTTAATTAAAAATTGCAGACGCTTGCAGTAGCACAGGAAAGTTTCCCGTGAGGGACAAACTGAGATGATAGACCCTCCCTTCCTACTGCTCTTTATTTTCTGGCATTCATGTGGTTGAGTGCCTTAGTGGTGGCAGCCTTATCCTCAAAGACAAATGAAAGCAACCGGAAAAGCAGTTTCGTCAAGAGACTCACGCTGTCTTTAGGGGTCAAAGTGCTATGTGATTAGAGTAATCACCTCATCAGCGGTCTCAGAACGTGTTATGAGTAAACAACTCATTAGAGTTTTGCAGTACCAGAAGTGCAATTTTACCATTTTCAACAGCAATTTTGATTGAACAGGAAAATCAAATATGTATTGAAGTCCATATCTTATTTCATATCTCACAATCGTGACTATTTCTCATTCATCTGAGGCAGAAACAGGCTTTCATAAACAGAGCTGGGTAGGGACTGATCACATGTAGTCTGGATTACGTAATTAGTTTCTGTAATTAGAATAAATTACATTTTAAAATACTTGTAATCAGACTACAGTTACTTTCAGATTGATTACATATTCACACTATAGCAATCAATTATGCATAATTCACTTCATGTTGTTAATAACAATGAACGGAATATATATTTTCTTAGTCTTTGTATTTATATCAATATGGTACACGATTATCCCATTTAAATCAATGTTATAAATGACTTAGCACAAGTAATCTAAAAGTTATTTCATTACCAAAAGTGTAATGCAATTTTTGTCACGTAATTTGGAATCAGTAACAGACTGAAATTTCTAAGTAATCTACCCAGCTCTGTATGTATGTATGTATATGTGTGTGTGTTCACACACACACACACACACACACACACACACATACATATATAATATACACATACACATATATATATATATATATATATGTGTATATTCAATAATTCAATTATTGAATAAGTTTATATATATAATATATATAAGTTTATTTGTATAGCGCTTTTCACAATACAAATCGTCGCAAAGCAGCTTTACAGAAAATTAAAGTTTCTACATTATATTTAATAGCTTATCAGTGGTGATGTGTTGATGTCCATATGGCAGAAATTTACGTAAAAAATCAAGCAGTTAGTTAATGTCGTTACCAAACAGACGGTGAACACTATTAACAGCAATGATTATATGTTGCGATCAAACTTTGGTAGATTTGTATATTGTCTGAGGGTTGGCATCATCTGAGGTCTTCTGAGGGGTTAGCACAGGGTTCCTCAAATCTTACCCTGGAGGTCCAATCTGCTGTAGAGTTCAGCTCCAACCCTGATCAAACTCACCTACCTGTGATTTTCTAATGATCTTGAAGACTCTGATTAGCATGCTCAGGTGTTTTTGATTAGGGTTAGAGCTAAACTCTACAGGAATGGTCCAGATTCGAGGACCCCTGGGTTAGCATAATCTCTTCTCAGGTGTTCTGTCATCTCAGGTATTTGTAAGGGCTGGATCCAGACTGAAGCTTCTGTAATTCCTAGTGGCAGAAGATGTGTATATGACACATCCATATATGAATGTGTCATATACACATTCATATATGTATATCCGTATGTGGGGGTATAATCTATTCAAATTAAAATTTATTTGAAAATATATATCAATGTATACATTAATTTGTGTACTAATATGAATTTTACTATGCATGAACAGTAATACAAATTTAAATTAGTATATTAGTATTATTATGTAAATAATGCATATAAATATTAAATACATGTACAATAATTTAAATAATACTAATACAATTTTGCACTTATTTCTCAGTTAATTAACAGCATCCAGGTTCCAAATTCCAAACTGTATACTTTGGAAAGACTTTTTTATGCTTTTATTTATTTATTTTATTTTTTTCCTCGTATTAAAGTACCAGTATTTTTTACTTCTTTAACTTAACCAAGCATGAATAGAAATTTACACAAACACTTTCCTACAAGGTCCTTGACTGCGGTAGTAACTCATCATGCTCCGCATAATGACACATATATAACATGTATGATATATAATGTTTGTGCAGGTGACGGAATATTCAAGGCAGTGCAGCTTTACATATCGTCAGACCTTGAAAGGGAAACAGTGCAGTTCTGGCTCCTGTCATGCAGCGTCTCTTTTTGCAGAAGGGTCCTTGAAAAACTTCAGGCTTGGTCTGTGTGACACTCATACATTACCCAAGAGGAAGAAGAGACAGATACTCTAAGAGTCCTGTGATCCTCTCTTTAGCCATACAAGCAAAAATCCTTCTCAGATTCCATAATCTTGCATTTTTAATCTTGTGATTCTTCGGTAGGAACCAAAAAGTTAGACTGGATTAGTGTCTTGAGAGATCATCTAATTTTGGAGTGTCTAGAGTGTTGTCATGGAGTAAGCCAGTCATGCAGAAACTCAACTCATGCATATAGACATAATGTATATGCGTGTAGATGCATGCATATTAATGTAGCTAAAGCTCTGTATACTTGTGAGCATACATGCATATGTCTGTATGTATGTAGATATAGCTGTATGTGAATTTGCATATAGATATATTTGCCTATATGTATAGTTGTGTATACATGACATGTGCATAATAATACACTTACTCCTTAATAATTAGCTATTAAGATCCAAAATTGGCTTAAGAAAACACAAGCAGATAGCTGAAGAAGGGTGGCAAATTTGTATTTTGTATTGGTAACTGGCTATCAGTTTTGTTGAGTTTTTTGCCTCTGAAGTTTTTTTATACTACATTTACAAAAATGGTTTGAGCATATTTCAACATAATGTGTCCAACCCTCTAGCCTCCAATGTGTCTGTTCTGCTCTGTCAGCGATACAGGTCTTGACATCCTCTGATACAAAAGGTGTTTGGATGTTTTATTCATATGGTTATATATGGATGGTCCCCTGGCAGAATCAAGGAACCGTTTCCACTTTGAGTAGCACAGGATGGGGAAGCGAAAGTGTTCAAGGCTAAACTTCAGTCTTCCTTCTTGCAGTTTGAGCTAAAATGCTAATACTTGCCCCACGTAGGCTTTTTTTTTCAATACAGATTGAGAGAGTAAGTCCCATTTCATAAGCCTGTTCTCTTTAAAATTGTGCTGGAGAAAGTCATTCGTCTGGAAAGCATAAATGATCTGGTGTTCCTATCATTATGGGTCAATTTCTCCCTCAGGAATGAATATTCACACAGGATAAGCTGTTAATAACTCAGAAAAATGGCATTAAATGAAGGCCAAATGAAAAAAACAAGTGTTTTCAATTGTGCTTAGATTTGCAAAGACACTAAACTCTCAAAAGGTCTTGCTAGACCTTAGAGTTACGCAATCTATAGAGTCAACATGAAATTAAAATGTAATGTATTTATCTTTTTTAATACACGCTCTCTGTATTTGTAACCTCCAATGATATTGGGATTATCAATATTTAAGCAGATTTTAGAAACTAGAGACGTGTAAAAATTACTTGACTTGAACTAAATTTTCCCTCCAATTTAATGTGATTGCTGTATTTGAGAAACAGTTGAGATATTACAAAATCTTATTACAAAATCAGTTTTTCGAGTTTGAAAATCAAACACCGGGAAAATGACCCCAGCACAATAGGAAGTTAAATGTTGACTTAAATTTGATGATTCTACACTCAACAATCATCTCATTTGTCTAATTTTATACTAAGAGAACATCTGAGACCAATTGTGGACTTAACCAAATGAAATATGAAAACAGTATCCTGCATTATATATAAAAGAGCAACTTAATTTTCATCCAGGCAGTGGCTGCACGATAGGCTTTTTGGTTTTTTTTGGGGTGCAGTTTTGGCCAAATGTACCTGATTAGAAAAGTGAAGGCTGGAGAAAATTAAGCGATTATTGAACCACTAACAAAGGCACTGACACACACACACACACACGCTGATTAAAGCTCTTCAGAGGAAAAAAGGATAAGTTTAATCAGAGACAAGTCCACCTTACTAATTGTGAAAGCTCGGCGGCGATTGATGAGTTTATTTTACTCTTTGACCTCATTCTCCTTCGCTCCTCCTCATACTCCCTCCATCTCCCTCTCCTTCATTCTGTCTCCCTCCTGCATCTCAAAGACATTCTGTCCTGTCATTGAGGCTTTTTTTTCTATCCCACACTCCATCCATCCTGACTCACGCTTAATGAGACTTGTCTAGACTAAATTTTACAGCAATTTGGAGTGATTTTACTCCAGGTAATATGATTGCAAACATCTTATGAGTAATAGACACATTAAGTGAATCTGATTCAATGAATCATAATTAAATGGAGAGAGATGGTAATAACTTTTCAAAAAAATATACTTTTAATTACTTATATTTAAATCTAGTCTTAAGAGTCTTGTCAAAAATAGACTTTTTTCATAAAAGTTCTGGAAAAATCTCTCAAACTTGGACAAAAAAACTACTCAGTTGTTGGAAAGATCAGTTGCTCTCTTCTGTCAAAAGAAAAGAAGTGAAGAAGTTTCCAAGGTTACAGGGTTACAGTAAGCATTACTCGGAGGTAACACTCACTCCTGTTAATGGATGCTGCTGTACCAGGGTGAGACTTTTTATTCGAGGTGTCATTTTTGGTGGATATTCCAGAAATATCCAGAAATAATGAGGTTTTTGATAAACGAATGACTGAAAAGGCCTTAAAAAGTGAATGGAAATAAAATAATTAGTGGAAAAGCTGTTTTCGTGTTTTAGGATTTACATGAAATTATTTTCTGCGCGTCCTTTAAAAAGATCAGTTTAATTTCAAGATGTTATATTACTTATATAATTTCTTGTTTTAAGCAACAGGCTAGCACAGTTTAATGAGGTTTATGTTTAAAACAAGGAAAATTGTTTGCTGGTGGACTAAGAAAAGACATAGTCTTGAAATCAGATTTTTTTTCCACACATTTGTTTTCAAGGAACAGATGACAAAAAAAAGTATTTTAAGCCTGATATACGAAATAATAGTGTTTATTTATTTTATTTTATTTTATATTATTTAATTTTATTTATTGAACCTTTAGACAAAATCTAAATAAATGTAATAGTTTGTAATGTAATATCTAAAATTGTATTTATTATTATTGTTATTATTATTATTATTATTATTATTAAAACCTCAGTCACTTAAATAATGATATAAGTCATGAAAACTATTTTTTTTTTTCAAAATGTAACAAATTTCAACTATATTTTTTAGTTATACAAGATTCAACTCCAATTTTAAGTCAGTGTAATATTAGTTGAAATAATTTGTACAGCCTGTTTAATTCAAGTTAAAAATTGAAGGCAGTGCAATGATAATTTAGGCTTAGCAATTGCTTAGAAATGTGTGAATCAAATACAATACCGTATTCTTTATAGGAAAATTGAACAAAATTGAACTCGCACTATGCATGAGACTCTCTCTCTCTTCATAAAGAGCTTGTTAAAGTGGAGGAGATGTTTCTTCTCACAATGTTCTTAGTATCACACCTGCTTTGCCTTTTAATATTTTAGCTTCATTTGTTTGGAGGGCTTGAAATATTTGATATACAGATGGGATTCAGTTTTATATGTGGCACTTAAATTTATTTGATAAAGCTAATACACTGCACTCTGTTATCACTCCAGGAATGATGGCTCACCCTGTGTTTTAGCTGGCTGGTCTTGGCTCTATTGACCCATTGCCACTTTTATTTCCTGCCATTACTGAGGGCTTGACTGAGCGTCAATGGAGCCACAGCAGAGACAGAGTGTGATATATTAGCCTGTGCCCAGCTAAGTCAGTGGCCAAATTAGAAGCCCGACTGCAGGTTAAGTGAAATTTATGTTCCCTTGGTAGCTGAGACCAAATTTGGAAGCAGCAGAGCCGGAGTGTAAAAAGAATGGGGTTGGGTTCAGCAGTCCTGATGGTGTAGCATTTGGGATTTCACAGTGAATCCTGTTTAATTTGTCATGGGTGTGTGTGTGTGTGTGTGTGTCCCAACAGCACCCATTATCACAATGCCATTATTGCAACAGCAGCAGAAAGCAGATTGCACCACACTAAAAATACACAAAATAGGAGATATTTTCACTTGAAGTGTGTATTTTAAGATGTCTTGATGATGTGCTAGTTTGTTTGATTGATTGATTTGATTTGATTGATTGACTGATTGACCGATCGATTGATTGATTGATTGTTTGGTTGCTTATGTTCGTTCGTTCGTTCATTCAATTAATTTTAAGATGCACAATATGGGATTTATTTTACATATATATACTATTTCAAAACATTTGTGGTCAGTAAAGTATTTTAATTTATTTTATTTATGTATTTATTTAATGGGAGGTCAATCTCCACAAAAATATTAAGCTGCACAACATTTTAAATATAATAATAATATTGATGATGATGATGATGATGATAGTTTCTTGAGCATTACATCTGCATATTAAATTATTTCTGAAGGCTCATGTGACACTGAAGATTTAAGTAGTGATGCTGAAAATGTAGTTTTTCCTTTAAAGGAATAGATTACTTTTTTAAAAATGTTTAAAAGCTAAGGTTATAACTGAATAAAAATGCATGTATATATACACATTGCGAAATGTTTCAATATTGTTTTTAATAGAAGCTTCTCAGATCTTTAGCTAATATTTAGTTTTACAAAATTATATGTATGAAATAAATGAGCCATTTTTAGTTCAATTTTGGTCTGAAATGGCTGCAACTGATTTTGTTTACAGGCTTCTACCTTAAAGTCTCATTAACTTGTCTTCTGATTGGAGAGGTTCTAGACCGAGTGTGAGCTCTGACCGTTCAGCTAATTACTGACTGCTCGCCTGAGTGCTCTGTTTACTGACAGAAACGGACAGTTCACTCCCGCCGACGACCCGGCTGTGCAATCAGCCCACGCTCTCCTTTAATTACGAATTAATTTCAGCATCGCTGTTTGTATCACCAGCCACGGTTTGCACAATTCTTGGCCTCAAACAGTCAAATAACCCGGGGAATGATTTTCACCCCTTCGTGTGATGGTGTGATTGAAGAGTCTAATGTCTTTTGTGCCATTCTTCTGTGGTAATTTCCACTGACTGGGCTGCCAAGACAATAAGACAAATACATTTTTATCAGATTATAACTTCAAAAACGATGACTGGAATCTTATTTGTGCTCTCTAATGTATTTAAAGTGTTTAATTTGTGTTGTGTTAGCTACTTGTAGTTTTAGAAAATGCCTTGCATGATCATTAGGCTAGCTCAGATTTGACTCAAAAAAAAAAAAAATGCCACATACAATATTAAGATTAAATGAAGGGAATGTTTATTTCATTCAAACTGCACTTCTCCTCACAAATCTGAGCCCAGAGGAAAATGTGCTACCTCAAAGATATAAATTGAATTCACATTAAAGTAATTTTATCTTAGATTTATCTCCTAAATGTTTACAATATTGCTACTGTTGTAAACATTAAGAAATTGTATTTATGTATTTATATTTGGTAGTAATCCATGAATATTAGTGATATTTTTGATATTAGTATTTATTTATTTGTTTGTTTGTTTGTTTGTTTAAGGGATGCACAATTTTTTTACATGCAAACTACCATTCAAAACTTTGGGGTCAGTAAAAAAAAAAAAGGATTTATTATTTATTAAATTATTAGTTATTCATAAATGTTAGTGATGTTTACAGCAATATTATTGAAATTATTCTTTATACTACTAGGATGAATTAAATTGATCAAAAGTGACAGTGAAGACTTTTGTATTGTTAATATTTTTGTGGAACCTGTGATATATAGTTTTCCGCTTGCATTTTGCATCTTAAGCAGCACAACGATTTTCAATATTGATAATCTGTTTCTTGAGCATCATTCAGTGGAATTGAATTGGAATTATTGGATCATTGGAAAGTTTCATACCTAAGTGAATCCAGAATGCATGTTGGCTATAACAGTGTCCAAAAACCCATTCGGCTACCAGTTAACATAATCATTTCTGCACTGGTAATTCATGCACAGTAATGTTTATAAAGCAAGTAAATTGGTTCGGAGTTGAATCCCTGTGCTTGCATGGCTTAAGGTATAAGCTTTTGTTTGCTTTAGTCTGTGCTCGAGTCATTAAACTGAGTTTGAGTGGATCACAATCTGACACTTATTGGATAGTGACAATAAAACACTCAGGAGAACCAGAGCTTTCAGCGCTTTGAGTGTTCTGTCGATGTTTTGCCTTATCACAAAACCAATGAGCCTTGAGACACCATGCATTGAGCAGACTACTTGTTGTGAGCAGAGCTCAGACAGCAGGTATCCCATGGGTTCACATTACGCCTTCCTGAAACGTTAACCGCTCTTGTCATTTCTTGCCATGCTTTGGGAATGACGGTATTGTTATTTAGGGCTATTTTATTATTATCATCTCATGCATCTAGAGGGTGTGCAGTGCAGTCAGACATCCTCCACAACATGTGCCAGTTCGATTTCACATCTGATCATTCTGTTCCCAAAGAGAGGTAACTGTAAGAGCAAAGAAGTCTTGAAAGTGCAGATGGTATTTAGGTGTGTGAATCTTATGAAAGCTTTAAGCAATGTATCACACTTCACTCCCAAATCAGCAGAAGAATAAGACATTTTATTTGTGTATGAAGAAAATTAAGCATATTGTGTAGGATCATTAAGAGCTAATGAATCGAGACTTTGTTTTAATGACAATTAAGCACATTTCTGTATCGTCACTGTACTGCAAAGAAACAAACAATCAAATAAATTAAATAAATAAATTTTAATAGAAAATATTAATCCATTCATTGTAATGAGAAAAAATACAATAATATATTTTTTTTATGATTATATTCATATATCTGGGTAATATTTGACCTAACATTTATGCTCATTTAACCCCCCTGTTTTGTTGCGTTTGCCTTTATTGTCTTTGTTTGGAGTAACAGCAACAATACTTGTCAAGTGCCTTTGATGTAGTCAATGCAAATTTCAGGTATGTGATCATTATCCAGGGGAAAGGGCCAGTTTAACCCCAGCTAAAACACATTATACAACCATTAAACACCAACAACAACAACTGTTATTATTATTATTATTATTATTATTTAATAATAATTATTATTGTTATTGTTGTTAGTATTATTATTATTATTATTATTATTATTAATAAATAAACTACTACCAATAATAATAATCATCATCATCTTAAAACATTTTTACGTGTATGTTATTACATTATAATAATGAGTAAATCACTGACAATAATGATAAAATATGTAGAAATGAGATGAAATGAGAAAATAAATAACGTTCAGATACATTATGGTCAATGTTCCGTCTAATTGTTTTATTTATTTATTTTTTTGCTGAGCAAAACTTTTCTCTATTGGATGGACATTTCGGTCACCTGAGCAAAAACATTTTGTTATACCAGACCTGTAGAGCGACACACAAAAACTTGATTGTGCTATTTATACCCTTGATTTAACTAAATAATGCATGTTTTAGGCTACCTGAGAAAACATAGAATAGAGCATTGCAGCAGGGATATTTGCGTGTGCGCAACCATTTACGCGTGTAGGGAACGTGGATATGGGTAATGAAATTTCATGTATAAATGTGCGTACAAAAAGTTTGTTAAATTCGCTAAGGTTCAGGAATCATTATGTTGGGTTATTTATCTTGCAAATGTCTTGTATTTGTCATAAGCTTTAAGATGTTTGAGATGGTAGCCATAGGCAAGAGAGCCGTGGGTAATCCTCTTTCTATCAATTAAGCAGGTTTTTTTGGCTTGCATCCCCTCTCTCTCTCTTTCTGTCGACATTGCAGTAGGGTAAGATCTCAAGTCAACACTGAATGATCTGAGATTTCACATCTCAGAGGATGAACCTCCAGTCAAAATGCAAATACATAATTCACCATATAGCACTTGCATCCTCCTTTTCTATATAAAATCACTTTAACGGTGATGTGTATAGGATAAATTCCTTCTCCTGTACCATTTTAATGTGCAGAAACAGTTGAATGAAATTTATAGGTTGACTTCCTGAAAAGTATTTACCTAGCAACCACAGAAAGCACCCTAGCAACCACCCTAGCATCACTGCATAGGCAAATACCACTCACATTTTAAATGTAATAGATGTACTAATTTTGGCATATCAGGTGCATAAAAGGTTTCTAGCTTTAGGGTTTGTTGGAAGATTACGTGCTTAATGAGCCCTGGTTATTGAATATATTGTAATATATTGATTCATATCAGCAGTCACACACCAATGTTTCTTTGTCTCTCATTTCAGCTACATTCTAATTCAGACAAAGGCGATGGTTCGGTCAGGTACATCCTTAGTGGTGAAGGAGCAGGGAGTATCTTCATCATCAACGAGGTAACGGGAGACATCCACGCCACCAAAAGTCTGGACCGGGAAAAGAAATCACATTATGTTCTTCACGCGCAGGCCATCGACCTCAACACCAACAAACCCCTGGAGCCAGAGTCAGAGTTCATTATAAAAGTTCAGGATATTAACGACAACGCCCCCAAATTCCCCGACGGACCCTTCGTCACAACTGTGCCTGAGATGTCGGAAGTTGGTGAGATTTCCTTGTTTTCTTATTATCTTTTTTTTTTTTGTCCAGAACACAAATTTAGCTTTTTTTATTGTAAAATGCTATTTTCTTTCAAGTGTATTATGTATGTTGTCTTTTTTTTTATAAACATGCTTTATCATCTTTTGATTAAATTTATAATATATTACTTTTAACACGTATTATAATATTTAAAGTTAAAATGTTAAAACTTATTTAATACAGGATAAAAGTCCTACTGTATAGGACGTCTATTAATACAGAGTATATTTAATGCATTTTTTGCTCTGGCAGATTTATTTGACTTTTTCTTAAGTATAAACATGTTAAAGTCAAGTTGAAAAACTTCACCTGTTCAGTAAGACAAAATATAGTTATATTCAAGATATAATCCATGAGAACAAGGCGGAGTATCTTAGTGTTCCTTATAAAGTCAATCCATTTCTAGATATTTTTACTAGAAAATCTTACTGGATTTTACTTGGAAAAAAATGTAGTTAAAAACTCATTACTGCATTTTTTCCCAATCTATTTTAAGTAAATCCACCAGTGCAGTAAGACAAAATATTCAAGAAACTCTCAATGAAAACAAGTCAAGGTATCTTAGTATTTCAGTTCATCTTGTTTATTAAAGGATGTTTAGAAATTTTTACTGGAAGTCAAAAATTTGCAAAGTTGCTCTAATGTAGAGTTAGTGATTCGAACTCTTTAACTATATGTTATGTATGTCAGCATGAAAACAAAACTGACCCTATTTACTTTAATATCGCATGTTCATGGACTAAAATGACTGATGTTAAGGGACTAAAAAATGTTGCATTAAGCCAAATTATGGAAGTAAAATTATTTGTGAGAATCATTTCATTTTTGACTTTCGCATGTAACTCGACCAGCACCATTTCTACTGCAGATCTAAACGAAAGCTGCCGCAAATCACAAGGTCTCCCCCTCAGAACACCTTAGCAACCGCATAGCGACCGTGTAGCTCTGATCAAATGTTGCTCTGCGTGTCCAAACCCATGAATTTGTTTCTTTCTTTTCTCTGAGCAGAAGTGAATAGTTTACTGCTCGACTTGTCTTCAGTGTTTATCTCAGGTTCGGGTGATTTGGTCCATTCCCGTCTGTGTGCAAAGGTGAAAATAGAAATGGCTTTTAAAAATGTAGCTGTCAACAAACTATTCTGACCAGAGGCATGTGCTGGTGCAAACTCATAAGCTGTCACTCTCTAAGATCCATCACTTCTAATTCAGATCTCCCAAATTCACTCCAACAGGCTTTTTTCTGTCCAGCCCATGGCTTTTATGCTGCTGTTTTGTGTTTTGAGCCCGACAGCTCTTAGAGAGCACTATGTGCTCATGCTTTCTCCAGAACGCTCCACTTCCACACTTCCACTTGGGGAAACAGGGAAAATATGTACAGAGAGAGAGAGAGAGAGAGATTCCCTTACAGCAGGGTTTCCCCAGGGTTTGTAAACCCCTAGGGGTTTGTGATGGAACTGCAGGGGGTTTATGAGATTTATGAGAAATAGTGAAGTGACATACTGCCAAGTATGGTGACCCATACTCGGAATTCGTGCTCTGCATTTAACCCATCCAAAGTGCACACACACAGCAGTGAACCGTGAACACACACCCGGAGCAGTGGGCAGCCATTTATGCTGCGGCGCCCGGGGAGCAGTTGGGGGTTCGGTGCCTTGCTCAAGGGCACCTCAGTCGTGGTATTGAGGGTGGAGAGAGCGCTGGACATTCCCTCCCCCCACCTACAATCCCTGCCGGCCCGAGACTCGAACCCGCAACCTTTAGATTACGAGTCCGACTCTCTAACCATTAGGCCACGACTTCCCACGTCTAATGTGTACTATACTAATACTAATGTGAAATAAGTTAATACAGTAACTTATGAGCTCAATTAAATGTTGAACGCTGTTAAATTTTACACATTTAACTTTTAACTTAATTTTGCATTTAACCCTTGCTTGCATTGTGTTGCTTCTGTGTAAAAATCCAGTTTTCTTCAAGTTGTATTAACCTATATATACATAAGGTATTTTGCTGGTAAAAAAATATATGCAAAAAAATATATATATATACTGTATGTGTTGTCACCAATTAGTGCAAGCAAATGTGGGAATGTTATTTTTAAGTGCATATTTTTATTTAAGCTATTACGTACGTATTATTTTTTTTATTATTATTTCATATTTAATTTTTTCTGATTTGTCAAGGTTAGTGTAGTGAATGCATTAAGTCTGGAGTTTAGTTTATGCATCTTCCCCATCAGTTTAGTTTGATGAATTATAATGCAACATACTTGCGAATTCCAAAGTTGAAATCATGAAATGCTGTGTATTCAAGTGATTTTGTAAATGGATGCATTGAGTAACTTTATATTTCTTGCTTTCTAAAAGTAAAAACACTACTTTTATAAATGTGTTTATCTATGTATTTTATCCACCTAGAAGAGTAATTTTATGGCACAAGGCATCTTGTATTCAGATCAAAAGAGGTTATGAAACCACTACTTTAGAGAAACGTTTCTCCTGTAAACTCACTTCCAGCCCACACACATTATGCCACTTTTGATTTCGAGAAAATGCCGATTATATTATTGATAAATCAGAAGCGAAAGATTTGGTGTCATACTGTATGTACAGCATGTCGCTGCAGCACACGTTCTCACTCTCAGCCGTGCCAGACACATTGTTTGATCTCTCTGGGAGTCTTGAAAGCTATAATCCTGGCTCGCATGTACAAATGAAATATTTCTCTTTATTTTGGCAGCATGAAACACTTGTTGGTGGAGATTATGGCTTGTGGGTTTAGAAAGCTTTGTTTATTGTTTATTTAGGTTCCAATTGGCTGTTGCCGTAGCAACTGAAGCCCATACAATGATCTGTGATATCGTAAGATTTGAGTACCAGCTGCAATCAGTGTTGAAGGAGTCTATTATCGCCTGGCTGTTGTCCATTACTGTTGGCGATTCATGTGCAGAGTGGGTTCAAAATCCCAATTACAGATGTCTTGGAGAAGATGCCGCTGGACTGTCCACTTCGCCATCACAGATGAGTTTTCTCTCGAGGTGATGCTCTGCCTTTATAGGATGTCAGTGGCATCTGATAGATTTGTTCATCTTGTAAATACAACATTTGAAAACCAGATGAATCCGGTCTACTGGCTTTTGGCTTTTGGCTTTGTTTTGAGTTGAGACGGTGACTGTAAATTCAAAGTATGGCTCCATATTATAATCCGCATTAGCCAGGCTGAATTTGTCTCATTATTTAGAATTTTGATACAAATTACTGTGTGTGTGTGTGTGTGTGTGTGTGTGTGTGTGTGTGTGTGTGTGTGTGTAATTTTTCTTTTTGTAAGCAGAAATGTAACAAAATAAATGGAATATATATTTTAAAGTGAAGTGAAGTGACATTCAGCCAAGTATGGTGACCCATACTCGGAATTCGTGCTCTGCATTTAACCCATCCAACGTGCACACACACAGCAGTGAACACACACACACCGTGAACACACACCCGGAGCAGTGGGCATCCATATCCATTCACATCCATATAGTAATAAAGTTTTGGACCGTTATGATTTTGTGTAAAAGTTATTAGTAATTGCATAAATTGTAATCATTTGAATAATGTCAAAAGCACAGCAACATTGTAAAATATTGTTGCAATTGAAAATGTTGTATTATTTGTCTCAACTGTATTATTGAAAATTGAAAATATTATGATGCCAAACTTTTAAAGTAATTTTTATTTTTAGTTATAATTTGTATTTTAAGATATTACATACGCATATGTATATGATCAAAAATACTATCAAAAACCGTAATAATACAAATTTTATTACAGTTTAAAAATATGTTTAAAATCATAATATTCCAAAACCACTTTTAAAATTATAACTACTTATAAAAGTATTTTACATTTTAAATTGTATGCATCTATACACATTTAGTTTGGGATCTGGAAGATTTTGTTATTTTTAACAAAAGTTAATGTATTAACTAACATGAAGGAACAATGATCAACACATTTATTACAGTATGTATTAATCTTTGCTAATATTAGGTAATAAAAATGTTAGTTCATGTTAATTCACAGTGCATTAACTAATGTTAACAAGCACAACTTGTGATTTTAATAATGCTGAAATTAACATTAACTAAGATTAATAAATGCTGTATAAGTATTGTTCAATCTTAGTTCATGTTAACTAATGTAGTTAACTAATGTTAACTAATGAACCTTATTGTAAAATGTTACCTATTTTTATTTTAATAATTTCAAAACCAATACCACTTTTAAAATTATTTTACATTACATACCATCAGAAACAGTAATAATGTAAATCATTATTTCAATAGAAAATAACTATTTAAAATATCAAAATATTTAACAATTAATCGTAATCCTATTATTACTTGTATTGCAGTACATACAATTTTCGGTTGTAATATTTTACAATGATACTGTGTTTTTTACAGTATTTTTAATCAAATTTAATATAAACATTATCATATATTAGTGTAGGTATATTTAGATATTTTAACTGGAAAACTAGATAAAAATGCTCATTAAGAAAATGATTTTTGTTTTGCAGTGCACACAGATTCAAGGGAACATACACCACATAAGGTGCACTGTTCACCGTTAATTAACTCATCTCCAGATATCCACTATGGGGTTTTATTTCAGTATTTTTGTTTTGGTAAACATGTTTATTTCGAATGTATCTACGTAAACAAAACATTCACACTGGGATTAGCACTCAATATGTTTCCACAGGGATATAAACTATCAGTGCAACCAGTTTCACAATCATTCCATTTGGAAATGTAAGACTAGTAACCAGATAAGCCAGAGTTGGTCCAGCAACACAGCATCACCTCAGCTGGCAGTTTGAGCTGGAGGAACACATGCTCAGTCGATTAGTATTGATGGGATACATGAAGAAGAGATGCTGTGGTAACAAGGATCGACAGAAAAAGAGGGAAATGAATAATTAGTCTTGTTTCCTCTTATTCTGAGGTTGAGTGTTTGGAGGCATTTGTCTGTAAGCATCTGTGAGTAGACTGAGTCTGTCTGGATGCTCATACTTCTGCCCCCACGCAGCACTGGTCCAGCTCTGTCAATATTCCCTGTGTGTTCGAGTGCTCTGGATCTAATTGTGTGTTGAAGGTTTGTCTCAGCCAGTCTGCATTGATTGACTGGATTTGAGCCAGACCTTCAGCTCTGAGAGACTGATAACAAGAGCTGTAAAAGAACCAAATATCTATCTATCTATCTATCTATCTATCTATCTATCTATCTATCTATCTATCTATCTATCTATCTATCTATCTATCTATCTATCTATCTGTCTGTCTGTCTGTCTGTCTGTCTGTCTGTCTGTCTGTCTGTCTGTCTGTCTGCCTGTCTGCCTATCTATCTGTCTGTTTTCCTGTCTGTCGGTCTGTCTGTTTGCCTGTCTGCCTGTCTGTCTGTCTGCCTGTGCCTGCCTGTCTGTCTATCTGTCTGCCTGCTTGCCTGTCTGTCTGTCTGTCTGTCTGTCTGCCTGTCGGTCTGTCGGTCTGTCTGTCTGTTTGCCTGTCTGCCTGTCTGTCTGTGCCTGCCTGTCTGTCTATCTGTCTGCCTGCTTGCCTGTCTGTCTGTCTGTCTGTCTGTCTGCCTGTCGGTCTGTCTGTCTGTCTGTTTGCCTGTCTGCCTGTCTGCCTGTGCCTGCCTGTCTGTCTATCTGTCTGCCTGCTTGCCTGTCTGTCTGTCTGTCTGTCTGTCTGCCTGTCGGTCTGTCGGTCTGTCTGTCTGTTTGCCTGTCTGCCTGTCTGCCTGTGCCTGCCTGTCTGTCTATCTGTCTGCCTGCTTGCCTGTCTGTCTGTCTGTCTGTCTGTCTGCCTGTCGGTCTGTCGGTCTGTCTGTCTGTTTGCCTGTCTGCCTGTCTGCCTGTGCCTGCCTGTCTGTCTGTCTATCTGTCTGCCTGCTTGCCTGTCTGTCTGTCTGTCTGTCTGTCTGTCTGCCTGTCGGTCTGTCGGTCTGTCTGTCTGTTTGCCTGTCTGCCTGTCTGTCTGTCTGCCTGTCTGCCTGTGCCTGCCTGTCTGTCTATCTGTCTGCCTGCTTGCCTGTCTGTCTGTCTGTCTGTCTGTCTGTCTGCCTGTCGGTCTGTCGGTCTGTCTGTCTGTCTGTCTATCTGCCTGTCGGTCGCTCTATTGTTCCATCCATTCATCCATCCATCTAGTATTTATATCAACTAATTCCTTATCTTTTATATTTATTTTATTTTATTTTTGTGGTGTGTAGGCAAATGTTAAAGGTTAAAAAAGGTCCAGGTCAAATATTTAAAAATAACTTAACTGCATGAGATGTTAATACTTGTATTCAGAAATTATATATTGAATATCAGTGTATTTTTTATATTTTTTTACATTTTAAATATAACCTAGTGAATAATTTCACAAATGCAGTAAGGCAAAATACACTTACATTGATGATAAATATAAACAGTAAGAGATCTATGAAAGTAAGTCTTATTATCTTAGGATTTGTAAATGTGTATTTTGAGACTTTAACTGGAAAACAATTCAAAGATTTGCAGCAAAGCCAGCATAAGCCAGCCTGGAAATTCATGCTGGTGTCAGCTGGACTTTTTCAGCAGGGATACCTAATAAAGTGGCTGCTGAGTGTGTACAGCCATGTTAAACAGCAGAAGATCAGTATTGACTTCTAAATATTACCCAGGTTCCCACTTAGCAGCCACTGCTTGCATTGCAATTTTATTTATTTATTTATTATGGGTACGATTTTGATTAGGAGTTTGTAAAACTCAATATCTTTATTAGTGGTGCAGAAACATTACTCCCTCAACACACACACACACACGCTTCATCTGCTGGTCCTGAGAGACACTCGTCAGAAAATTCTAGACAAGCTGTTTCAGCAACTTTCCAGCTGCTGCTAGAGTCTGATAGAAATGTTTTCACTGAAGAGCTGAGAGCTGTATAGGGTACAGAGAGGGGTGAGATAACTCATTTTAACCCACTGAAGTCTCAGGATTAGAACCAAAATTACACTTATCTGAAGTTGTAACAGTAATTGCGGCTATCAGGTCTTTATGCTGTTGAACTATGCAGACAGCAGTGAACGTTGTCTCTCTCGTGTGTATTACGCTGAGTGATGACCGTAATTGAAAAGCTTTTGAAAGTCTTTGTGGGAGAACACGGCTTTTCGACTTTACTCTGGCTGGGTCTCACCACAAGAGAACACTGCAGAAAATAATTTTAATAATCAGTTTTTGTCTTATTTTCCAGTAGAAATACTTTTGGTTAGACAGTGTATACTGTAATAATATTGTTTCTTTGTTTGTTTTTTTCCCCTTGTTGTTTTTTTTTTTATCATAAACTTCACTAAATTGTTAGATTTATGTGTAATATAATAAACAAAATTGTCAATAGGGTAAGAAAAATTAACAATGCATTAACTATATAAACACTAAATATTTTATTTTATTTTTTTATTTTGTTTTATTTTTAATGTCCTTCCCGACTGTTTCAGTAAGATACATACTGTAAATACAGAACAGAAAACTTCTGTACTAGAAAACAAAATACTTGAAAAGGCAAGAATAATGAGTTTCATTCTCTCTTCTTTGGTAAAGAGAGACAATTTACCACTGCAAGCAGACTGAGAAAGATAAAGAAGGACATTTAAGATGTTGCCTCCATAATCCTATTTTACGGCTCAGCCCTCAAAACTGCATGAAATGTTTTGTGTTGTCTGCAGTAAGTCTGCATCAGACAGTGCAGATGGATGGATTGAACCCGGTGAGCTGTGATGAAAGTGAGCAAGAACAAGTGCAGATGAGAAATGCAACCCGAGCCAGTGTGAGAAATGAGAGATCTACTGTCATCTGGAAAGAAAAAAAAAATGAATGCAAGAAAGACAGACTGTAAGCGGATGGCTGAAATGAACAAAGACAGAGCAGGGAATGAGAGGGCTTAAAAGACACCGAGAGAAATTAAAAAGCACACAACTGCATTTCCAGCCTGCCTTTAATCATTGTTAATTTAGTCTGGGCAGAAACAGTGGAGAAACTCTCCTGGTTTGTTTAGGGACTTGTTTTAGGTCTCCATGAAGACAAAGTGATGGTGTTTGATGAATCGTTCTGGAAGTCCACTTGTGTTGTGTTTAATTTAACATTTTTCCCTACACACACAAAAGGCATAGTTCATGTAAAAATATTTGCTGAAAATTAAACTGAAGAAGTTCAGCTCACCAGTGGATCATCTGCAGTGAATGGGTGCCATCTGTATGAGAGTCCAAACAGCTGATAAAAACATCACAGTGATCCACATGACTTCAGACAATTAATTGTCTTGTGTTTATAATAAACAAATCCATCAAGTCTTCTACCCATAATATGGTTTTCTCCAGTGGAAAAGTTGTTACCATCTGAATAGGGCTGCACGATTAATCGCATGCGATTGTCATGCACATCTCGTCAGTAAAGCCGTTCTTTGATTAGCGGTAAATCTCCATCACCTGCTTTCACATGGAGCGGCATTTAATACACGGAGCCATAGTTCGCTGACAAGCCACGCAAAATCGCGTTCATAATCGAATGCGATTTATCAGCGATTATGAATGCGATTGTTTTGATGAAGAAACAAACTTATCAAAATCTTTCATCAGATTTAAAATTTTGGGCACGCTATTCCTTTAGCTGCATTCGTACCACTCTGTAAATACAAAGTACCAATGCTTTATTCTCTCTCTTTCTGCAGGTACATCAGTTTTTCAAGTCACAGCGACAGACGCAGACGACCCTACATATGGAAACAGTGCACGGGTGGTGTACAGCGTTCTGCAAGGACAGCCATACTTCTCCGTCGACCCCAAAAGTGGTAAATTCATGACTTCTTTTCAACATGTGTCTATGAAGGCGAATCGATAGTGCTTTTATTGTGTGCAGGTTTAAAACTGCTGCCGCATTTCTTCAAGTAAGTGTACAATTAAAAACTACACTCTATAGCTTTTCATATGAGTTGTTCATATTAGACTGTGAAGTTTGTTTATCAGAAAACAGCTGTGAGCAATACAATACACCACCGGCACCCTTCACTGTTCAGAAATAGAGCTGCATGCTTGCTGTATTGTTTAGATCTCGGCTCTATAATGGAGAGCATCCCTGGAGAATGAGGTGGAGAGAACATTGTGTAAAGGCTTTCAGGGAGAAAGACAGACGGTTGGAGAGAGAACGAGATTCAGAGTGCTTTGAGATGGATTTGGTGTTCATTAGAGGTGGACATTGTTTGAGGGTTTTTACAAGGAACCAATAAATGTTAATGGAGAGACAGTTTGTTTTGGGTCTAGAAGCGAAAGCGATAGCGAGAAGGAAAGATGGATGAAGGAGTCATAAAGAAAGAAAGAAAGAAAGAAAGAAAGAAAGAAAGAAAGAAAGAGGAAAGAAAGAAAGAAAGAAAGAGGAAAGAAAGAAAGAAAGAGGAAAGAAAGAAAGAAAGGAAAATAAAAAAGGAAAGACAAATAAGGAATTGTGTCTGGAGTTAAAAGAAATTAGGAAAGGCAAAGAAAAAGGACAAAAAGCAAGATAGAAAGAAGGAGAAAAAAGGAGAAGGAAAAAAGACAAAGGAAAAATGGAAGTAGGAAGGAGGAAAAGAAAGAAGGAAGGACAGATAAGTAAGGACAGAAAAAAGCAAGGAAGAAAAGAAGGATGAAAGACAGAAATAGAATAAAGAAGGAATGAGAAAGACAGACAATAAGGAATAAAAGAGAAAAGAGAAAAATAAGGGGAAAATAAGAAGGAATGAAAAAGAAAAAGAAAATGGAAAGACAGGAAGGAAGGAAAGAAGGGAGGAAGGAAATAAATAGAATAGGGAAGAAAAAAGAAAGACTGGTAAAAGAAAAAAAGGATTGGGAATGAAGAAAGTGAAGTGAAAGGAAGAAAAGGAAAGCAAGAAGCGAAGGAAAAAAATGAACAAATAGAAGGATTAAAAAAGAAAGGGAAAAGGAAGGAAAGAAAGAAAAGCGATGAAAGGTAAGAAAGAAGGAAGGAAGGAACAGACAAATGAATGAAGAAAGGAGAACGATAAGAAGGAAGTGTCTGAATAAGAAGGATTAGAAAAACGAAAGAAAGAAAAAACGATGAAAGGAAAGATAAAAAGGGAAGGGAGAAGGAAAGAAAGAAAAATAAAGAAAGGTAGGTAGAGGGATTGTAAACAACCAATTCCCAAAAGATAAAATTCCATCTTACTTTGTGTGTGCAAGGAATAGTCTCTCACTTTGATATGTCAGCTTAAGGAGGTAAAATTGTTTGCAAACACATTGACCTTAAAGCAAGAAACATTTACACACAACCGCTGACATTATGGATGTAAAATCTTCAAGTAGTTTCAGCTAACAAACTGTTGATTTTCCTTCATTTGTCATAGAGGTAGTATCTGCCACTGTCCATGGTGCTGAAATGCACCTTTATTCCTTTATCATAATTTCTGGCGCTGTCCATGGTGCTGAAACACCCCACACTTCACTGCTTTACCTCTCTCTCACACACACACACACACAAACACCTAGAATGCATAGTCATGACCACAATAGAATGATTATTTTGAGAAATAATGCTAGAAAAGCATAAAAGAAGTAGTTTATGATAATCGCTAGACACCTAACAGCCTTCACATAAACTCTCGCAAAGCCCATCAATCAGTACTGGCAGATTAGTGCTTTGATAATGCAGTCCATCCAGATTTGTAAACGTTTAGCCTTTAATAAACACTAATGGAGCATTTTCCAGGGGAACTTTTGTTTTGCACAGTTGTCAAGCGCATGCAGGCATATCGATGACTTTGATGAGAGTTTTTAGAGATGAAAAGCTTAATGGAATTGTGGCGAGAGACAGTATCAGTTTTGCCGTTACAAACGGCAAACTCCGTTTGTAACAATTTTGAAAAATCATGTTTTTTCATTGTGCATTCCAATTAATCTCAGTAAAACTGCAGCCGGGTTATTTTGATTAGGTAAAAGATAACTAATAAATACTAGCCAACAAGCACAATAAAACACAATGACAGCATGATAAGATAATAAAAAACATGATTTTTGACATTTTTGAGTTATCTGTTATTGCAAATAAACTATATATATATATATATATATATATATATATATATATATATATATATATATATATATAGAGAGAGAGAGAGAGAGAGAAGAAGAAAGAAATATAGTTGGAAAGTAATAGGGAAGAAAAAAGAAAGACTGGGAAAAAAATATATGTATGTATATACATGTACACACACATACACGTTTTAATCCAATATGCATTACATTTATTTTTATACATTCAGTATATACCATATATTCAAAATACAAACATTACAAAAGGGAAGAGACTAAAATAATAATAATAATAATAATAATAGATGTAATATACAGTATGTGTGTGTTTACTTATACATATTTGTATACTTATTATTTAGATTTTTTTTTTTACAGTGTATAAAAGCATTATCATTTAGATTTTGTATTCCAAGTCTAGGAACTCTATTTTTTATGGCACTTTGCTCTCAGCGTAGGCAAAATCTCAGTGAACTTAAAGTATTTCAAACCAGAGAAGCATTTGCTAATGACAACTGTAATAGTTCTCAACGTCACACTTTTTATCATTATTGGAAGAGTTATTGTTGCATTGTCTCTCTCTCTGTAGGAACTGATGCCTGTCACTGACATAATTTACAGTCTCTGACAACTGTAAAAATTCAAAGTGTGCGAGGCGCATAGATGAGAGAGTAGATGTAGAGTATTAGATTGAGAAAGCATTTTGCTTCTGACGTGCATGTCAAGAGTTTGTTCTGGTGCTGTTCTTCTGAAGTCATGACCCAGTGATGTGGGTGTATATGCAAATTCTAACATGTATTTAAAGAAGGTAATGAACAGTTTTATGCATGATGCCTGAGGTCATGTTCACAAGACTTTCTAGAGATGTTTCTTTTGTATATCTCTCCCCAATCTGCATCTTGTTAATATATTCTGAAAGCCAGTGGAGTAGCATTGCTTTTAATGTGTATATGTTTAATGTATGTTTTCTGTTGTGAACAGCTGTATCAGGTGTGTTTGTGGATCTCTTTTTATTTTCAGATTTCTCTGTAATCATATCACAGGCACAGTGATGAAAAGCTTTTATGCTTTTAGTAAAACCCAACCTTCGTGTTATATTTATTTTTAAAATGTGATTCCCAATGTTGACCTCTACTTAGCTGTACGATCTCTGTGAATTCTGTCTTTTCACACACAGAACCTCACAAGGCAAATGAATGAATTTTAGCTTTCATTTCGTGATTGACATGATTGAGTTCGACAGATGGCATGATGAATGTTTGAATGAAATTTTTGTCATATGACCCCACAGACTATTTGAAATATGGGTCAATTCTGAGTACACTTTGAAAGCTGAAACTTAAATATAATGAGGGAGAGAGAGTATATATATATATATATATATATATATATATATATATATATATATATAGAAAAAGGATGCAGAGGAGACTGAACTGATTACAATTTAAAACTATTTTTTTAAAACTATTTTTAATTTGGTTAAATAAAAAAATAACATTTATAATACATTATTTAATATATATATACACACACACACACACTATATATATATATATATATATATATTTATATTAATTGTCAGTTTTGCATTTTCAGCATTTGCTCAACAGGATTGCATTTATTTGATCAAAAATACAGAAAACCTGCAATATTGTGAAATATTCGTACAATTTAAAATACTTGTTTCTATTTGAATATATTTTAAAATGTAATTTTTCATGTGATGCAAAGCTGATTTTTAGCATCATTACTCCAGTCTTCAGTGTCACACGATCCTTCAGAAATCATGATAATATGATAATTTGCTGCTCAAGAAGCATTTCTCATTATGGTCAATGATGAAAACTGTTATACTGCTTAATATTTTAATGGAAAAGTAGATTTTTTTTTTTCAGGAGTCTTTGATATTTAGGAAGTTCAAAAGAAAGCATTTATTTAAAATAGAAATCTTTTGTAACAAATTTCTTTACTGTCACTTTTGATCAATTTAATTCATTATTGCTGGATAAAAGCATTAATTTCTTGAAAATACATTATATATCATATAATATATGTTATTTACTTATTTTGTAAATATAATCTTTAATAAATATTGTATTACTTTTTTTTTTTTTTGGTTGTCTATTTTATCCTAAATATAAATGCACAGTTATATAGAAAATTTTAGCAAAACAATTGTGGAAAGATTCACAGGTTAAGAGACCTGATTATTGGTTTCCGTGTGCAGTTTACAAGATTTTTGACGTCCAATAAGAAAACTCACAATTAGGAAGTCAAACACTGCTCATTTCCAACACATTTAATGTGAACTCAGAGCTGCAGGCGAACTCAAATCATCTACTGGAAATGAGATGCTATCACCTTCCGCCCTTTAATGCACTATTGAATTGCTTCCCTGGTAATTGGCAGTTAAATGCTTTCTCTCAGGATGTCAGAGAACACAAATATAGACGATGAGTGGGATTAAAAATTTTAGATAAAGCACCATAGGAGATTGAAGAGAAGCCCACATGAATCAATTCAACCCAAAGAGTGCTAGTCAATAGTCAATCTTGCTTTGATTATATGGTAAGCACAGCCGCATTGTTTTGAGGTGGATGAGATGATTGTGGTCATTAGGTCAGCAGATGCACCCAGAAAGAATAACAAAGTCATGGCCAGAAAAGGACGTGTCATTTAGGAGGAGAGTGCGTTACTAGTAATATACGGTTTAATTTAGTTCAGCTCTAACTGGTGGCAGTTACAGAGGCACCGTAAACAAGTTTAATGCCATGGTTATGGCTTTGTGCTCAACATTCCTCTGCAATGCAATAAATAGCAGTTAACTAAAAAGCAATGGCTTTATTTCTTTATTTGATTAGTTCATTTCCACTCGAAGATATTAGTGTCAGGTGCTGGGATTTATTCTGCTCATATAAACTAACAGTTAACAAGCATTGTGATGCATTCTAATGAATAATTTGAATAATTAATTAGATGAAAGGCTAAAGTTAGTGGTGTTTGCTGGAGCAAAATTTAACATGATGTTTCCGGCATTGTAATGCTGTTCATAAGATGTTCTGGATGATTCCTTATGAATTTTTGGTGTTCCAATGTTTTTTTTTTTTTTTATCATTTTTTTTAATCATCTGTCCATTTATTTGTCCAATTATACGTATTCGTTCATTCATTAGTTTTATTCAGTTTTATTTATGTACAGTATTTATTGATTTATTGGAGGAAAACAATTCATTTATTTAGCAAGTATTAAAGTAAACAGAATTAACATTTTTAAACTTTCGATACAATAAATAATAAATTAAGCAGAACAACTGTTTTCAACATTGATAACAATAAATGGTGTTCCAGTGGATAGAAGCTTTCTAGATATTTATTGAGTTCTTTTTTTTTGTTCTTTTTTTTGTTCTTTTTTTTATAAATCTAATCATTTATTCAGCACGTATGCATTAAAGTTATAATAAGTGACACGTTTAAACTTTCTGAAAAAAACAAAATGTATCACAGTTTCCACAAAAAAAAATATTAAGCAGCAGAACTGTTTACAACATTGAGCATAAGAAATGTTTGTTAAACAACAAATTTATCATATTTTTCATGATTTCTAATAGATCTTGTGACTGAAGACTGCAGTGATGATGCTGAAAAAAATCAGCTTTGCATCACAGAAATAAATTACATTTGAAAATATATTCAATGATAATAACTTTTCACAATATTGCTGTTTTTATTGTATTTTTTAACAAATAGATTGAGCCTCAGTGAGCATACTAGATTTCTTTCAAAAACATTTAAAAACACAACAAGCTTTGAACAGTATAGTGTACCTTTCCTAACAAGCTGTGCAATTTGAGGTATTATTAATGTCTGTAGCACAAACAGTTTGTTTCAATCAATAACCTAATCTATGAGCAACAGTAATAGTGATGTTCTTGTTTTTTCATAGTAAACAATGCTACTGTCAATTTATTGCTATTGTCAAGCATTGTAAACAATTGTCACAGGCTTAGCAAGTTTGCATCCTCCTGTTGATCTATGATTTGAAACGGAACATATTCTTTAGAAATACAGCCAGCATTGTTCTGTGAAGACAGCTCATTATCAGCTAGTGGAAATGCAGAGGCCCAACACGTCCCATTTGCTGGCACACAAAGCCAGACGCTAAGCTTGTGAGGTCGGATCTTCGTCTTCCCCTTTTCTTGTAAGAGGTTCCAGGGAGTAATCAGGATTGCCGATTTCAAAGTCCTCGATGATGGGTAAAGCGTAGCAATCTCTCTTTCTGGTACGCACGCATACACACACACACACACACACACACACACACACACACACACACACACACACACACATACATACTCTCAGTTAAGTAGGCTAATTTCTCTGCTGATCAGGGAGTCTGGAGGGTTTGAGCGTGTGAGCTTCGAGCTTCTCTGACACAGATCAGGGACTCTCTAAAAGGAAGGATTAGTGCAACTTCCTGTTCTGATCAAATTAGAAAAGCATGCCAGTTTGTCAAGGCCTTCCCCAGCCGCTAATGCTTTCCAACACATTACCAAGTCCTGCTGTGCTATTTTTACCTCCAGAGACAAAAGAGCACATATTTATCACCGACAGGTTTTGCTCAGTATGTTCTATGCAGTAAGTTTTCATTTAAACTCTTTGAATTGGGTGCAGTTGTTTTTTTTGAATCTACGTTTTTCATCTAGAATGTAAAAGTTCAGCAGTTTGCTGTCTTCTATTCGCACAAGAAGTCAGCTTGAAATCAAAATTGCTCCTATTGTGCACCATTCATGGATGCATGTTATTCTATACTATAAGTATTATAACATTTGTATATACATTTTTTTTTCAAAATGCCTCAAACTTTTACAAATATTTTTTTATAAAACTTTTTTACATATTTTTAATACACAATAACACTTTTCATCTAATCAGATCCTGATTAACAAAAATAAAGGGATAGTTCACCCAAAATTGAAAATATTCTTACATCACTCATCCATGTCCAATGTTATTTTAATATTATTTATTTTTCTATTATAGGATTTATTAGTATGTAGAATCATTCTTTTATATATTTTTATAGTTTATTTGCAAAAATAGATAACTGTTTTTTTTTTTTACTTTCAAAAATCATGTTTTTATTATGTCATCATGCTGTTATTGTGTTTTATTGTTTTAGTTAGCTGTATTTTTTAGTTATTCTTTTTAACCTAATTCAAATAAGCCAACTGCAGTTTGATTGAGATTAATTGGAATGCACAAAAAAAAAAACATGATTTTTGAGAATTTTTAAAAGCGGAGTTATCCGTTTTTGCCAATGAACTCTTCATATTTTTTATATATATATATATATATATATATATATATATATATATATATATATATATATATATATATATATATATATATATATATATATATATATATATATATATATATATATATATATATATATATTAGTGCTGTCAATTGATAAAAAAAATTATCGTGTTAACCACAGTCCTGGACTGTGATTAATCAGGATTAATCGCAGATTTAATATACTAGGATTTACCTGTAAATGTGTTGAAATAAAGGAATGCATGACAAACTAGTTTAAGGAAACAGAACCTTTTACACCTCTGCCAGGAATGAGACATAATCCTTATTATTCTTTTGTTTTAATTCAGCCATTATCAACCTTAACACTGGCAATAAAACGTTTACCAAGCCACATCGCTTCAATCCCAGTACACATTTTCCCAACTATTATCAAAAGTATTTATAAATAAATTCAACAAAACATTTTATTATATACATTACACGAAGCATTATGACACAATGCATTATGAAGAAGAATTGGACCTGGGCCCGTATTCATGAAAAATCTTAGTGCTAAGAGTTGCTCCTAGTAACAAAATTCTTAGAAATGTGGGCATTTCCTCTTCAAATTAAAGAAAAGATCCTAGTAAAGAAAAAAGTAATTCAGAAAGCATCTTAACCCTTAAAAGAGGTCTTAAGGTCCAAAATTGTTAGGAGTACGGATGAGGACTTTTAAGGGGCTTAAGAGTTTCTTTAGCAGTGGAGAAAATGGACAAAACATGAAGAGGGAGAAGAAATGTGTTGCACACAATGCATGACAGTGAGTTAATAAGAGGTAATAATGAGTTAATAATCATGTTTGTGAACGATCTTATTAGAGACACGCTAACGACACTGACACCGCGCTGAAATGCAATATCACCAGAAATGGACGTAATCACTACATTAACATATTTGGCAACTGGAAAAATACAACTATGCAGCAGTGATGATTTGGGTCTGTTACAGCACTTATTAGGCTACGTCTCTGTTCATTTCCTATAAAATACGGTAAGTATGACAGCATGGTAAATAAAAAATAAAGAATATATATATATATATACATATATAATGTGTGTGTGTGTGTGTGAGAGAGAGAGAGCGAGAGAGAGTACAGTAAAACAGGAAAAATGACGCCTGTAATTTCAAAGTGAAGGCTTATAATATACCCTACTCTTAAAAGCGCTCTTTTATTTCCTTCTTGACAACTAACCAATCACAGCCTTCAAAAGAATGCTAGCAACGGGGTCGGCCCCGCCTCCTCACTAAGATTAAAGTTTTTTGTCTTTTCCTCGCTCAGAGTTGCTTTCAGATTGGTCCTGAATCACTTTTAAGCTAAGACTCCTTGTTATTAATTTTTAAGCTAAATTAGGAGCTCTCTAAAAGCATTCTTAGAATCTTTAGGAATATGGGCCCTGTTCTGCAGGTGCATTAGAGCTAACATTAGCATCAAGCTACATAAGACAATTTATGAGATTAATAGTACACTTTTACTCAGAAATCACTTTAAACCACCATCGAGTGTTTATAATAACTTACTTTTGCGATCACGTGTATTCACTTTGGGCAGCCGCGGTACATTATAAAAGTAGCCCAAAAAACCGCAACAGACGGCTCTGTCATTTTTCCCACGACTGTATTTTCAAAATAGCCCAATTGTGCAGGAAAACCGCGACCCTGGCAACACTGGTTCACTGTACTCTTATCAAATATGAGTAAACATATCTCTCTCTCTCTCTCTCTCTCTCTCAGACACACTCGCTCTCTTTCTCCGCGTTTGCTTCACTTTTGTCAAGCCTGGCGCCTCACAATCACACAATCTCTGCGTCCCAATGTGCATATATCCACCCTATCTGTCCTAAATAGTAGTGAAAACTACTAATATCACATATAATTTAGGATGGATAGTGTGCACATTATGTATATACTGTATGTATATGTGTGTGTATGTGTATATGTGTGTGTATATATATATATATATATATATATATATATATATATATATATATATATAGACACACACACGCATAGATATATACATGCATGAAACCTAAAAATATAAGAATGATTCTAGAATTTGTTTTTGTGACTTTAGTACTTCAACTTATTTCAGTTAGTTGCTAAGGAACTAAGTTCAGGTTTTTCATTGGAATTTATTTTAGTTATTTTTATTTTATTTTATTTAACAATAACACTGCTGTAAGGTTGTTGTTTTTTTTTTTTGTTTTTTTTATCAGAATTATTTTTGTCAGTATTGTTCAAAACATTGGACCACAGTCGACTTTCATTGTATGGACAAAATTAAATTAAATATAAATTTAAATTTGCATACATACATATATACATACATGAATACATTCGTACATGCATACATACTGTACATACATAAATATAAATATATATATGTATAATTTTTTTTCTCCACACATGAAAGTCATACAGGTTAGAAATGACACAAGCATGAATAAATGATGACAGAGCTATCATTTTTGAGTGAAAGTTTGGGTGCAATCTAATCCCAAATGTTAAAAACCACCAGATTAGAGAAGTAAACTGGGCAATATCCTGTTTGAACCGCTCTTAGCGCTAGACCAGGCCAAAGGTAATTTCCCACGATCCCCTTCGCTCACCTAGACTGACCTTCTCTATAAAAGCACTGGCTGTGAAAAGCGAGGAAGCGAGAGGAAATAATATGGAACGATAGGAGATTTCAGGCGGTATGAGGAAGAGACGTCTAAAAGGCTTAACCCAGTTTTGCTCACTCAGCTAACCTTGGGTCAGACTTGCCACTTGTTTCTTGTTCCTCACTGGTTTCCATAGAGATCTCCTCCAAGTTAAGGGAGAATATTATGGGATTCTTAATGGTTCTGGTCTAAAGTGCCCTCTGATGGAAGGATGGATGGGGATTCATGGGGGTTTTCGTTATTTGGGGGCTTCCTGGAAGCCTTCTTGTACATCCTAATAACAAATACACTCTCCCTCATTTACAGCAAGCCTGTTTCATATTTCCTCAAGATTTCTTACCAATCCCACACAATAAACTTGAGTGATAGCTGCGGAGAGACACTCCCTCACCCCTGACAGATGAAGAAAAGGTCACAACATTAATCTTTGTGTTGTTTTAATGGAGTGAATGGCTGTGTGCCAGAGACTTGTGTTGCCTTAGGAGCCTAGGTTAAGTACTGCTGCAGCTTGGGTAATATCTCTGCTACGCCACCGGGGCTCAAGCGTGGCAGGCTATAAATGGAGTTATGGCATTAAAACAAGAGAAATGGATGGTAGATTCATTTCGGAAAGTTTACAAATCTCTTTTTGTACCCATGTGCTGTGCTTTTGTTCACTGAGATGCATTCTGGGAAATCTTCCAGCGTACGCTTACGTATTAGAAGACAACTTGGATGCGTTTATGACATTGTTTATTTCATGCCTCTTCTCATCTGCAAATTATCAGCTCCCAGAACAAGGGCTGGTGACAGATCCAACAGGTTTGATGGGTGGGACGGGGATGGACCGCTTGGGTTGGGATGTTGGCATTCACAGAAGATGACGCATAAATGAAAGAGTGCATTAAACAACAAATGAAGCTGAGCTGAATCACTCAAGACATTTTGGGTTTTCTCGGTTGTGATGGGTGCAATCCAGGGTTATTATTGTTAACCACAATTAAAACCATTTCTTATAACTTTAAAATAAAATATTTATTAAAAATAATTTTTTTGTTTGTTTGTTTAAGTTGGAGTACTATAATAACTGCAATTAAATAAAAAATATAAACATATATTTAAAAAATAAACAGGACAGAAACGAACAGCATTTCTAAAACTTTAACTGAAATTAAATGACATTAAACAAGAGCAGAAAAGACTAAAATTAAATCTGCTTTAAAATATTAAGAAAATACAATTATTTATTTATTTTGGTTTGTTAAATCGTCAAATGTTTTTTATATTTATTCATAATTGTAATCTTTGTCATTTATTTATTAGTTTGGTTGTACTTTTATTATTTTGACCTTAAAAGTTCAGATGGGTTTAATTTTATTTAAAAACTGAAGCAATGATTCAGTACATTCTCAGAAAAAAATGGCAAAAATATTAATTCTTATTGGAACCTTTTAAAAGGTACTAATATGTACCATTTAGTTGCTATATGTATATTTTGGGTACTAATATGCACCCTTAAGGGTTAAATTAGGTTTCTAAGGATACCGTTGCAGTGACAGTTTGTTTATTTTATTTTATTTCTGTCTGAGAGTGAAATAACTGTGGTGTGATCTGGTTTTCTTGCATCACTGCACTCACTTGTAGTGCAGATTGAGTATAATGACTTTCCTTCTCGACCTTTTGATGTCACCAAACCCTCTTGAATAAAGTGCTAATGAGTTTCCTAATAAATATTGTAAATTTATGTGCAACCCTGAGGAAAAGATCAGCATATGTTGTTTTGGATGCTGATCCTTGGCATGGGATGCTTGTGTACCCATCAGGCATCAGAGCTACAGTAGCTTGACCGACTACGGCTTCACTAGAAAGACAAAAGGAAGAAAAAAAAATTATGGTTGACAATCAGAAAGAAACCAGCTTTGACCTGCATTAACTAGCATAAACTAGCTTTCACGCTGCTCTAAGCTATTTTGCAAGCAAAGAAGAGTTTGTTCAATGCTGGTACAATGCACTTGTATTAATGCAATTTGTATTTGATATGATCAACTAAAGACTATTAGACTACATGCATTTGATTACAAAAACATGTTTTTGTAAAGTTTGACTTCATGGGGATAATGCTTTTCATTTATCTATCTGTGTGTTCTTTTATTATTCTACACACACACACACACACATATATATATATATATATATATATATATATGTGTGTATATATATATATATATATATATATATATATATATATATATATATATGTGTGTGTATATATATATATATATATATATATGTATGTGTATATATATGTATATATATATATATATATATGTATGTATGTGTGTGTGTGTGTGTGTGTGTGTACAGTCAGACAGACAGCAAACAAATAAATTAATAAAATAATATTATATATATATATATGCATATATAATATTCATTTATTCATTTATTTGTTTGTTTGCTGTCTGTCTGATGGTCTGTCTTTTGCACTTTTGTTCTTTTTTTATATTCATGTTTATTTTTAATTGTTTATATTGATTTGGAAAGTTGTGTTATGTTATATGTTATGTTATGTTATGTTATTTTAGCCTTAAATATGGGCCTGATTTCCTGTCATGTCTTTTGACTTAGGCCACCCTAACAACCACTAAAACACCCTAGCAACACACAACAATGCCCTTACATCGTGGTGGTCAGTTTTGCACGGGCTGACACCATCTGTACAAACCCAGTAAGAAAGTTAAATTGTATGTCGGTTCAGTTGGGTATTTTTGGAACAGTACAAGATATTCAGGTCTGTCCCTAAGGCTTTCAGCAGCCTTTGCCCTGCTCTGGCTGTGACAGGTGACAATGGTCAACCTCACTTGCCCTGCATGTTAATATTGTCGCCTGCCGTCACTCGTGCCTCGACCCGCATCTAATGTTCTAACCTGCCCACGCACAGCTAATCCTGAGCCTGTCAACCCGACACTCTTCACATGCCGTCGTCTTCATTTCTTTGCGTGTTTATTTTGGTTTATCATTATCATGAGGGAAATGAAACAAAACAAGCCTTTAAAAAATATTTTAGTCAACAACCGAGAAAACCGACGGTTATTTATGGTCTACGCAAAACCACTTTTCACTGTAATAATGACAAATCAATATTTTCTCTCTGTTTGCACTTCATAAATTAAAGTGAAAAATGAATCAGTCAGTTATAGGGATGCAAGCGGTACACTGAATTCCTGTTTAGAGGCTAACTCAAACGCCCAGCCTGTTTATTCATGAGTCTGTAATCTGTTCTTTAATGGCGTGTGTGTATTGACTGCATGTCACAGTCGAAGCCCTCTATCAGAGGGAGCTGTGGGCTACCGATGCTATTGTTTTCAAGCAAATATAAAGCAGGATTGGACTGTCTGATAACACTTCCATTTTGTAAAGAACGATCGTTCCTGCCGTTCCTCCTTGACTGAACATCCCTCAAATCTGACACAAATAAAATCTAACATTCTCAACATATTTGGCCCATCTGGATGAGTTTCTGTGGCTGTCAGGATGTAATCACAGAGGAAGAAAAGCTTTCAGAGTTGATAATAATAAGAATTGTTTCTTGAGCACCAAATTTAGCATATTGAAATGGTTGTGACACTGAAGACTGGAGGAATGGCTGCTGAAAATTCAGCTTTGCCATCACACAAATTAGATTTTAAATAATATTAAAATAGAAACCATATTTTAAATTCCAATAATATTATAAAATATTTCTGTTATTTTACTGCATTTTTGATCAGATAAATCCTTACAGAGCATTAGACTTCTTTCAAAAATATTAATACATTTTTCCATCCCCAAATTTTTGAACAGTATTCATTATGTATATACTGTATAAGCTGACTGTCATTGCCTTACTGAGCAATGGCCCGTATTTATTTTATTTTATTTTATTTTTTACTTTTTAATTGATTTATTTATTTAGCAATTTATTTAAACTTTTGAAATGTTTATATTATGCGCAATGTTTCTTGATTTTATCAAACAGGTTGAAATTTTCCAGATTGAAAAGAAGCAACTAAACCACAGAGCACTACAGAATCCATAAAATACATTTTGTTTTTATTTTATTTATTTTTATTTTATCTTATTTTCATTCATTTAAGCTTTTAAAATATTTAATATTTATTTATCAAACAGGTTGGACTACTTTAGATTTCAAATAAGCAACTAAACCACAAAACACCACAGAATCCATAAAAATCCATTGATTTTGGTGCTGTTGTTGAATTTGATTTGATTTGAATTTGTTGTTTTTGTTGTTTTATATCACTTCCTGGAGGATTATGTCTTTAGGAACTGGCTTTTGATGGTTAAGTATTTTTTTTTGTTGTTGGTTGTTTGTTTGTTTTTAACAACTATACATAGATTATCAACTAAAATAATATTCTTAAAAGTTACCTGTCATACCTTATTACTTAAATATAATCGTGGATTTTTAAGCAGTGGCAAAGATGTGATCTTTGATTTCCATCTGAACAAAGGAGAGAAGGAGAGGGAAGCAGATTTGAGTGAAAGAGAAAGAAGATTTGAGTGAAAGAGAAAAAGAAAGAAAGCAAGAAAGAAAAAGAAAGAAACGGTGTGACAGTGAGATGGAAGAAAGGAACTGACAGACATTGTGTGATTCAGACCCTGAGACGTGTTTGGACTGGTTAGTCTCAGAGTGGATTGCCACTGAATTGGTTCCTGGATTTACTTTGGACTTAAATGTACCTAATATTATGTCAATATTTAAAAGATGTGTAACTAAATAATGGATAATGCATACAAATTCTAACTAAAAGCAATAGAAATATTCTCTGTAATGGCAGCATCATATCTGTTACACTGTGGCACAATGTTGCTTCTGGGCAGCAACAACACATTTAATCAATTCCTCAAAACATACAAATAATTCATTTGACTCTAAATGTAAAAACAAATGTGAATCATATTTTCTGATGGGTGAAAAATTGCTAAAAATGTTTTTGTGAGCACAGTTCTCTAGAGCAATATGTGTGACCTCCGCATTCTGCACCAAAATGCCAGAAAAGCATTTTAAAATGTTTGCCAGAAAGCAGTGCTTTTTATTGCTTTATCGGAAGTCATTTATTTTATTATGAATATTTTTTTGCCAATGTGATTCATGTACAAAAGTGAAAAAAGAGTTTATGCAGAGGTAACATTATTTGTAAACAAGCATACGACTTTACTGCAATTTTAACTGTCAGGAGACAGGATTGTGCAGAACTATCATTTGATGACTGCATGTAACTGCATGTGTGTGTCATTGTTGAGGTGTGTGTGATTGAATGGCTGCAGATGACGGTTCAGTTCACCAGTACTTCAATGTTTGTTCTCATTTAAATGCTAGTGTAAGACTTACAGAAACTGACCTTGGCTACAGACACAAGGGCACTTACCTGTTTTATTTTAACAAGCTATACCATCAGTCACTGCTGCATACGATTGTTTTGAAATATAGACAAAGCCAAGAACGAAGCGTAGATATGTGCCTTCGGTGTGTCAATGTGATATTTATTCACACATATATATTTACTGTATGTGTATGTGTGTGTGTGTATATATATATATATGTATATGTGTATATATATATATATATATATGTATATACACACAGTGCCCTCCAAAAGTATTGGAACAGTAAAGACAAAATTGCTCTGTTGGCTGTGGAGTCAAGACATTTGCAAATATGATTAAAAGGTGAATACGAGACAAAACTACAGAATGTCACATTTTATTATTGGGTGATTCAACACATAGATGTTTTACCAAATAAAAAGAACAGCACTTTTAGAATTCATCCCACTCTGTGACCCATAGACATCACCAGACTCTTGGTCTCATCCTTTGAAATACTTTTGCCAGGCTTTAATGCAGCTAATTCCAATTGTTGATTGTTTTGGGGAGTTTCTGCCTTTACTCTCCTCTTCAGCTGGTGAAATTCATGTTCAATCAGATTTAAATCTGGAGATTGACTTGGGCAATCTAAGACTTTCCATTTATTTGCCCTTATAAATTCCTTGACTGAACTGGCAGGGTGTTTTGGGTCATTGTCCTGATACGATATGGAGCACTTCCCAATTAATCTGGTGGCATTTTCTTGAATATTGGTAGGCAAGATGGTTTTGTACCCTTCCAAATTCATTCTGCTACTGTCATCATACATTAAGTCATCAGTAAAGTTGAGAGGGCCTGTTCCAGAGGCAGCCATGCATGCCCATGCCATGACACCACCTCCACCATGCTTTACAGATGAGACTGTATGCTTGGGAACATTGCAGTTCCCTTTTTTTCTTCACATTTTTGCTTTCCCATCACTTAGATAAAGGTTCATCTTTGTCTCATCGGTCCATAAATACAGTTCCAAAACTCTTCTGGCTCACCTTTGTGCTTTTTTGCAAACTCTAATCTTGTCTTTCTATTTTTGGTGCTGGTCAGAGGTTGGCATCTTGCTGTGTAGCATCTGTAATTCTGTGTCAAAGTCTCCTGAGGACAGTAGATTGTCAGAGCATCACCCCAGCTTTCTGGAAGTTGTTGGTGATTTTACAGACACGTCTTTTAGGATTCGTTTTCACAGCTTTTATGATTTGTCTGTCATTTGTTCTGATCTGTCTGTTTTCTCAGCAGATCAGGTCGTTGTTGGTTGCTGGTGTCACTGATGGTTTCCAAACTCTTGATTTCTCCATGCTCTTTGTTTTTGCTATAGCTCTAATTAACTTCCTCTTTTTCTTCTCTAGCATCCAAATCGCTTGCTTTTCTCTCAAAGTCAGCTCCCTCATCTTCATCCTGGTTTGTGCGTGCCATCATCGATTGCAGGATTCAGAATACAGAAGTAATGGATATAACTGATACGACACATCCCCTGCTTTTAATATCTGAAGTATTAATGCAACAGGACACAGCTGATCACTTAGAAAGACCTGTGAGGCAACTGTTCTAATACTTATGCTCACACCAGATAGAGGGATGAACTCTAAAAGTGCTGCACTTCTTAGCTGGTAAAACATCTGTGTGTTGAATCACCCAATAATAAAATGTGACGTTCTGTAGTTTTGTCACATATTCATCGTTTAATCATATTTGTAAATGTCTTTACTCGACAGGCAACAGAACAATTTTGTCTTTACTGTTCCAATACTTTTGGAGGGGACTGTGTGTATATATGTGTGTGTGTGTGTGTGTGTGTGTATAAACAAATGTATTATTATTAACAACAACAACAATAATGCATCATATTGCTGTTCTTATAACACCACGATGCAATAAATTAATCCTTATTAATAGTAATTATTATTACTATTAATAACAATATTACTGCATCTTATTCCTGTTCTTATAACAACACAATGCAAGGAATTTGTCTAATATTAATTATTGATAATAATCATAACAGTTATTATGATTATGATTATGATTGATTATTATTATATTATCATATATCATCATATTGCTGTTCTTAGCATGATGCAAGAAACTGTTTAATAATAGTAACTATTATTATTATGTATTATTATTATTATTATTATTAATAAATAATATTAATAACAACAACAATTTAATGATAGTAATTGTTATTGTTGTTCTTGTTAAGGAATATTAATAACAACAACTATGCATCATTGCTGTTCTTATAACAACATGATGCAAAAAAGAATGTTTAATAATAATAACTATTATTATTATTATTATTATTACTATTATTATTATATACAGAAGAAGAAGAAGAAATGTTACCACTGGTTTAAAACACTGGTTTCTTTCATTATATTGGCAAAGCACTGTAATGCGGTTGCTTGTGGCTTATTGCTTTTATAGTGAAAATGATGTACATAATGTGTGCCGTATGTTTGTATGTGTATGTTTTGCAGGAATCATCAGAACAGCGCTGGCAGACATGGATAGAGAGGGGAGAGAACACTACTCAGTGGTGATTCAAGCCAAAGACATGGCGGGGCAGGTGGGAGGGCTGTCGGGCTCCACCACTGTCAACATCACACTAACTGACGTCAACGACAACCCACCCAAGTTCTCTCAGAGTGAGTGATGTGAAACCAGTGTGAAAACAAAACTGAGTGGCAACATATTGCTGTGAATGGACATCAGCAGATGTTGGTTCTGCTCCAAGACCTGGTGAACAACATAGTGAGGCAGCATTTGTATTGCTACCTATGTACAGCATATGTTGTATGCTGGTCTTTTACTGAATGTCTGTGTTTTTTTTTGTTTTTTTTAAGATACAGCATTATATTCGCTCCTGAACACTCCATCCTGAAGTGTATATTAAGCGAATCTGTGAGAGATTGAAGGACTTCTTGAGTTAGATCTTGTCAAAAAGAACCGAAACAGCTTGACCTTGCTTTTCTTCAATACTTCATCTACTGCAAAAACCTTCATTACTGTTTGAAGCATACAGTATGCTGTTGTAATGCACTTTTTTTTTCTCTCAAAGTAGGTTTTCATGTGTTTTCCAAACATTCATTAGAAAGCTGTTCATTTTCTCAAGGGCTTCTTATGGATACTACATAATATACCTTACATACTTTAGATGCAGTCTCGCTATCAGATGACTCATCATATAAATTGTGCATTGCAGTGTATTTTTTTTTTTTACCATTAATTAACATGAAGAGAGTAGAGGCAGAACCAGCATGTTATATTGTGTAAGCATCCAATTATGAGACTTGTGTCTTGAGTTTTTGTGGTCTTTTTTTGTCCACAGAAAACGGAGCACCACAGCAGGGTTCTGGAAGTAAAATCACAGTAATTTCCTCCCAAGAAAAATGTATTTTTAAGAATAATGTAGAAACCTTAAGACAGAGCTCTAAGATTAAGCGATGGCCACGTCATTAAATCTTTATCATTAAAAGTTTATTTACCAAATTCTTTGTGAATAGCTCCACTACCCATAATCCTGAAGATTCACCAATCGCAGAAGTTGCTGTTACTTGAAAAGAGAAATGCAGTCCCCATTAATTCTGCAATATTTTTTAAATATATTATTTTTTATTAAGAGTTCTTGAGTATCTTGAGCCACTCCTTTGCCATGTGTTTTGGGTCATTGTCATGCTGGAATACTCATCCACAACCCATTTTAAATGCCCTGGCCCTGATGGTACATCGTCCCTTTGACTCACTTGTCCTGTCCCCTTAGCAGAAAAACACCCCCAAAGCATAATGTTTCCACCTCCGTGTTTGACGTGGGGATGGAGTTCTTGCTCCAAACATGACGAGCTGAGTTGAAGCCAAAGAGCACAACACTTTCACCCAGTTCTCATCTGAATCATTCAGATGTTCATTGGCAAACTTCAGACAGGCCTGTACATGAGCTTTCTTGAGCATGGGGACCCTGCGGGTGCTGCAGGATTTCAATCCTTCACGGCGTAGTGTGTTACTATTTGTTTTCTTGGTGACTATGGTCCCAGCTGCCTTGAGATCATTGACAAGATACTCCTGTTATATATATATATATATATATATAACATGTAACATATACACACATCAGCCGTATTGAAATCCTCCTAGAGTAGCTCAATGTGGCTTGTTCGGAGACACAGCCGGATAGAGGCATCATGATAGCTGTGCTTCAAAAATACCATCCAGCCAATCGAACAAACCACCATGCGGGCTTTTGTGTGTGTCTGCAGAGAATTACCAGGTGTTTGTCCCAGAGTCGGCACAGGTGGGGAAACCAGTGGGGAAGATCAAAGCCAACGATGAGGACATCGGAATCAATGCAGAGATCAAATACAGCATCCTGAACCCCGAGGGGGCCGGAATGTTCTCCATCTCCACAGACAAAGACACTAGAGAGGGTGTGATCACGCTGAGAAAGGTATCGCTGTCATTTCTATTGGTGTTTGCCAAGGCAAGCATCACTACTATTATTACTCGTTCTAGGGATAGAGGCTTTCCTGAACCCTTAATAATAAGCGCCTGGTTCTTAAACTATGGGTACTTTTGGTCTTGTGGAAAATCAATTCTGTCAACACTTAAGATCACTTAACAGGGTTCAACAGTGAATATACATGCATCACAGGAGCTATATTTAAAATATATTTTAAAATGTAATTTATTCCTGTGATGCAAAGCTGAATTTTCAGCATCATGCTGATTTGCTGCTCAAGAAACATTTATGATTACCATCAATTGATAGTTTTCACGTGACGTCACACCCTTATAGGAACGTCCACCTGAAGGGCAAACGAAGCTTTGCTCCACTGACCACCAGTTATTTTTACGCGGTTTGCATTAAGTAGTAATGTAGTAAAACAGAGATATTAAAAGGCGAATTTCAGTAAACACCTTTTTGATGATGTATATTTTGAACAGGCAAGCAGATGAAGCCAGAATATAAACGCAATGAGCAAAGTTTCACGTTAAATGTTTTCCCAAAGAAAACTATTAGAAGTAAAACACTGAACCATTAAGCGGACTGCGTTCATATATTCTGGCCTCATCTGCTTTCCTATGTAAACTATGCATCATTAATATAGAGATTACTGAATTTGATATTTTAATATTACCATTTTAAGTATATTAAGGTGCTTTAAGTGTTTTTATAACATTTTGTCGCACTGTTTAATGATTTAAATATTGCCACGGGTGCATAATATGGATTGCAAATGGCCAAAACTTGAATTTTGTTCACGGACCTTTGTTTATTCTTTTGAAAGGTGATCTAAATATTTGTGGCTGTGAAACAGATGGAAAATTAACAGGCTTGTGCTGCAGTTCTATGGATGTTTTGCCCTCCAGGTCTTCGAGCCGGTCACGTGACTGAAAGCTATGAATAGGGATGCATGGATTTTTGCAGATATTTTTCAACTCTTTTTGGCCGATTGCCGATACCGATACCAATATATTTCCGTTTGTTTGGAAACAACACTAAGTCTCTCCTGTGTGGACATTATAAGCAAATTATTTTTTTAAATTTTGGTTAGTTTTTAAGAAGAACTTATTTGTTAGAATTAAATAAACAATAATGACGTTATTTTATAATGTCAAGCTTTGAAAATAACTGTAAATGAATTGTATATCGATCGCTGCCTTTTTTTTTTTTTTCTCACCGAACGGGCATTAGGCCCCGGGGGAGGATGCTGCTGTACATGCTATTACTGTTTACTCTTTCATACACGAACACGTCATTCTGTACGTGCATTCTCAGTTTAAATGCAGCGATCCAAAGCAGTGAATCTAATCACCATTCAGGCAAAACTTTGCTTCAAGAATGAGTCACACTGCTGACATGATCTATTCGCTAGCTCACACTGAGCACACTGAGAGTTAACCCATTATTCTTATCGGCTAGACATCGGCATAATTTTTCATGTAAGGCCGATGCCGATATGTACATTTAAAGCCATTATCGGCCAATTCTGATATCAGTCCGATAATATTGTGCATCCCTAATTATCAATGTTGAAAATAGTTGTGATGCTTCTTGTCATGTTTTTATTTTATTTTATTTTATTTTATATAAAATGGCCTACTCCTTTCTTTTGCTAAATTGAATTTCATAGTCAGCATTTACATACATATTTAAAGTTTACTAAATCTACATACAGTATATATAGAGAGATAGAGAGAGAGATATAAAATAGAAAGTTTTCAAGTCCATTTTTGTGATCTTCATGGAAAAAAAGTTTTATCTGTTAATGAATCTAAAATCTGTCCCCTGGGAAATAAGCGTTCTTTAACAGTTGATTTATCCTCTGGAGTTGACAAACAAACCATAGGATGGCATAATTATCCAAGTAAAGATGTTGTCAAAATGCTGCTCACACCGATATCACTGACAGATATATATAATCTGTCCAGGCAGACTGGGTCAAGTAGGCGTCTGGTGCTCTTCGGGGCTCAGATGCTCATTACTGGTCTCTTTTCTGTATTCTGAGCTTCTTCAATTCCCCACTCAGTACCGGGGGTCAGGAAAGCTGTGAATTCAGTGAATACTGAGTTTTCCAAAAGCCAATCTTGTAAATAGATGCCTGCCAGATCTGTCCGGCGAGACGGCGGTGAAGGTCGGGCAGGTTTTATGGTGTTTACAGACGTGACCCCATCTAGAGAGCGATTTAACTTCTGTGCTCCGGAAGCAAAAAAGACTGACCTCAATATAATCTCAGCTCGTAACTTTTTGAAGTATGCTTGAAACCACTAGAAGCCACCAACAAAGTGGCTAAAACTGACTGACTGAAAGCAAAGTATATGTAGTACGTATGTATTTTTGTAACAATGTTATTTTAGTATCATTGATGGGATTATTTATTTATTTTTTAATTTTATTAAAATATATATATATTTTTTTTTACTCTTAGATTTTCTAAAAAAATTAATTATTAAATAAAAATGAGAAATGTTGCCCTGTCAGTTAGCTTAAATACAAATGTGTTTTATTTTATTATTTTATTTTAATATAAAATAATAATAATAATATATGATTAATAATATTTTTATATAAAATGGCCTACTCCTTTGCTTTGCTAAACTGAATTTCATAGTTAGTAGTTCATAGTTTCATTTCATGTTAATGCTTATTTAAAATGTTTTTTTTGTGTTTTGTTTTTTAATGTCTATATAGTTTTACGTTTAGTAAATTTAGTTGTAGTTAATTTAGTAATACAATATAAAATAAATGAAAATGAGAAATGTTGCCTTGGCAACTAGCTGAAATAAACACTTTGTTTTATTTTATTTCAATCAATTTTGTATTTATTTTAAAGTTATACATTTATTGTTTATTTTTTAATAGTTTCATGTTTTTTAACAGTTTTTAATGGTTTTAGTAGTAATAACAGTGATAACCATGATTTGTGATCAAATTATGTATATTTGTTGCAGTGTTATGCATAGTTTTTTTATATTTTGAATTAGATTTTATTATTAGATTTGCTCTTTTTATTTCAATTGTAGTTAAATCGTTAGTATTTAAAAATTTCTATATTGTTTTTATTAATTTTAGTTTATTTTGCTACCATTTAAACTAAATGTAAATGAGAAATGTTCCAGAATTTATTTATTTTTATTAATTTTTTTTATTGTATTTCAATTAATGTTTTGTTTTATTTAATTTTATTTTTCTATTGTTTAAGTTTTTGTTAAAGATAATAACCCTGATTTGTAATGTAGTTAATTTTCCTGTTTTCTCTTTTTAGCCACTGAACTATGAGAAGAAGAAGCAGTACAGTCTTCACATCTCTGCAGAGAACACACACCTGGATCCACGCTTCTCGTATCTGGGCTCATTCAAAGACGACGCCACGCTCAAGATCACAGTCGGAGACGTGGATGAGCCGCCCGTTTTCTCAATGGATTATTACATTATGGAGGTGTACGAGAATGCCAAGGTTGGAACTGAAGTAGGAGCCGTCACAGCGAGAGACCCAGACAGCAAAAACAGTCCTGTAAGGTGAGAAGACATGATGAATGGTTAAAATAACACTTCAATAATTATTATTATTATTTACTCATTTTAGACCCATTGTTGTGACCCATTGCTAGATACATATGACTGAGCTTATAAGTTGATTTAAATTTTTTTGTTTTATTAACTCTCTACTTATCTGCATATTTAGCTTTAATTATTGAAATTTCTATGCATACTATTTTGTAAAATGTTTTATTTTAAGCCAAATGCTAATGTTAAATAACGTTTTGCAATTATTATATACATATATGATGATATATTATTATTAATATTATTATCAAGGTGAATATTCTTACTAATTTTAATATTACAAAAACAAGTATGTCTAACCTGTTAGCATGTGTGGCTACTTGTGCAATTCATAAGTCACCTGCAAAACACAATTTGCTTGAATTTGCACTAGCAAATCACTACTGTTTGTATAGGATTTTATTAAATCGTTGTGTGTGCGCGCAAATGCAATGCTATAGCAAAATAATCTGACATTATTTGTCTCCCTCTCCCCCGTGCCCTCCCATTTCTCACATCTCTCTGTAAAGGTCGAATTTAATAAGATGACATTGAGTTGATATGACATACAAGGATCTTTTACTGCTTTGACTCTCTGTCTTGCTCTCTCTCTCTCTCTCTCTCTCTCTCTCTCTCTCTATTGTTAATTAGAGTAGTTAAGGCACCCCATGTTAGCATGGTAGTGAAACACTGCTGCCAAAGGCTCAATTACCTCCACACACTCTAATGAAAGAGAGGTGTGAGCAGGCCAGCTCATAAAAACATCATTGCTTTAGTGCTGATACCATGCTGCCTGCCAAAGATGGATTCAGAATAACTACAATTCCTGTTTCATCACACCTGGAAAACACAGCATAACTGGTGTTATTTAATTATGTATTTATTTATTTAGGCCTATATGTAAAAAAAAAACCTTTTTCTATTTATACATATTTGATATTTTTTTATATTTTATTTTATTTATATTACTGTATTCATAATATTAATTTTTACACATATATATATATATATATATATATATATAATCAAGAAGATAGATGGAAGAATTATGCAAATATGCATGAACCCTGGGTTTAGAAACGCACTGAGAAATATGTAAATCTAACTGCCTAGAATTAATTACGATACTAACTGGAAATAATATATGAAGTGTGAAATATAACGTATTAATGTATGCTAAGTGTGAAAAGTCCATAAGAATCACATTATATATAAATGAAACTTTAGTAAACTCAAAAAAATGAGGATTCTTACTATGAAAGGCAATGTTGTGCACATCGTAGTCTGCAGAACATGGAGAAAATAACATTTGGATGACATGCAAGCAAAGAAAAGGAATGAAAAATAAAATGTCAGAATGTTCCTTTCTTTGGCAGTAAAAAGCATAAAGTGTAAAATCCTCATTGTTATTTCTCTCTCATGTCTTATGCAGTCAAGGACAGTGCACATTTTCTTGTGGTAATGAGATATGACCTGTATGGTTTATTAGCATCTCTCTGTACTGGTGGTTTGAGGACGTGTGTTTTCAAGCTATCTTTGAATGAACCTTCACAGTCCGTGCGTGACGGAGAGGTCTCGCCGTCGTGCAAATGCTGCAAATCTCATTGGTTGATGTGAGTGAGTGAGTGAGATCCTCAGTTTCACACAAATGTTTTTTACATCAGCATTTATCACTGCTATAAATAAATAAATCAAATACATAAGAGAAAACAAGTGAAAAGTCTCATAAATAATCCCTGGCCTCTTTTTTAAGGATTTGAAGGATAACACATTTAAACTTTTTTTTTTTACTTCAGTCCATTTATTGCATTTCTGTTCCCCCGATTTTAATATGCACTTCCCATAAAAAAAAAAAAAAAACAGCATTTCATTTCCATGGAAGAATTTATACTGCAGCATCTCCATTAGCATAAAAATAAAATGGCATAGAAGTTTGAGAATCAGCATTAGCGTTATGAAAAAATAAGCAAGGTCACTGTTATATCCTTAGTTTCGTTCCTAACTGTTGTAATGATGCATCTGATCATTATCATATTTCATGTAAAGCATATGTCTCATGAGACGTTGCAGGGAAAATGGTTTTTAAAGGCATATTCTTCAAAAATAGACACGCTGTTGTTGCATTAACAGGATTTCAGGATGAGCTTTTGTGTTTTGCTGAGAAGATTTTTGAAAACAGAAATCATTTGTAGAGTACTTGCGTACATATGCCATTTTCAGCAAGTAGATGCATGGCATATTGAAATATTGTTAATCTATTATTATTATTATTATTGACATCTACTAGCTAACCCAACCATGCTAACCAGTAAACCTTGACCCCTGTGCCATAAAAAAAAAAAAAAAACAACAGAACCTCAACTAACTATCCAGAACCAAAACTCAAGTCTTATGGTTATAAAATGTTAACACTAATATTGGCTGCCTTGCACACTCTAGTATTTCTTTTAGGAAATGCAAATGTGGTTTAATTTCACATTCATACTTGGAAAGAGAATCTGACAGTCCTTCTTCTCAGTGTCACTTGAGGATTTGTTAATTATGTCCAACTAATGCTTCTCTGCTGCAGTTTTCCTCCTTGCACTTTTCTCCTGTAGTGTTTTTCTTTCTTTCTTTCTTTTTCTTTCTTTCTCTCTTTGTTATCTAAAGCTGTGATTCACTGTCATTTCACCTGGAATATTATTATAAATCTGTGCATATACCCAAAAGCACTCATAAATCTCACTGAAAATGACCTGTTTGCTGTCTGCAGTGTGATTGATCATTTAGGGAAATCATATGAACGTCATGAACTTTAATAGTTTCAAGGTAATATTAATGCTCAATGCAGTACACATTTTGTAACATAATGTAAGCTTAAAAACGTTTTCTTTAGTATTAATGAACATCTTGCTACGTTCCATCTTTACTTTCCAGGTTTCCATGAGGTCACTGTGTTTTTCTGTATTTCTACTGTGATCTGTCATCAAGCTTTGCGGCATGATGTTATACCATGTGACGTTGGAAATGGTGCATAGATTTATTGAGTGTTATACAATTCGAAGCAGTTTTTTCTGTCAAATTAGGTTTAATTTTTATTTTTATTTGTTAATTATTATTATTATTTGTTTGTCTATTTGTCTTTTTACTAGTGTAAAGATGTAATTTAATCATGTTTAAAATATATAATCTTTATTTTATGTTAATTTTGGAGATTCGTTGTGAAAATATTTGATAACTCCTGAAAACTTTTATGATAAAAAAAAAGAGATTACTAACTTAAATGTTAGGTATGATTAATCTTGATTAATTTGAGAAAAATTTGATTAGAGAAAAATTATTAAATAATTTTTTCTTTTCATCTTTATTAAATACATTTTCTAATGTAATATATATAATTTATATACATTACATAATTTACATATATATATACACATATATATATATATATGTATATATATGTATATACATATATATACATTATAACCAAAAAACACATTTAAAAAGTATTTGAATCTTAGGTGTTTACTAAAATCCTTCTATTTTCTACTGAAAGCCACAATAATATATGAAATATTAGTAAGCTTAATATATATAAAATCAGCATTTATGGGGTACTTTCAATTGGGAGGTGGCTGTCCCAAACCCCTAAATTTCAACTTATGAAAATGATATTGAAATTATTTTATTTATTTTTTTAGTTTTTTCTCATTGTTTTTAAAAGTATCTTTTTGATTATTTAAAAAAATTGAACATCTTTGTAAAAAATGAATTTTCTTAGTAAATTATAAAACTTTATGGGAAAAAAAAGAAACCGTGTATGTTTTAGTCCATTGGCTGAAACTGATTTTATCTACACCCCTAAATTTATAATCAGGAAACATTCCTGTGTCCCCTCATAGCTACAAGGTGTGAGTAGATAGGTCTCATTATTTTGAGGTAAATGTGTTCAAAAGTCTGAAAAATATGTGTGTAACTTTAAAGAACGTCACTACCGAACAGCTTTTTTCTGTAATTAAGTAAAACTATTGGGAGTTATTCCATAACATTTAGTTTTATGTGTACCACTGTTCACAGCTGGGCTAGCTAAGGTTAAAAAATATCTAAAATTGTCACTACTGAAACATTTGGGGGTGTTTCGGTAGTGACATCTTTGTTTGTTTGTTTTTTTTGTTTTTGTTTTTTTTGGGGGGGGGGTTGTTTGTTTGTCTTTTGTTGTTGTTTCTTGGGGGGGGGGGTGTTATCCCATAAAATGTCATCATTGTTTCGGTAGTGACAAAAGGAAACACATCATTCTCATATTTGGGGGAAATAAGCAAAATTTTAGTACAGTTATGACATTTTTGGTATTTTAGTATGTTTTAGTAGTGTTTAGTATGCAAGTTAAAATTGTGTAATATGATGTGGTCACTACCAAAGCATTACAGTCACTACCGAAAATGTGCTGTCACTACCGAAACATGCGATGTTTTGTCAAAAATAAAGTATACTGAATTATCAACTAAGATGTAATGATAGTTTTTGGTTCAATGTATATTTAAACTAATGAATCCTTAGCTGTGGAATCAGTATGACCAACTTTTTGGCCTTTTCAAAGAGAAAAATTAATTCAAAATACAACAAACCTCATAAATTACACTTGATGAATGTATACACAAATATACAAATTAAATTGTTAGTGTTTTCCCTTAAAGATTGCAATCAAAGTGCGCATATCCAACAGGCCAAAAGCTTAATGTGATAAATTTGAGGAGAGGACAAATATTCCAAAACTTTCTGAAAATATAATATGAGAATTAACTACACAGTTACAAGAAATGTGTACCATGAATATTAAACAATTTAAAAAAGTCCTGCTTTAAGTCTTGCCACACATGAAGTTGGGTTTCATGACCCAGTCATGTATCGCAATACAAGCTTTTGGATAATCATGCCTATCCCAGCTGTCTTTGCTCTTAATGCCACAGCCATGATGTAGAGGGGTACAAGACGGAAAGGCTCATGCAGTATTCATGCTCTCTCTTCTATATTTAGGTATTTCATCAAGCGGAGAGAAGACAAAGAGGTGTATTTCGATATCGAATCCATCAGCGGAGTCATTAGAACTACTCAGCTCCTGGACCGTGAGGATACGCCCTGGCACAACATCACTGTCATGGCAACAGAGGAAGGTGGGTACCAGAAACCATGCTGGTTGAGCTTTAATAACTCGCAAATTAGTTTGCCAAGACAGTCTCTGCAATAAACGCCTCGTGCAGTCATGAAAAGCGGACTTTCTCTCTTTGAAAATCGCTCACCCTCCCTCTGCTGTGAAAGCAACTCTGCAGGCCTGTTAATAGTCAAAGATAGCACCTCTAAGCATATAAGGAATAGTTTGCTCAGAAAGAAAAATTGTGGTTATTTACTCACCCCTCGTGGTGTTTGAAACCCATGTGACTTTCTTTCTTCTGTGGAAAGAGAAAAATGAAGACTGCTGGTCGTTGGGGGGATGGGGGGGCAAAAGGTTTCAAGCTTCAAAACGGGTCCTGAAGTACTGTAAAATATCATTAAAGTCATCTAAATGGCCTGTGTGCTACATTTTGCAGCTATATAGTCTGAATGTAGTTTTAGATGTTGTTCACTCATAATCTCCCCCTACAGTGAACTGTTAATTGCTGTATCCAGATCATTGAACCAGTTCAGTCTGATTTATGATCGAATCTTTCAGATCTAGTTTTCTGAACCAGGTTCATTGAAAGATTTGACTTAAAGGGGTCATGTAATGCGATTTCAAATTTTCAATTTTCAAAGTCTGACATTGTAGAGCGATACATGACTATTCGTATAGGAGGGCTAGTAGACGACCCTGTAGAATTTGCTCTTCCTCTTCTTCATCATCAATCAGTTTCTGGTTCAAACATGATTGCCTGAATTACTCCAATATTAGCACTTGCCATTGTGTAGCTTTTATTACACTTCAGTGGGGTGGAGGTGGGGACTAATTTGCATATTAATGTGAAAGGGTGTTGAGTTGTATTGAAGCCATTTTACAAAACCTCTAAAATTAGAGAAATGTTTCCAGAACTGATGGCATATATACTTGGTATAATATTGCATCCATAATTAACTTTTTTGTTTGTTTGTTTTATTGTAAAAATAAATATGACTGCATTGGTCATTGCATGTATTTTCCCTCTGAAATAAAATTAAAATATCACTAGAAAGATGAGTTTTTAGGGAGTTAAATTGGTCACTGTGGAGGATTTTATTACTTTACTGTGTATTCCTCATACAAAGCTCATCATATGATTTCAGAAGATGTGCAATATAGCTCACAACTTTATTCTGTTACGTGTTATGCCTTTTTTGATGCTTTCTAATTGAATGGAAAATAGTAATCAGCGCAGTCTACAGAGTCACCTTTTGTGTAACGCAGAAGCAGGTAATACAGTTTTGGAATAAAATGAGGATGATGAAATGACAATGAATTGAAATTTTTGAGTGAAATACCCCTTTAACAAACCCACTCATGCAAAAGAACAAAAACAGGGAAAGATTGGGAGTATATAATCTGCCAGATGATAAAAATCACAGGCGGTAATGTAAATGGAGGCATGTGACTCTTCTGCTGCAGATTTTATCAGAGTAATTACCCTTACACCCAGCACCAATGACACACATTCAGTCTTCTATATGATAATCATATTCCACATTTATCCAGCATGTGAATGAAAAATCACACATCTCTTTAATATCTCACTTATTTTCCCTAGTCACCAATGAGATCAAAAGGAGACTTTGCATAAATCTGCTGCTCAGAGATATACATTAACCTCCTCGAGAGCCTCAGAAGAGAGATCTTAACTGTCTCAAACTGTGCTCAGATCGGTGTTCATCGACATTTCTCATCCAATTCATACATGCATTCGGCAGATGCTTTGGTTTGCTGTTCTTTCAAGGTATATTTTATAACCACATTATCTAAGATATACTATACACTTATGTTTTGTGAACAATTGTCTCATTTGTCTTTTGAATATAATATTGAACACTGAGAATCACAATCAAATCTGAGCTATGGACATGCAATACAATATTCCTCTTTGTAAAGACAAAACAAGCATCCCTAAAGGTAAATAAGCAAAATGACAGAACGCTAAATCACATTTCTGATTTTGTTTTGATGTGTTTGTGTTTAACATGTTTGTATGCAATCAAAGATGCATTGAAGGGAGTAGTTGTTTTTTTAGCTAATAGTGTGTGTGTTGCCATGGTGTTGGCTTTGCCGTTAAAGGCTTCAGTCTGAGAAATGTTCGTTTGCGGTCCCACTGTGGGTGTGAATTCATGTTAAGAGTGCTCGTTAGTGAAGATGACGAGGGAGAGGAACTCACTTGGCCTGGATGCCTATAAGGCGTCTCAGCAATTATACACACATTTATTGCATTTAACAGTAACTCTGCCATTGACATATATCATGTTATTTTATTAGCTATGTCTAGTTGTGGTGCATGAAAGTTCTGTATTATAAAACTGATAGATCTGGCTTTTTTACAGCCTATGCTCAGCTCACATCACAATATAGCACAACAGTGAGAGACAACTTGTTTTGGTTCAAAATTTCTTAAAGAAAAGTGTTAAAAAATTAACTAAACCACCATAAACAGAGCAACAGTGTTTTGTTTATGCTTTGAAGACAGCTTCGCTGAGTGCACTCTTGAAGTGTTGCCATGTCCTCTTATTATAAGCTCCTAAAACTATCATAATGGAGTTAACATAAAGCTAACATTAAGTTATGGAGTTAATAAAGTAGACAATGGCAGATTGTGATATTTTGGTATGTGGCTTATTTCCAAGATTAAGCATTTTTGAAGTTGTTTATTGGGTTGTTCTTATTTGCTTTTTTTTTTGGCAACACTAATGAGTGAAGACATACCTTGCATACTGCGCATACAGAAGAGAGACACTACTATGATATGCATTAACAGCTACTTGTTCAGTTCAGTGTACACTGTATAGAATTTTTGTAAACACAGTTGTCACTTCCTGAATTTTCAAATGAGCTGTAGAATTCAGTTGTCACTCCTAGTTTGACAGTGCGAATAAATTGACTTGATTACATTGTTCACAGTGCTTTATCGAGGAATGGGTGGTCACTGCTGAGTACTTTTCTTTTTTCTTTTAAAATAAATTTTTTTTTAAAGTTTTCCTGAGATTACACTTTTGAAATTGCGCATTGTTGTGGTTTATTCAGAAGCAGATAGTCTACTTTTGAGAAACAAGATTTGAGCTCATGGAAGATCTGTAGAAAATCCCCATCTACCCCTGTCTGTCTGTCTGTCTGTCTGTTCGTCTGTCTCTCTGTCTGTGTGTATGTGTGTGTGTGTCTGTCCGTCCGTCCGTCCGTCTGTCTGTCTGTCTGTCTGTCTGTCTGACTATCTCTCTGTCTGTCTGTCTGTCTGTCTGTCTCAAATTCAAATTCAAATGATCTTTATTGGCATGACTTGTACAGTATTGCCAAAGCATTGTCCATTACATGAATAAGGAACAAACAATTAAAACAATATAATACATAGAACAAGAATAGATCTGTAAAATAATTAAGTAAATATGTGCATGTTTACTTTCTTTCTTTTTATTTTCCACAAATAGACAGATAGACAGATAGTCTGTCTATCTCTCTGTCTCTCTCTGTCTCTCTGTTTGTCTGTCTGTTTGGCTGTATGTCTTTTTTTTGTAATATCATAGTTAATAAAGTACTGTGATATGTGAGTCTAAAAGATGCAAAGTAAGTTCAAAAGCCGCTAACTGAATGTAGTTTATCTTGTTAATTACTCAATGTGTAATTGCACTGAATATTTTTATAACCTGTTTTTTAATTTATGAGCATTATAATGTCTTTTTAATTTCTGCGTTTTTGCATTTATAGTGTTCTGATTCAAATTTATTTAATCAGTATAGGTGCGACTCACTGAGAATTGCTATTAGATGATTTAGCCAATTTGTAAACAAAATTAGCCAGATCCCACCCAGGGATCAAGGAGTGCATGCAAATTTACTTTTCTCCAAGAAATTACAGTTCAGATGTGTGTTCTTTTGAGACAGACTTGATAGAAATTTGCATAACCTCTGTTTGCTAATCAGAAATTAATTGGTTATTTCCATGTTATTTGTTTATCTGTTTTTTATGTAATTTGATATTCAGCAAAACTACATTCCAGTTCCATCATGTCCCAGTCCAAATGGAACCATATGGTTATTTTGATTTAGTTTTCTGTGGATTTTCATTCAGAATCAATGAAACGATGTGAAAAAAGTTTGAACCATCTAATATCTTAAGAACTATGAGAAGTGATGCTTCTCACGTGATATTTTGTTGCTTAAGCACTGTAAATGCACAACAGATGGCTTTAATGTATGAATAAAGGGATGGATGGAAGAAATTATGGGTTTATTAATGTTTTAATGGATAGATGAATCTCCATTACCATTATCTTCTGTTCACAAAAGTTGTTTGATGTTCCTGAAGAACTTTCCTTGTAGCTTAGATTTTTTTTTTTTTTTTTTTCAGATAAACTATCGGATGTTTTTCCACATGCTTCAATGTTTTCTCTTGTTTTCAGACAATCCTAGTCTTCAGAGTCACGTGCCTGTTACAGTGCAGGTCCTGGATGTGAATGACAATCCTCCAATGATCAACACAGAAGATGAGATCATCATCTGTGAAAGCACCAGAGCAGGACAGGCAAGTCCCAAGACAGTCAAACTGTTTCTCTGTCTCGTCTTCATTCCCTGTCAGTGAAGGCGAGGGAGACGAGTCTCCTTAAAATGAACCTAACAACTAAAGTAATGAAACTAACTGCTTTTTACTTAGTAATAAGCATAATTAATATGCATGTAATGCATGAATATGTATTTTTTGATAAAAAAAAAAAATCAAGCATATTAACAAATGTTAAGTTGGTCATCTGAAAGAGTATAATACAGGTTTGATCAATATGGATTTACATACAAGTCTGCACAGAAAATTCCCTAACAAACCTCCACAGTTCCCTGCCACGAATGGTGTGGGGAAAAAAGTGTGAGTATTTAGAGGGGCTGAAATAGAAAAATGGAAGGGGGTTATATGAATGCTAATCATCTCTCAATGAGAATAAAAATCTGATCAACAAAGCGTGACAGCTCTGACTCACTAAAGCACGCTCCTATTTTCCTACCCACACTTTTCCATTTAATTTTGAAATGCTGTTTTTCACCATCAGCCCAAAGAAAGAGAGGGATGAGAGCGAGAGAAAATGAAGGACAGATGAGGTCAAGCCTATTTTAATATCCCCTGTGTTCCCAACATAAAACAGTACATCCAATTCCAGAAATTATCCACACTACATTACGGGAGTAGCATATTAAAGTGCTTCTGTGCACTTTTCATGTGTTTTAAGTGGAATGTGTACCTTCTGCACCACTAGAATCATCAAACTGACTGAAAAAATAAAGACCATTTTCAAATAGGTGTTGCAAACTCCTCCCCTGCCTGCTATTGGTTGGAAAAACAGATGGTCCCGCCCCCAGAGTCACATCATTTGTTGATCTGGTGTTGCTGAGTGCACTGGTTGAAGATTCAGCTGGTGCTTATGTATATATATGTATCTTAAGTTTTCACTTGGTCCTTCAGAAATCATTTTAATGTTGGTTTGTTGTAGAGTTATTATTAGTGCTCAATAATTAATAATGGTTTTAAAATGTCTTTACTGTCACTTTTGATCAATTAAATAATGTTTTATGTTTTGAATAGATAGCAAACATTGGCTGGCCGTATATCATGTTGTTTATTACTTATCAGAGCGGATGAAACTGAAGATATATAGTTATATATGAAGTATATACAGTATATAGTTTATTATCCTCAACCAATTGTGTGAGGTTTAGTGCAAGACTATCTTTTAGTTTTCAGACTAATGGCAGACTGAGTGCTTTTCTATAAATTATCCTATTTAAAATAAATAAATTGTAAAATGAAACCGATATTGATATAACAACAACATTATTCAAAAAACATTTCCAGTAATTTACAAGCATTAATTTTAACAAATGGCACTGTAAATTTGTCAGTCTTTTCTCATTTGTGGTTTCACACAAGTGAAAGGCAATCCAATTAAAGTCTCCCTCAGTCTGAACCTCTTCAGTTGGAAGGCATTGCTCTTTGCAGGGAGTAGAGCTTAGGGATGTGCAACTCATAATGGATAGCACTCAAGGAATCAAATGCTTGCCTGGTTTCCAAGACAACTCAGACCAACGAACCAGCTGGTTTTGACGCACAAAGCACACAACATTCTGCAGCTGCTGAGATGCCAGCTGAGATTTCTCTGGAGGAGAGGAGGGGGAACAGAAAGAATCAAGCAAAACTATGTTCTGAGCTTTTGAACCCTGCTGAATAAGACATTTATTTAGGATTGGGTCTTCCACATGGGAAACCATATATACTGTGCAATCCACAGTAGAAAAACTTTATCAGTCAACCTTCACCAGAGAGACCCAAAAGCTAAATCAAATCGAAGAAAGTTCACTGTGAAAAGAAAGTATTTGTCATGTCTCTTCTTATTTTGTTCTGTTGATGGCAGGTCATTCAGACAATCACGGCTGTGGATAAAGATGACTTCGCCAATGGAAAGGGATTTTCCTTCTCTTTTCCCGGAGGAGTTCCTGCCAACCCTAACTTTACAATAAAAGACAATGAAGGTATGGATGGAGGATGCAAAAAACATTCATTTCTTCATTTACATATCTGCATGTTTTACAGTCAAGGAAAATGCTTCTGAATGCTACTTTGTGCCTTTTGTCGTAATGGAAGAGAATATTAAACTGCACACATTAACAGGAGCCCATTAGGATTCCCACACATTTTGACTAATGGATTTCAATGACTTTTCCAGTTCAATTTGTGATTATCAGACAAGGATTTTTAAATATCATTTTATAGACACTGCACTCACAAAGAGCAACTAGCTGATGAAATATTTTAGACTTGTTATTATAACTAGAAAAATGTATGTTCACTACAAATATTTCAAAATGCCCTGTAAACCATGAATATCCTGACATTTCCAGGGTTTCTTTAAATATGTATGCATTTGTTTTTGTTTTTTTTTTGCGGGGAGGTTGTGGGTGACTGGAGAATCTTCTTATATGAACAATAAACTTCCCTATTGATGTTGACCAACGTTTAGGTCATAATTAAATGTCGACTGCAAGCTTAAGAAAGATGATTGATGACCGTTTAGATGCAGACGGAAGTAAAATCTCTTATGCATGATTAATGGGTGCTGAGAAGTTAAATCAATGAGCTGTAATGGCATTTCTTCCAATAATCAATGTCACCGTAACATTAGAGTTGTTTATTGCTCTTTCCCTGTTTTTTCTTGTTCTGTGTTTGTTTTGGGCATCTACACTACCAGTCATATATATATATATATATATATATATATATATATATATATATATATTATTTATTTTTTTTAATTTAAGCTATACTTTGGACCAAATAAATACAGGTTTAGTGAGCAGAAGAGACTTCTTTAAAAAAAACAATAAAAATCTTACTTTTCAAAAACGTTTGACTGGTAGTGTATATGACGTGAAGAATGTTGTTTTGTTTTTATTCATTTTCATTGATTTAAGTCAACATGCAATAAATCTTTTCACTTTCCAACTGTTTTTTTGGGGTGATTGTTCACCTTATTTAAACCCTGCAAATGTGCAGTGGTTTGCCAGTTTTAGCTGGTCTTCCAGTCTGGTCAAGCTAAAAAATAAAAAAAAACACACCTAAAACCCCTCTAAACTGGCCAACAGACCAGCTAAGACCAGAAAACTGGTTTATACTCATTTTAAATGTGTTTTCCAGCATTGGTTGTTCATTTAGACCCTCCACGAACTGGCACTTTTATTCTTCCCTGTGGCAATATCACTTCTTGTGACTCTGTAGCACCTTGCGTGAACTTAAAGTGACTGTGAAGTTTTTGTACTCCTCCAGCCACTGCATTTCCAAAATGCAGCTCAAGCATGGTGGGCACGGTTTATTTCCCTCATCGCTGTCCCTCACTGTCGAAGTGATTCCTTTTGAGGGATTATGGGTCTAACCTCGCACAGTAGTTCAGTCCCTGTTGCTGTCGAATGAATTACCAGCTCCCTAAACTCCTGAAGCGACAGCCTTAATGCAATACTCACAGATGGCTTCTGGCTGAAGGTTACCATGGAGACCACTCTTATCCGAGGTGTGCTGCTCCTGGGTCCAAATCTGGACCCTGAAACCAGTATGGGATTGAAGAAAGGATGGGGAAAAGGGGGTTAGAAATCAGTTTCTGAAGGATACTTTATTACGTTTTTATTGAAGTTCATATTTATTTTAATTAGGGTTGTCAATTTAATTAATGAGAGCAAGCTAGACAAAATCAAAATCAGCTAGACATAGAGCAGTTGGAGGAAGCATACACAATGTATGTATTTTTCAAATCTGTTCTACCTTTAACTTGCCTCAGCTTCTTAAAAAGGTGACGCTCATGGCGTAAGCTGCTAAAAAAACAATGACACTTGATGCAGAAGCCAAAGATGTATCTTTAAAGCATTTGTACAAATTTAAATTTTGCAGAAAGATTACCTGATTACAAAATGGACTGATATGAAACATATCAAATCAAACAATATTTTGACTTTTAAAGCTGTTTTATCCATTCAGATCATTATAATCAAAAAATATCTTGCAAATATTGATACACAATCAATGCAATGTAATGAGCAGATCTTATAATTAATTGGATACATTTTTTTTAATGATTAACAATTAATCATTTTAATTTACATAAATGCTTTAGGGATAGTAAATGATAATGTTATGTAGTTTTAGTAAATAAAGAAGTTAAAATCTTTTTGAATGAAACCAATTTAAATCAGTTTTTGTCCATTAATCAGCATAATGTGTAATTAATTAATTGGATGCACTTTTTAATTTTAATCTAGATGAACTATTAAAAACAGATGGATCTTTTAAGGGGTAGAAAATGATAATGCAATGTGATTTTAGGAAATAAAGAAGTTATGATGTTACATTTGTGATGAGAAAATTCTTAAATCATGCAAATGATGCTACTTTCAAAAATAATTGCTGGTAGGGAAGAGCAGAAGTGAAGCGGATCAATGTTATATTGGTAGACAGAATGACTGAGAATGTCATGAGTTCCACTCCTTTCCTATCGAGCTGACTGCAGTATGAAGTTTACTTCATTTATCCAAGTGGTACTCAGTGTAAGTCTCTCTCTCTTTCTCTCTGTCTACTTCTCACACGGTCTCTCGCTCTTTAATCTCCCTCCACTGGGACACGCCACTTTTTACCGGTCTAAGAATTATCAGCTCTTGCCACGGGTGGTCGATGTCGACGTGTGCTGCTCTTATTGTGTCTGTAGAGAGACTCCAAGTAAGTGAAGCCCCCTTGTCAACAAAGACCCAAAGTGCTTCAAATTTAGTAATAATACCCATCTTTACAAGTGCTGTAAAAGAGCAAATGGTCTTTATGGAAGTACTTTAGCTCGTTGTATCTAAATGGCTGCTTTGTGGTGAAAAGTAAACACATTTTAACACGCTGCCTTACTTTTTTCACCTTTGACTTTTTAAGGCATTCAATGGAATTACACAAGCATTGCAAAATAAATATGATTTCCTTCCATCTTCATTTCTGGATTTATAGGTGCAAATTTATTTGGTACGCAGGGAAGAGGAGGCTAAATGGACTAAATTATTGTCTGTTCACGTTTTGCTTTATGAACGAGGTCTCTGTGTGAATAACAATGTAAGATGGAGGGCCCCAGAGCGCAAAGCAGGACCCTTGCACGGATATTCAGTTTGATTATGTTCTCTAGTCAATTGCGCTTTGTAGTGGAGCCGAGGGTAATTAGAAAGGTAATATTCATGAGCGAGCTTATGAATGGCATGGTCAAAAACATGCTGAAGGCATGCAAACGTGAAATCTCAGAATCATTGGCATGCTAATCAGAGCCACCTTTGCACACACACACACACACACACACACCCTCTTAAAGGAACAGTAAACCCAAATATTGTATGTGTTTATTTGTCAGTTATTTGGAAAAACAATATATAACTTGCTGCTTAAAAAATCCTATTTATTTAATATGTATACAGTTTTATGATAGATAGATAGATAGACAGACAGACAGACAGACAGACAGACAGACAGATAGACAGATAGACAGATAGACAGATAGATAGATAGATAGATAGATAGATAGATAGATAGATAGATAGATAGATAGACTTTTTTAATAAACATCTAAATATATAAATCATTATTTATTTAGTTATTTATTTATATTTCCATATACCTTCTTTTTTATGCTCCAGAAGAATGTCCGCAAACGAGTTTGGAACAATATGAACGTGAATAAATAATATATTAAAGAGACAGATCATTTTTGGATAAACTTTTCTTTTAAGTGGAAATCTCTACCAAACAATCCCAGATATATATATTTTTTATTTTTCTCCACACCTCATTATTTCTCACTCCTATCCGCTATTGTTAGTTGTCTCTGTTTCTCTCACTCTCTGTCTATCCCTCCTGTTTCCCATCTGTCTCTGATAGAATCTCATCCTATTTCCATCAGCTTTTTACGCTGGTATCTTTAGGCCTTTAAGGAGACGTGACTCTCGTCTACCGCAGCCTTGTTTTAATATACAGTCAGTGTCTGAGAAGGCTTTTCTTATATTGGGTGTCAGTCGGTTGGTGGGCGTCTGGACAGGAAACCAGATAGACTGTAAACCAAGAAGTAACTGGAGAAATTAGTCATTATTCAGTAATTATAATCATTATTATGATGATAAACATAAGGCCGCTTCCTAAGAGGAGGATGCTGATAGTAATGCAATACTGTCTGAAGATAACATAATGAGTAATAAGCGACCAGATGACCATGATAAAATATGTGGACAGGATATCTTTTCAATATAATGCAAGTAAAACGGTCTAGATGTGGTTCATAAGACTCATATGATAGCTTTATGTGAGAAACAGACAACAATTGAAGCCGTTTTTCTCTTTTAACCTCAACATCCGGCCTAGCTGCCGATGGTGCTTTCATGAAAGCTTGATAGAGTAGCAATGTGTGATTCATGAATAGATCATTGTTTTGAGTTGAATCATTGCAGTGAATCAGTAGATCCAGTTCACAAAATGATTCAGACTCAGTTTAGCCATGTAGATTATTTATGAATAAAAACAAATGGCTTTATTGTTATTACTTTGTGTTAGTTCGCTTGATATTTTTTGCAAAATATGTGAGAAGAATAGATTGACTTTCATTGGACTTTTAAAGTATCTTAATCTAATGTATCTAAAGACTGTGATATTTATCAGTATGGAAATGAAGGCCGGTGGTCTGGATTAAATCATGAGTGGTGCTTGAAGAAAAGATCTTGGGCATTTCTCTGTCTCATCTCTCTTTCATTCACACACATATGGTATTGTTTGCCTTAGCTCTAGATCGCCCTCAGGCAAACAGCAGGATCTTCAGGCTGCCCACACCACGGCCCTCAACACTTCTGCCTCCTATTGAGTTTAAAGCCTGCCGGTGCTCAGGAGAGAAGAGCTCTGCTTACATACTGTGTACTCAAGGGTATAAGTGTTTTTTATTTCTCACGGTGTGGTTTTTATCACAACTCTGTGGTCACAGCTTTGTTTGCAAAATGATCTGTATGATGCCATTTTTATTTTTACATTTTTGTTTGAAGCAAAGACACCAGTATGCCTCAGGCATTTAATGAGAGCATTGAATTATATTAAATTGAATTGTCCTTTTTAAACTGAATATTTAATTTTATTAATGAGAGAGAACAACTCTCATGAAAGTCCACATTGCAACTTCTTCTGACCAACAATCGCCCTGTTACAGAGGAATAGACAGACATGGAGAGCAAGATTGTTTTGTTTTTGTGGGTCATTCAGGAGTTTATCTAAAGTCATTTTTGCTGAAAATTATACACACAAATTATACTGAAATAATGAATATCTCAGACAATAAAGTGGACTATCTGTTGGATATCTGGTTAACTTCAGTTATCTTGAACTTGAGATTTATTTATTAACCCATTGTTGTGTAAATATTTCAGCCAATATCTTGTTTTCTGAATAGATGATCACTATTTTTTTCCCCACACCAGTTTATTACTGTGCTATTTGTTTGTTTACCACAGCTGTAGACACTGTTTTAGATGGTTTGGAAAATATTTAGTATGTCACTATTATCTTTACTATGTCTACTTATTGGTTAAATATTGATCTTAAATATTTTTTATTGAAATTATTTTATTATTTAATAAGATAATGCTGCATACATATTTGACAAAAGTAATTTTTGTAATGAAATTGACTTTCTTAAAAAAGGATGCATGGGTGGATGGATCTCACAAGTGTTAGTTAGTTATAGATATGGGTATATGAAACTAATTATTAGGATTACAAAGATGCTGCTCAGATTGAGTGGCTTTCTGGCTCTGAATGAAAAGATTTTAGTCAAACAAAGATGTTCAAAATAAATGAGGTCTCCCCGGCTGGCACCTGGTTTAGGCTGTTCTTCAAACGTGCTACCTCAAAGTGTCAACTTTATTTATTTATTCATAACAGACGCTGAATTTGAGTGAGAAACATGACCTAACTTCACAATTACTCAGAATTAGTCTTCCCTTGATCATTGTGTTGGGTCCAAATCATCACGATGACATTTTCTTTTCCCTTTTTTTTCACGGGCAATTAAACCAGCGCTCAGATCTCTAAACGACCCAGTTACTTTAATAGATCAATTGATTGCTGAAGGCATCTTTTTGCACGTTTGCATACAGAAAGACCTTTCTAGTACAGCCCCTCATCAGAGGAGTTGAAAGCTGTTGCTGTCAGGCTGATGATATTTGGGAATTTTAATTAGTCGGAGTGTCACTCAGATATCCTGCCACTGCAGTGAAGGTTGAAGTGTTGTTATGTGACAGAACGTGGCTGTTTTCCCACTGAAAGCTGCTTTTTATTGCTTCACGATGATCATTTTTATTTTCAGTGATTTTTTTTTTCCATTAGTTGTTTAAGGAGGAAGATAAATCAGGGGATTTTCACACATTATTGCTGAGGTTAGGGAATGCCGCAGTATTGTTTAGATATTTTCTAATTCCATTAAATACTTTATTTCAATTCTTTTATAACTTATTAACCACACTATGCTGAGGCTTTAAGTTCTTTGAAATCAGAGACCAAACAGACTGTAACCACTTCCCCGACGATTACGAGCCAAAGAACCAGTTTTCGTGCTATGTAGCACCATTGTTTTTGTTGTGTAGTTAACATGAACTAACAATGGAAAATAATTCTCAAACATTTATTAAGTATAGTTAATGTTAATTTCAGCATATACTAATACATTATTAATATCAAAGTTGTATCTATTAACATCATTTAATGGACCTGAGCTGATATGAACTAACAATATATTAAGTTGTAGTTTTATTATCTAATATTAACAAAGACGAATAAATACTGTAATAAATAAAGTATTAGTAAATTTTAGTTAATGCATTAACTAATAACTAATTAGACCTTACTTAAAAGTGTTACTGGTATTTTAGTTACTTGCCACATTTTTTTAAGCTTATGAAATATTTATATTTTATATTAATATATTTACAGCAAAAATAGCAAATAACAATACACATGAAAAAGAAAACAAGAAATGCAGTACACAAGAAAAGTGTAACTTATTCTAGTTCACCTTCTTTTTTGTTGTTGTTATTGATATTGAATAGCGAATGCCCTTTCATGTTGACTTTAAATTATTGCTCTCCTGTGCACATTTCTACGCAGTTGCTAGGGTGTTCTGTGTTGTTGTTAGGGTGATTCTAGTCCTATGGTGCAAGTCGGTGGAATTTTTTTTCCATCTGTTTCATCGCATGCCAGAGAAAATGCTTAAAAAAGTCTGCTTAGAAAAATAACACCCCTACAAGGTGTTTGAGGTTTTATTCAAATGGTGAAGGATGAATTATTCGCTGGAGTTTAATATTTTAGGCTTGGATTTTGTTCAAATCCCTAACCTTGAGTATGAGCCATAGAAACAGTGCTGCTTTCCATATAGACCCTCATGAATAAAAGCTTTGCTACAAGTGCACAGACTGTGTTGCATAACAGACATTTGGGGGGCTGCTTTTGACAAGGATAAATGATTAAAAACGATGGACTTAAAACAAGCTTGTAAATATCGAGCCGAGAAACAGCATGCGCACCAAGCGCCTGCCAAACGTTTGTGTAGTAAGCAGTTTTTTCCATCAACTCACTCGTTCAGAACCAACCCAGTTTAATGGTAGAAATGACAGTATTCGTATCAAATACAATCAAAATGGCCCTTTTTCCTGCTGAAGTGGGCAAAATGTGATGACCTGCTCACCACGGGACATCTGTTTGCCCCGCTTCAGATTAAATATGAACTAAAAGACCAGTTTTGGGAGCTGGAAGCTGAAATACTAGAGACAAAATGACCGAATTCAATTCTAGACACGTTGGCTTGTGTGTCGTATTCATCTTCATGCAAGTATTTCAAAAGCATCTATAATCTGCAACAAATAACTGAAGTATATTCATCTTTGCAAAGAAGAGCTGATTGACATCGCAAGCGCTTGACACCTCAAATGAGCCTTTTGACAGAGTTGAGTGAAGCAGCTAATCGAAAACGAATTAATTGGCTGTGGAGTGCTAGCTGCCAATCAAACAGCAAACACATTATTTGACCAATAGAAATTAATTCCATTGAAGGTGTTTGGAAGCGTTGTGTGTGATAAGGTTGAGTAAGGCCTTGTTTTCCCCCAGATCGATTGTAGGTTGGATGTTTTCCGGACTGAGATGTTGGCAGATGTGAAGGTGGTGGTTCCAGTCTGGCTTTGTCCAGGACATACAGCTTATTTTCTCACATGTCAGTTTGAGCAGTGTTGCAGTGCAATTAGAGACAGTGTGCTGTCAGCCACCAGCAGGTGAGGACGACACGTCAACACAAATTACATACATAACATATTATATTATATTTCACACTTAGAATGCTTTTCTAAAGGACAGTCGTGGCCTAGTGGATAGAGAGTTGGACTTGTAAGCCGAAGGTTGTGGGTTCGAGTCTCAGGTCTGGCAGGGATTGTAAGGTGGGGGGAATGAATAACCAACCCTCTCTCTCCACCCTCAATACCACGACTGAGGTGAGACCCTTGAGCAAGGCACCGAACCTCCAACTGCTCCCCGGCGCCGCAGCATTGCTCTGGGTGTATGTTCACTCGGATGGGTTAAATGCAGAGCACAAATTCTGAGTATGGGTCACCATACTTGGCCACACACCACTTCGCTTCCCTTTTTTTTTTGTTGCTACCTCCAGACCAAGAGAAACCAACTTTTAAGTCAAGAAATTTAAGTTGTGTCTGAGTTAAGTTTTAAGTTAAGTCTGACAAAAATAAATAATGCATTGCCTCTTTGGGCTTTCTTACATTTCTGACCTTGCAAGCAATATTTCTTGTATCTTGTAATGTCTGCCGTGAACAAGATTTTGACATCAAATTCATAAGGGAGTAGATTTCAGCCTTTGCATCTCTCTTGTTCTTTCTGTCTCTCTTTTTTTTTTTGATCATGCATTATAGTACATTGTTTAGAAATGTGTATTCTCTGTAGTGTGTCTCTGTGATTATTTATGGGACACAGTTGGGTGCCAGGAGTAAGAGCTTTTTCTGTCTGTGCAGGTGTTTAATGCTGCTGGCAGGAAATGCTTTTCGTAGCAGCAAGACACAGCAGCAGCTTCTGACATACCCATATGTGTGCATTATCCATGTTAAAATCCATATGTGTGTGCACATCCACATGACATGTAATGCATTAGAAGTATCTGTCAAGTAATATGGACCATATTTAAGCATGTTGTTTAGAGGGGAAGAGAAATACAATAACACTCTAACATTTTATTGTTAATATTAATTTTTTTATTATTAATATTATCACTGTATATAAGCATTATCACACAAGCAAGAGCAGCTATTAGGATCAATAGTGTAAATGTCATATGTTTTCTTAGTTGAACTGTCAAACAACAGTTCAACTAAGAAACATTAATATCAAGTAACTTGCTTTTTAGATACTATTGCTCAACTTTGGTTTTGCTTTGTTGCGAAAATAGTGTAGAGGTTAGAGGTTTAGACATAAAGACAGTATCTTGTTTCATTCTTGAATGAATCTGTTTTTGAACAAATAGTTTGAATGGATGATTCAATGACTCACTCAAAGATGGTCACTTGTTTCATTCCTAAATGAGTCTGTGTTTTTGAACAAATCGGTTGGAAGACTGATTCAATGACTCACTCAAAAACACTTGTTTCATTCCTGAATGAATCAGTTTTTTTTAGCAAATTGGTTGGATGAATGATTCAGTGACTCACTCAGAAATGTAGTCACTTGTTTCATTCATGAATTAATATGTAAGTATGTCTTTGAACAAATTGGTTGAGTGTATGATTCAATGATTCATGGGTCACTTGGTTAAGTCCTGAATGAGCAAGTGTATTTGAATCAGTCAAATGAGTGGTTCAGTCACTTACTCATAAAGACCTGCACTGTTTCATTCTTTAATGAATCAATGTTTTCTAGCAAATTGATTGAATGAATGATTCAATGACTCGCTCACAAAGGCAGTCACTTGTTTAATTCCTGAATGAATAAGTGTATTTGAATTTGAATCAGTTGACTGACTCATTCAATGACTTACTCGTAAAGACCGCCACTGTTTAATTCCTTAAAGAATCAATGTTATTTATCAAATCGGTTGTATTAATTATTCAATGACTCACTTATAAAGACTTTCAGTTGCATTCATGAATGAATCAGTGTTTTTAAACTAACTGGTTGAATGAATGATTCAATGACTTACTCAAGCCACTTATCGCCACCTACCTTTGTGCCGGCAAATGTTGTGATCAATGACAAATGTTGGTAATATTCTTTTTTTCTCTCATTTACATATTGCATAAAACATAATATTGCATTTAATTTTATAGGTAAAATGTATAAAATGATTCTGGATTTAATGTAATAGAAGTATTTTACCCAGAGGTTGATTAAGAGTGATTTTGTTTAGAAATAATACCTCTTTGTGAAGTTAAAAGTTGATATAAAGTGATTTTACTCAAAAGCAGCTGTCTATCAGGAGTCTGTAATATGCCACATAGGCCTCTAATGGACTTGAATTCAAATGTTGCTCAGATCAGAGGTGCCGTGCCCCTCTCTCTTGCTATTTGACTCATTTACTGCTCAATTTCATTTGATTTGCCTGTATCTTTGTCCATCTAGCATCCCTTTCTCTGAATGTTTAGAAACATAGGGATTGCTGGAGGATGTGATGAAGTTCAGAAAGAGTGAGATGGAGGCTCATTAGGTTGATTCTCGGGTTAAGAGCTTTGCTCGCTTTGCTGTAGGCGGCCAGCATTAGACAGACCTCGCTTGTTCAGGTCTCAGAGAATGTGAGTTCTCCCATTAAAAGCCCATCTGTGGGAATGGGGCTCCTAAATGCTCTGAAACGGCACACTCGGGCAGAGAGCTTCAGCGAGAGTGGCCTGTGCTCAAACCAGGCTAATTTAATATAATGATCTCTTATCTGCCCTCTTTCTCCCTCTCTGTTTGTCCTCTCGTTCTCTCTTAGTCTCTGTCTTTATCATCGTCTGTTATCGCTCGCTCTCATTACTTCTGGTTACTTCCCTCGTATTTCTCTCGTTTTCTTCTTTTTTATTCATTTTCAGTTTTTCATTTCAATTTAATTAATCATTGTTCTGTTACCATTTATTTGCCTTTTGTGTGTCTTTGACTTTGGGCACTTTTAGCCCTGTGGACTTGTACAAAACAAAAAAAAGAAGCTCCTTTGAAACACTTTTCATCCTTTTTTTTTTTCAACTAACAATGTCCAACAGAGTTTGTATGCATCACAAGAAAATCATTTTGCCACAACCATTATTTCTTTTGTCCGCAAGCTGACCGCCAGCTTGAACAGTAGTGCATATTGTTACAAAAGTTATATTTTAAATAAATGCTGTTCTTATTTTTCTTACTTTTTACCTATAATTTCACATTTGAGTCCCTACCCCTGAGAGACTCTCTGCATGTCCCTGTTCAGGTGTCACAGAACCCACGCTCTTTTACGGATTAAAAATAAAAGACTAATAAAATATAAGGTAAGGTAGTAAATAAGTGTATAATAGCACTGTCTGTTTGCTTATGTGCATCAATCCGAGTGTAAACGGTGAGAGATGTTCGGGCAGGTGAAAAGCATTTGGTTAATGGTGAATATTGTCCTAAAAGCAGCAAAATAGTTTTCAGCATTGATAATAATCAGAAATATTTCTTGAGAGTCAAATAAATTGTAATGATTTCTAAAAGTGACAATGTCACAAAGTGACACGTGACACTGAAAACTGGAGTAATGATGAAGAAAATTCTGCTTTGCATCACAGGAATAACTTTATACTTTATATTTTTATTTTGATCAAATAAATTCAGCCTTGATGAGCAGAAGATATTTATTTCAAAATCATTAATAATTGTAATGTTTCCAAACTTTTGGCAGGTACTTTAACAATAATAACAATTCTATATACTTTACTATAATATATTATAGTACTTTATTACAATTTATCATATTGTTAGGATTATTAAATGCTGCTTTTTATTTTTACCAGACAACAGTATGTATTATTACAATATGAGATATATCAATATTTTTGTGCTAAAATGTATATTTTTGATAATACGTGCCGGGGGTGTGGTCAGATTTTTCTTCTTTTTTGTCTCTAGCCGATCACCTGTATATGTAAGTGTCAATGCATTTAAGAAAAATACAAGACAGTTAAAATCATCATTTTGCTACACTTTTGCTGCACCTTTGGCTCAGAATGCATTTTGAAACTCACATTGCATTTTGCTACAATTATCCCGCGGTCTTACAATGAAAATGCAATCCCAAGTATCCTACCATCTGAAGCCATCTGATAGCTGTGCGAGTGCTTTCTAACTAATTGTGACCTTATCTGTGTGTCTGTCCGCAGACAGCACTGCCAGCATCATCGCCAGACGGCGGCGGTTCCACAGACTGACCCAGGAACTGTATGAGCTCCCGGTGGTGGTGTGGGATGACGGGGAACCCATCCTGAGCAGCACCAGTACCCTCACCCTCAGGGTGTGTTCCTGCCAGAGAGGCACCAGACTGAAGGTCTGCCAGGAAGAAGCATTCCTCTCCTCCGCAGGGCTCAGTATGGGCGCTCTCATAGCCATACTGCTCTGTGTGCTAATTTTACTGGGTGAGTTAAACCTGGAAATGATGCCAGAGTAGTTTGCCAGGGTCAGTGAGATATATAAATACTCAAACACATCATTCAGATTATTAAAAAACAACATAATTAGAAACACATGAACATGGCCAAAAGAAATATACTGTATAGGAAGTCAGTATAAGTGCTGTTGTTAAAGGTAATGTAATATGGTATGTGCAAAGCTTTTAACTTATTTAACATACATATTTTTAAGTAAAACAAATATTAAGAATTAATAATCTAATGCAGGGTTTTGTAGGGTTGTGGATGTTAGGTGATAATATTATTGATTAATTTAAATGAATGATTGGTAAACAATAAAGAAAGTAAAAATAGTAAATAATGTTTACTAAAATAATATATATAACATTATATAATATACAATTCAAGTAAATTAAACAATATCATTATTAGTAGTATTATTAGTGCAATGATACTGATACTATATATACATAAATATAATGTTATTGCTTAGTATTAAAATGTTAATATTAATGTTATTAAAATGACTGGTGAATAATTGTAATTTTTTTTAATAATTACACATTAAAAATAGCAAATAATGTTTAAATAAAATGGAATACAATATAAAATCAATTTAATTAAAAACATATTTTCTGAAAAAATTATATATATTATATATATATATATATATATATATATATATATATATCTATATATATATATATATATATATCTTTATTCTGCATTATATAATATTTATTTTAAATAAATTTTATGTTTATTTACTATATTTATATTTTTTACATTTAATAGAATTTAATCATGTAAAACAATATTTAATTCTAAATAAGTAAATAGTAAATAATGTTTAATAAAATATATAATGTCCTAATATTTTTAATTTAGTGGATCTGAATAATAAAAAAAATAAGAATTTTCTTTTTTTTTTTTATGCATATTTTGGTAAATCAGATGGGTTTTCTTTAACTATTGCCCATTTATCACCTTTCCAGTTTTAGTATTCACAGCAGGATTCTGGCATTCATTGTCATAATTCCAGTTGATCCAGACCTGTTTAACTCTTGACTTTTCATCTTTCACCTTGTAAACCTGTGGATCAAAAGCAAGGGGCGTACTTAAAAGATTTCACGGGTCCCACAACAGCAGGTGAAGGGTCATGACCGCATCAAAATGTCATGAAGAGAACACTGAAGAATGTTTTAGTATTCACAGCAGGGCAGAAAGTGTTGAGCAGGAGGACAGCATGAATAAATGAACACCGTGATGAAAATATGATAATACAGTTATAATCCAGTAAATTAAAGTGTTATAGCCTACTACAATCTACAGTAGTAGTCATACATTTCTGTTGTTGAATACATACACATTTTATAAATAAATGTTTCTTTATTTTTCACTTCTATTAGCCTATACTAAAAAAAAGAGTATGATATATTTTATTAAATATTGTGTACTTTTTAACGTACGTTTAAACATAATTTTATATTATTTAGTTATATTAAATGATAAATATGGTAAATGAACAATTATTTGAATTATTTAAATAAAATAAAAATATTACATAATATAGAATAAACATTGTAGATGTTAGAATTAGTGCTGTCAAATGATATATTTACATGTTTATATATATATATATATAAGTGTGCACCCTAGATTTGTAACGTAAATCATTTATAAACCTATGCCAACACAGAACACACATCAACATATTTCTATGCGATTTGTTGTACATCGCGATTTCGAAATAAAAGTGTAAACCCTCGCTCTGAGTTTGCATGTGAAATGAAATGATTTAACGTCGTTGAATCACGCTGTAAAGTGAAACTACACCATACCGTTGGCACCCTCTGCTGGTAGGCTATTTGTTATAATAGGCCTACATAATGTATTGTGGTTATGTTCATATTATAGGCATATTGATGTGTGTGGTTCAATAAAACCATGTAATTATTATTGCCTATTTGTCAGTTTATATGTAATGATAGTCATATTAGAGCCTCGTTTTTACTTAGGTGTATTTGTATTAGCCTACTAAAAAATATCAGATTACTCAATTGTCAAAATAATCAGTAGATTACTTGATTACAGCCCTAATCAAGTTACAGCTCTAGATTAGTTCAAATATGTCAAAATACAACTGCGTTGTTTTACTTTTTGTGATTCTGTCATTGAAAATTTCTTTAAAATAGTATTAAAATATCGTGAACCATATATAGCCCATACATTTCCAAGTGTATGATATAGCTTTCATTCTTCAGGTCAATCATAAGTAATAAGGAAAGTGATAACTTAGTATCCTTTCAAATGTTATAAGTCATTGCATTTTTTTGCATGTGCTGCACTTTATTTGTACCATTTTGTTGAATTAGTTTATGTATTAGAATTTGAAAGATAATAATGATGTTGTTTGATAAGTTCGATCTCTGATTTTAGCCCTTGAAAACCAAAAAGTAGTGCTTGAAGTCCTTGAAAGTCCTGGAATTTCATTTTGCAGTATCTGCACGAACCCTGTTTAAGTTTTACAGTTTTTATGTTTTTTTTTTGTATTATTATTTTGCTTTAACCCCTGATATACATACATATATGGGTATATTTAAAAGTAGTAAATAATATTTTATATCATAATATAAATAAAATACTTATATAATATTATAACCCAAAATATATAGAGCAAGACTAATGAAATGGAAGAAGAATTGAGGAAAGTGACAAAAGTAAAGTATATTTTACAGAAAGGGTCGTGGTAAATGTAGAAAACAGTATAAAACAACAGATGTGTGGATATTTGCGAACACTAAGGTGTGAGAGACTCCGAGTGAGCCGCTGACAGGTTTGTACCTCTCCTCCTCTCATGGGCTGCTCTCATCCCTTTCCTCCCTCTCTCCGGGCCTGGATGGATGGGTTAGGTCTCACCTCGCAGCTGTGATGCTCTATCCTGTTCAAAAGCGAGAGGTTTTCAGCACTCACCCAAGCTGCTGTTGGGGCTAAATATAGTCCTGAACCTCGCTCCATTCGGCACATCCCTGCTCAAACATGCCTCTGTTTGCTCCTGCTAAAATCTACTTGTTGATAAAATCTCCCTCCTACCACTCCGCAAATCTGCTTGGTAGATTTACTGGCTTTCGCAGAGCTGATTACATCGAGATACTTGTTTGTTAGCAAACACTTAACAGAATGTTTTGCTTTTTCCGTTTTGTGTAACAGCACAATGGTGTGGTTGCTGTGCAATATTCATACAACAGAATGCAATATGTTTCATTGTCTTTCTGTCTACCAAAATTGCCAAATTTGGACAGCATTCAGAGCTGGAGTCAAGATCACATATTACAAGACCCAAGCAATTTCGCTAGTTAGGAAAATCCACACACCATATATAATAAAAACGATTTATTTCGAAAGTATTTATTTATAAATAATAATCATTTTTAATGATTTGTTTCGTTTAGAGTGTATCTGTATATATGTCTTTTCAAGATTTAAGATGTTGTAAATTTACTATTTTAATGGTATTTTAAGATTTATTTAAATTAAGATTTAAGATGTTTTAATATGAGAATTTAATTTACAATCCCCATATAAAATGTAATGTTATTAAATATACACAAGTATGTAACTTGTACGTAATGTTATTCATATATATTTCACATGTATATGACATTAGAAATGGGGTCATGTAAAAGTGCTTTCGTGTCAGCTGATAGTGTATCAGTGAAGTGAAAGCTCATCTAGACTAATGTGCGATATTGACTTGCTGTTCATGTATCGTGGCTCTTTCCATTCTAATGGGATATGAAAGAATCATCATTCATTTGCACTGATCTCTGGCCCCTGATGTGTTTGCTTGTTCATGCATTGACGATGCTTCACACCTGCTTTTCCCTCATCCTGATAAAGTTCTGCACGTCTCCTACTGCGTGACACATTCACCGTAGTGCCGTAATGTTCCCTGGAGGAATTATTCACTGTTAATAACATTGATCAATTATTTTTAGTTATTTATTTATTTCAGTTTTCCAGTACTTGATGTGAATATGTTATGTACCTTCAAGCTCTTAGCAAAATTTTCCACAGCTCCCAGTGTTATTTAATAAGCACAATGCAATTATCTCCCATTCCTGTTGATTTTTACAATATCACGATTCAGGACTAATTTTTCATCTTTTTAGAGGGCAATGCGTTCAATTTAACCCCCTGGTGCATTTTGTATTTTTAAGGGATTTTGTTATACTAAATTATATTTATGGAATAGTTATGATCCATTTATTACCTTAACCACTTTTTGAAATTAAGTTAAATAACCACCTGAAAATTAAATTTCCATCTTAAACGGTTGTAAATTCTGAATTCTTTGTATCACAGACTTAAGTTCAGTGGTTTATATATATATATATATATATATATATATATATATATATAGGAAGACACTTTGCAGATTATTTCTGAAATTTTCACCCAAAAAAATTTAAGTAAAAATAATATTTTAAAAAGTTAAAGATGTTTGTGTACAATTATGAAAAATATTATTTTAAAATTTATATGAAGTACATACTTCCCAAAGCATATTTTACTCTAAAAAAAAAAAAATTATAATAATAATAAATCAAATCCACAAATCTAAAAACAAAGTGAAGGAATTTCAGCTGAAGGAAATTGGCTTCCCATTTATTTCCGATGCTGTCATTTTTTACCATAAACAGTACTCAAAAGTGACTTTTTTTTCAGTATAATTTAACATTTTCTAATCATGTCCATGATTTTTATTTTTACATTTTTTCTGTGTGTGTGTCTGTGGTTGTGCGTGTATTCACATAGCAAGTGCAAAACATTTACCAAGTTTCATACCATTCTTAAAAAATTAATCTCAAAAAAAAAAAATAATAATTAAATATAGGGTTCATTTGTTTGCTCTGTTTTTTGGGGGGTTTTTTTCCAACGGTGTATGTTTATATGATGAAACAATATAATATATAATGAGAATTCATGTTTATGAATATTAATCAGTTGTGCCATTTTATTTTATATAATCAGCAGCATTTCTCTTGTTCCTCACAGCCATCGTGATTCTCTTTATTGCACTGCGACGAAGCAAAAAGGAGCCGTTGATCATCTCGGAGGAGGACATTCGTGAGAACGTGGTGACGTATGACGATGAAGGAGGTGGAGAGGAGGACACCGAGGCCTTCGACATCATCGCCCTCCGGAACCCAGCCGCCGCTGAGGAGCTCAAGTTCCGTCGGGACGTCCGGCCCGAGTGCATCCGCCCGTGGTCATCACGGAGACCGGCCCGTAGCCGTCTCAGCCCCTCATCCCTGGACATCGATGAGGAAATGGACGTCGGGGAGTTTATCAAACAGAGGGTGGCCGAGACGGATCAGGATACTAGCGTACCGCCCTACGATTCTTTACAGACCTACGCCTACGAGGGTCAAGGGTCACCAGCAGGCTCCATCAGCTCGCTCGGGTCGGCTGGAGCGCATTCCGAACTAGACTGCAACTCCCTGGACAACTGGGGTCCAAAATTTGAGAAAATAGCAGAGCTTTACGGAGAAGAAGTTGAAACGGCGTCCGAATCCACTGAAAAGGCAGAGTCGGAGAAGCAGACATAAGTATTTGTCAACGTAAGAGAAAACTGTGATAACTAAAAAAACGAACAAAACACTGCTCTTTTTCGACATCCGCCGTCACGGTTTCATCAGTACAATATGACGCTCCTGGCCTGCTACGCTGCCGTAATTCTACAGCTGTAAAGTCAGACTGACTGCCTTTTTTCTCTCGTTTCTTTTGGATGTTCGGAGCGCTAAATCCCAACAAAACAAGAATGATTTTGAAAAGAAAATCGAATAAAAAAAGAATAAAAAAACTAAGGAAGCTATTTTATCTGGTGTATATTTTTTATTGCTCAATAAAGTCCTGAATTCCTGACACATCCTTCACTGTTGTCTTTTTAAAGAAATATCTATTTATTTTTCTGATGGAAACATTTTCAGGCTGTTCAAAAAATAATTAATTCTTGTTTGATGCCTTTAAAAATCTAATATTTTAGAGATAAAGCACTAATTGTGAACATTTCTCACCAAATCAGCTGCTTCATTTTGTAGTTAAGGGCCAATGAACACAGAATATTTTTTTATTCTAAAATTAATTAGAAATGAATTAGAAATATATATATATATTAGTGCTGTCAAACGATTAATCGCGATTAATCACATTTGAAATAAAAGTTTTTGTTTACATAATATGTGTGTACTGTATATATTAATTTTGTATATATAAATATAAACACATTCATGTATATATTTAAGAAAAATATGTTGTTTATATATTAAATATATATAGAATCAGAATCAGAATCAGAAAGAGCTTTATTGCCAAGTGTGTTTGCACACACAAGGAATTTGTCTTGGTGTTATGAGCTTCCAGTACAGAAAGTACAAACATAGTGCAGACAACATATAATTAAGGTGATATCAAAATATATATAATATAAGAATAGAAATGTATATACATGTAAATATATTCAAAATACATATATGCATGTGTTTGTATTTATATAAATATAATAAATATACACAGTACACACACATATATTTTGTAAAATTATGTATATATTATGTATATAAATTATATATTTATATATATATATACTCTTTATATATATACTTTCCGATGCAGTTTCATGTGACATTTTCCCTAATTTTCTTTGTATAAGTTACTTTCAGTCAATTACCTACACGCTATATTTCCCACTAGAATATATTAGAGTAGACTGACGTATTGAATGTTACTTCAAGCTTCTCTACTCCACCGCATCATTCAATTTTATTGTGGAAATCGTACTGAAAATCATCTAAACCCTGTTGGCCCAGATTTGCCTTGAAGCATTTAAATTATTGCGAATAAACATTTTCATAATTGCTTACTTCATATACAGTACGGGCTCTTTTCCAAAATCTAGTGAGCTCTCCCTCGCTGTCAACAGCCTACACAGACAGCTGCTTTCCCTAGGTATCTCATAAGTGACTGACATGTATAAAAACACATTTTGAACATGTTAAAAATCCATTTTAAATTTGATTTAGCCATTTATAACAACAGTTTTCAGTATTCCGTGATATGCTATAATATAATATTTTTTAATAATTTCCACACATCTATAATCATTCACCATCTTGGATTTCCTTCACATGCAGTTTAACAAGGTGTCTTATGAAACAGCATAATTAAGCTCCGTTCCTTTCAGAACAGTCTTCTTTTTATTTTATTTTTTTATGAGAATGTCTTTTAATGCATTAAAATACTGCCTAGGTAGGCAACTCACTTGGTTTTTGACCAGAGCAATGGGTTTCATTATATAAAGTCTGTACTTCTGACTGTGATTACAGGACCCTGTTTATTTGTATAGGCGTCCTCTGGGACTCCCGTCGGGCACTTAAGATGATACACACTCTCTTTCCCTCTTTCTCTCTCTTCCCATATTCCCCAGGTTCCTGGTTTATAGTGCCTATATGAATGAAGTGAGAAGGTTATGAATATTTCAGCATTTCTGTGTGTGTGTGAGAGAGTGTATATGTGTGTTGTTCTTTTGAATTATGGCGGTGGCTAGTTTTGGGCTGGGTTTTTTTTAAGGTTGTCCATTGTAAGGATGGTAAGAATACAGTAGCAGTATTCGGAATATGAAATATTAAAATGCTCCATCGCTATATGCATGTACTGTATAATTCTGAGCGTGTGTGTGTGTGCGTCTCTCCTCTCCAAATATCTCATGATTCCAGTCAATTTATTCCATAGCTAATATGACAACTGCTTTTGCTCCCAGCATGCTTTGTGAGTGTGTGTATGACTGTGTTGACATGAATATGTGCTGTATTAGGGTAGTTAACTCATAATGCCCAAAGACTTACTTTTAAAAAAAAATCACCATCAGGGTTTTTGGACCTGTATGATTGACTTACTTCTGCAGAAAACAAAAGAATGTCAGTGAATTCAGTGAATGTCAAAAGGGGTCCAATAATCTGTAAATATCTTCTTTTGTTTTCTGCAGAACATATGAAGTCATAGAAGTTTGTAATGAGGATAAGTAAATGATGACAGAATATAGTGTATCATAATTTGTTGAGTAGGTCATAAAGCTAAAGGAATAGTAATTATAAACAAAATTGATAAAATGATGTTTAAAATTGTTTTAGAGTTTAACAAGTCATGTCAACTTCCCAATAAGTATCTGAATAACTTACAGTGTTCAAAAGTTTGGGTTTGGTTTTTGAAAGAAGTCTCTTATACTCACATGCATTTATTTGTTCAAAAATACATCAAAAACAGTAATATTGCAATTTTTGGAGTAAATATTGTGAAATATTATTACAATTTAAAATCACTCTTTTCTATTTTAATATGTTTTTAAATGTAATTTATTCCTGTGATGCAAAGCTGAATATTCAGCATCATTACTCCAGTCTTCAGTGTCACATGATCCTTCAGAAATCATTTTAATACGATATGTTGCTCAAGAAACATTTATTATTGTAATGTCGGAAACGTTACAGTTTTTTCATGATTCTTTATAGGATCAATTTAAACAAGACAATAAAAAGGTTTTACTTGAAATATAAATATTTTATAACTTTATAAATGACTTTAATGTCACTTTGCTAAATTTATAGTATTCTTGCTGAATAAAAGTATTAATTTATTTAAAAAAACATGACAGAAAATATTTGACTGGTAGTGTACACTACTAGTCAAAAGTTTGAGTACTGAAACATTTAAACATGGACCTTTAGATTAAAAATTGTGTCCAATTGTGGCCAATTCAGTCAAGTGTGTCCAAGTTTTTGACTGGTAGTGTACTGTTAAGTCATAGTAAATACAAATAAAAGTGTGCACAAGGTCAACTTCAGATACAAGCGTTATAGTTGCTGCACAACATTTTGGCGGTGAAGTGTATAAAGCAGTGTTGTTTATCTTTACATGGGAATTGAGTGAGCGAAAAGGAATCAAATCTGTGTGTACAGTGTGTTTGTTTCTGTGATCCTGACAGGCTGTACGTTCTGATTGGGTAAATCTGCTGAGCGTTCCCCTTTCTGTACCCAGGTTTGTTCTCTTTATTATTTTCCGGTAAGAAACCTAGACATATTTTTTTGGTAATCACCTCTGAGATTTCTTGTTAACACGACCGAACAAAAGTTTGTATAGCTGAATTTGGGTTTGACTTCAACAGCTATTATTACTGTACAACGAATGCCAGAACTCAAGTGAATTCAAGCTGCTCAACAGCGGAACTTTCTGCAGTCAGCAAAATGGTAATTTAAAAAAAAAATTATAAAAAATGAGCCCTTGTTTTAGCCAGCAAGCCTGAATACAGAAATCAATCACTTTATTTTCTCAAGAAAACATAGTATTTTGTGTTGAACGGTGGCTGGGGTCCAAAAGCTAGTGAACTGCCTACCTAGACAGCATTTTTGGACATTTATTTAAACATTCTATATTATAATGGGAATATAAGAATTATACTGTACATACAGGGCATGGATAATTCTGCATATCGTACATATGATTATTGGTACCATTATTTTGGGGTTTTATTTGGGGCATCATGTCCTTAGCACTATATGTAATATGTGGGGGTTCAAAGTTTGTTCATATGCCTGTACCTATGAGAAATAATGATGTGTGTCTTTGTAAGCACTATTAAGTAATTTAAAGCAAAAGTACAACAGATGAAGCAAAAATCGGAATTGAGGGTGGAGCCATTTTTGCATATTCTGAATTTTTAGTCTTCAAAGAAAAATATCAAAGACCATAAGCCCACAATATCTTTGCTGTTTTATGGAAGTTAAGAGATTTAAGCAAAAGTATTTATAGTATGTGAGAAAATATTCATGTATGACTCTTAATCAGAGAGAACATCTTAAACTGATGCTAGAATTTGCTGGAAGCTGCAGGAAAACTGAGCAATAAATCTATTCCAGAATCTAATGCAGCTTTTTGGCCTACATAGACGGCTGCCTTTTAAGTCTAACAGAGATGTAACTTGCATATAGGCAGTAGCTCTGCATGAGACTTGGCTCTCCATTGATTGCAAGGTAGGATGCTGCTAATCTAAACAATAATACTGATCACTGTTATTCAGCAAGGATGCATTAAAATGATCAAAAGTGTCTGTAAAGACATTTCTATCATGACAACTCTCTGAAGATTTTAGCATGGTAATGGATATTACAATGTTTTTGGTCTTGGCGGAATAGATCTGCTACGCTGCTGCTGCTGTGGTTGGTTATTGCTGTAGTTGTAGATTATTGCTGCTGCTGCTGAAAGCAAGTACAGCAGCTTGCTATTGCCAATGCATATGGCGATACAGTGCTGTGAGTATTTAAGATATATTGCCGCTGCACAAATAGCATATAAAATATCACGTTGCAGATCTATACAGGTGGAGCTGGGGAAGGTGGAAGGTTTCAGAGGAACTCTAAACGCTGCAAAATGCTCGAGCGGCTGCTAGCCAGCCATTTAAATGTAAAGCAGCAAGCTCATTGGTTGCGTATGTAACATGAACCAGTCAGCTTGTGCCATGTCGTTTAACATTTTAAATAGCATCAGTTACGTTAAGAATCCATCAGCATGCACCATCTGGAGTTTCATGAAAGAACATGGCATTAATAATGTTACAGAAGTTTCAAATAATTATTTTCTCTTAAACATTCTATTCATATTTCAGCTGTGCCATCACAGGGATAAATTACATATTAAAATAAATATAAATAAAAGATGTTCACGATGCTACAGTTTTTGGTTTATTAAATCACAGCCTTGGTGAGCATAAGTGACTTCTTTCAAAACATTTAAAAATCTTACCAACCCCAAACTTATAAACTGTTGTCTAAATATACACAGCACCCACAAATTTTAGGTAAAATACTTTTTTTGTTTTTAATTACATTTAAGTATTCCACCATCTTGTACCTACTCATCGCCTTGCATTCTGAGATTGCATTCACCACGAGGGACACGTGCATTGCGATGCTTTGGAATCTGACCAAAACGAGGTATGGTAGGAGGCTGCATAATTAAGACTGTTTCGTGTCAGGATTGTGCCTATGATGTGTTTAAATGCTGCTCTCGTAGGCAACTCGCTTAGTTTTGCAACAGAGCTAATGACTGTTCCTCTTCCCGTATGTTCGGCTGCGTGTGTGTTTTTCAAACACGGTTAGTCTAAAGTTTATTTAAATATTTGTGTATAACAAAAATAAAAAGAGCTTACTATAAATGTTGTATCCATTTTATCCAAATGCTGATATTAGTCTGTAGCATAACCTCCAACAAGCAGTTTACGTACAGCTGATATTTGTGTTCTGTGATTACTTCATGTCGGTGTGCCAGTGTAATTTTTGCACAGGTGCATTTCAATGCAAAAGAAAAAATAACTGTCATGAAGTTCTGGCTTATTTTGTTCTACAGAGAAAGCAGCTGTTTACTATAATTACAGCAGTAACAAAATATATATAGTTTAGCGAGATAAAGGAACAGTTAAAATAAACAAATACATAAAAATATTGAACTGGCAACCCTGGGTGTCGAAAAACAGGCGAAATCACACAGATCAAAACAAAAACAGACATTCAGACACAGAACACACATTTCAAAGTACAACAACTGATTGTAGCATTGGTTTTTTTTGGTGAAACAAGAATGTGAACTTAGATTGTGTCCTAAATATCTACAAACATGGTATTTTTATGCTTTAGTACAGTCAAACAATGACATACAGCACCTTTAAAATTGGGCTGCATGCATTCTGTGCTAATGATGAAATTCTCCTCATGCACACTGTGTGCATATCATAGCGTCCATATATAAAAAAAGAACGAAGTATACTTTGGGTTTTACAGCGCTTATTAATTATTTTATGGTGTTTTATGCTGGTTTAGTCCTTTTTGTAGTTTAATAGCTCATTATATGAAAAGTTACTTCATGGAGATTCTTCATTTCACAATGGCAATTATTTTATTTTTTTAGTGAACTGTTCCTTTGAGCACTTTCTAACCTTATTACCTCTGTCTTTCAGTGTTCCATTGAATGTCACGAAAGATGTTGTTTGTGCATTTGGTATTCTGCAGGCATGCGCTCTGCCCTCAGCGCTGAATTCAAGACATCGGGAGTCATGCTGTGCAGGCGTGAAAATTGGGATTAGATCTGTTGGCCTTAAAAGGGCGAGTTTTCTGAAGCACATTGCCGGTACCTTTCAACAGAAATGTTACCTTTTAAGTTTTATTTCTGTTTCAAACTGGGAAAAGGGAGGAAGTTATTAAAGTCATTTTTGTAGGAGCTCACACACAAACACTCACACATAAACATTAAACAAGTACACTGGGAGAAAAGGTTAGGGATTGGTGATGTTACGTGTTGGCCATGGTGAGTGAGATATCAAATCATCAAGGCATCTACTCAGTCCAAAGGGCACTGCAGCCGGCATAGGGAGGAAGTATAGATCAAAATGTCCCTTCATGGGAATCAGATAAGGACACCACATGAGTAATACTAGAATAAACATGGTAAAACAATGCTGTGGTATTTTTCTTTCACTTAATTTACCAGGAGTTGTTCATATTTGAATATAATGCACATCAGATGTCATACTAGCAGTGTTTAGCAGATTCATACAGAGTGCAAATTAGCCTAATTATAGCCGACTGTATCCAAAATTCAGTATCATTATTCCAGCCTTCAGTGTCATGAAATGAAATCATTTGACAATGATACATTTTTCACAATTCTTAGTTTTTTTTTTTTTTTTTTCTCAAAATTATGTTTACTTTTTTCTTACACCATGGAATAAAAAAAAAAAAAAAAAAAGTTAATTGTGACTTTTTATCTCACACTTCGGAAATTTCCTTCTGAGAATTGCGAGTTCTGAGTTTAAAACTTGCAATTCTGTGTTTACAAGCCACAATTCTGAGTTTTTCTCAAGATATAAATGCAGAGTTGCGAGAGATAAACTTAAAGGTGACGTATGAAAATTTGACTTTTTCCGTGTTGAAGTTGACTTTGTTTTGGTAAGCCTTTCTCTGCAAGTTTGTGAAAAAACTAATCACTCAGATTTCGCAACCCCTGTGATGTAGAAAGGGGATCTTATTATAATTATATCATAATATTACCGCCCCTTAATCTGCAAGTTTCCACCCACAGCGCTGCGATTGTTTTTTCGGAAGCGACAATGGTGTACCAGTTCTAACGACATAGCGAAAGTTCGAGCAAATATCTAATATAATCAGATCTAATATAAACATGCAATTTCTTTCCCAGCTGTTTAACTTCACGGACATAACCGATTGTGTTTCTATGTGTGTTTATTACATAAACGTGTGTATATTTGACCGTTTAAGTGCAATAAGATATGAAAAAAAATGTAGTTTTGGACTCACATACCTTTTGACAGCCACTTTCTATCATCGTGCTTCAGATGTGTGCGCTCAGAAAACCGTGTATCAGTAGTTTAAACTGATTTGGCTTTAAAATGCATGCTTTCAGCGCAATAGACATGCTAATCAAAATCAAACAGATGTTTTTTTGCAGTACAAGCTGTAAAGGCACAGCCTTGTTCTGGAAAAGCGGCTGGGAGTAGCAACTCATTTGCGTTTAAAGAAATATGCACGAAAACAGCCTGTTGTCAAAATGATATAATAAATGATATGTGGGGTATTTTGAGCTGAAACTTCACAGACACATTGAAGGGAAGTGGTGTGTGGCCAAGCATGGTGACCCATACTAGGAATGTGTGCTCTGCATTTAACCCATCCAAGTGTACATACAGTAGTGAACATACACCCGGAGCAGTGGGCAGCCATTGCTGCGGCACCCGGGGAGCAGTTGGGGGTTCGGTGCCTTGCTCAAGGGTCTCACCTCAGTCGTGGTATTGAGGGTGGAGAGAGTCATTGGTTATGCACTCCCCCCACCTACAATCCCTGCCAGACCTGAGACTCAAACCCATGACCTTCGGGTTACAAGTCCAACTCTCTATCTATTAAGCCACATATATTACATCTTGTAAACAGGGACCTTTTTTATTTTTTATCCTGTGTGCAGAAGCAAGCTTGTGTAGAAATCTTAACATTTTATATTTCTTTACAGTCACTTTTCATCAATTTAATTAATTCTTGCTGAATAAAACTATTCATTTAAAAAAGAAAATTCTAACTGACTTCAGACTTGTGTAGCTATATGGCAGTGCTTGCCATTTAAAACTAGCTAGCACAATGCTACATTGTTCTGCATTCTTGCTAGGGCATATGTGGTAATAATTACTGACTCAAGTAAAAAGAGCCCACTCTTGAGTCTCCTATTTTTCTTCCACCAAGTAATAATCCATATTTGATTGCTTAGGAAAGTACCAGCACACACCTCTCTACCACACAAGCTGCATGATTTCTAGCAATTGTGCTAACAGCACAATCAGTTTGGGAAGTTAGCTACTTGCCGATGTTTAATATTTAAGGTTATTTCTAGGTTTCCAAGTATGAGCAATAATAAGAGTGATGTTTGCTTTAGCAGGCTCCACTAATGATCTCCTAACAGTCTGTGTTAAACTTCTTACAAACGTTACTGCTTCTCTTTCACCACAGACATTATCTCAGGCTCTTACTGCAATCTTAAGAATCAAGTCAAAGAATCTGGAAACCAGTTTGAACCCTCCGTTCCTTCATAACCATACTTTTCTCTGAAGAACTCTCAGTTTGTTCCAAATTCTCGCGGCACAGAGGGATTTAACAGTTTATTATCACATTTGTGAATATTAAAGGCATAGATCCGCAGGGATGTAGAGACGAAAGAGGAAATATATTTGAAGAGTGGGCAGGCACGGATGTATTATTTAACACTCGCTAAATAATGTATTGTGTTTGAAGTACTTCTTTTAACAGAGTGATTTGTTGGGGAGAAATTACGCTTTTCTTAAAGGAAGCAATTTACAAAGTGATAATGCCCTAGTAAAGCGCTGCGTCTGTATTTGTGTTTGCTGAGTATTTGCATAATGCCAATAGACTGTCTGCTCCAATAAACGGTGACGCACGCACACTTCCAGAGGTCACACATCACCAGAGAGCAATGAAACTCATTTTGTTTCATACGCAGCGTGATAAACAAGCGCATCAGATGGCTTACATTTCTGAACGCCGTCCAGTGGTTTGCATATTAAAACCTCTGAGAATGAATGCGGTCCCTAGTTTCTTCAGCAGCCATGAATATTTTATTGAGCCGTGTACATTCCCCTCCGCATATTTGTTCAAAGGGCCAGGATTATAATTTGAATAATTCAGCATGGAAAAATATCTCAAAACGAATGCCCTGAGCCAATGACATTTCTGTGCAAAGGACATATTTGATTAATGGAGCCTGTGAATAGTCAGATGCATTAGTGCCAATAGAAGGGCTGATCAAAAGGCTTAATAATGGAATTGCAAACTACAAACTGCATGGCGTGTTACACGGTGGGTGGGTTCCCATTTTCTGCCATTTGTCCTCTTTGCACACATGACAACTTATCTGGTGGCATTTCAATAACTACAGATTTTACAGTACCGTACAATAATTTGATCCATAACTTCCTTACCATTGTTAGAATGATTTCTGAAGGATCATGCGACACTGAAGACTGGAGTAATGATGCTGAAAATTCAGCTCTGCATGACTGGAATAAAACACATTTTAAAATATATTCAAGTAGAAAACGATTATTTTAAATTGTACCAATATCTACATTTTTTACTTGTACCGATATTTACTTGTACCGATATTTACAGTTTTTTTTTAATCAAATAAATACAGTCTTGGTGAGAAAAAAAGACTTTGAAAACCATAAAAAAATCGGAAGGTACTGAAATAAGACAAAGCATTGTCATGCTTACTATAATATATGTACTGTCATAGTATGAATTTGTCTTCACACATGCGGAGCAAGCTGTTTTTGTTCATTCAATAAAAGCCAAAGGGGTTCAAACAACACTGAACCCCACTGACTTTTATTGTATAGACAAAAAAGCAGTAAAACATTTTTCAAAACATCTATCACTCTTCTGTGGAACACAAAATGAAAAGTCATACAAGTTTAGAAAAGACACTAGGGTGAGTAAATGATGACAGAATTTTCATTTTTGGATGATCTATCCTTTTAAAACCCATTCGGGTAAAATCCAATGCACTTTTGACAGCTACTATAAACTCTTTTATGAGGAAAAGGACTTCATGTCATCTGATTTGAGAACCGCCAGACGAACAGAAGCGCTTAAATCAAATTTCACAATGTCATAAGCCGTTCGATGTGGATTTTCTTACGATGAGAGCGCATCAGGAGTGTCGGATTGCTCCGTATCTGATCGGACACTCAAACTCTTCCTGTGAGGCCTCTGATATCCAAAGAGTTTGTGGTATAGAGTTTGTGTATGACATTGAGTAGAATTACTTTTCAACATGAAACAAATCATTAGAGACTGATCCAGCAAGACACACAAGCACTTCAAAATGTCACTTTCCTCATTTTCTCTTCATCCTCTTCTTCTTCCCCCCCTCGCAGGGCCCTTCATCATCTTCTTCTTTAAATGGCAGACTGAGACGGATCGAACGGCTGGCGACAGAGTTCCCAAAGGGGCATTTGTTCTGCTGATGGCAGGTACGTCACATTTTTTTCTTCTTGTTTGGGTGGTATCGGGATTCCGGTTCATTCCACAGATTGCATTATGGATTCCTTAATCAAACTACCCCCACTTGATGGTCGGAGGTGGAAAACATTAGGAGCTTTGGGAAAACCATCCAAAGTCATTTATCTTCTGAGTTATTTGAGAATATGTTGGATGTTATGTTCTTCTGACCTTAAGAAAACTTTACCAGTTTTATATTTCTTTATTTTTTCATTTTTCCTACAGCTAAATAATAAATGTGTGATTATTCAATTAGGGGCACTTATGAGTGCTTGAAGTCTTTCAAAAGCAAGATTCTGCAAACCATGTTAAAAGACACATTCTGGAATATGTTGCGTGCGTGCGTGCATGAGTGTGTGTGTGTGTGTATATATATATATATATATATATATATATATATATATATAGATAGATAATAGGGTTAGATAACCCAAATCCTAATGGACTGCATGCATGACAGTCAGCAGAAGTGAGAAAAAAAGTGTTTATAAGTGTTTAAATATGGATATTTTTCTTTCAAAACCACATAGATTTGCTATAGGAGGCCTTTATGCACCCCCCCCGGAGCCATGTGAGGCACATTTTAAGGAAAGGAGGTGATGTGTGGCCAAGTATGGTGACCCATACTTGGAATTTGTGCTCTGCATTTAACCCATCCAAGTGCACACACACAGCAGTGAGTAGTGAACAAACACACACACACCGTGAACACACACCCGGAGCAGTGGGAGCAGTTAGGGGTTCGGTGCCTTGCTCAAGGGTCTCACCTCAGTCGTGGTATTGAGGGTGGAGAGAGCGCTGAAACATTCACTCCCCCCACCTACAATCCCTGCCGGACCTGAGACTTGAACCCACAACCTTTGGGTTACAAGTCTGACGGATGTGTTGGGCAGTCGGATGTGTGCGCTTTATTTTACTACTTTTTGGACTGTTAAACAAAAACACCCGCCCTACTCCCATCCTAACGCTTGGTAGAGACTGAATAATTTTTAATATAACTCTGATTGAATTTGTCTGAAAGAAGAAAGTCATGCTTTGAGAGTGAGTAAAACATGGGCTAATTTTCATTTATATAATTTAATTGCCATGAGAAAATACAAAGTAGACATTTCTTAAACATTTTTTTCAAAATATAAAGTAAGTTTATAAACCTCTGATTTTGTAGATACAATATATCTTTAATCTGGTCTGCATAATAGAGAGTGAATGGCAGTATTTATATTTCTTCATATATTAGTTAGCAGGTCTTTGCAGCGTAGTAATTTTAATTCAGTGCTGATATGGCATGTATACCATCCACCCACTATAGAGTCAATTTTATATGCCGTTTCATTTTCCACTGCATGTGTGAACTGATATCTGTGCTGTTTTATCTCTCTCTTCTCTGTTTCCATATTCTTTATATCTCCTCTTGCCTTTGTAGTGCCAACCAAAATGTAAGATTCTCCACCAGTCGAAGCAAATCACCCCACAGGTGTCACAAAAAGAAAACAGTGAATAAAGTTTTGCTTCAGGACCCTCAGTTTAACTTGGCCATCAAGTTGGACCCAAAAAGGACTTCATTTGTTCCTTTACAATAATGCATTTAGGCTTTAAATTCATAATATGCTTTAAAATCAAATGCCAACATAATAGTGATAAATGGTTATTGTATTTCCTGCAAAGGCTTAAATATGGTATATGTGCACTTTGTAAGTAATGCAATCACTTGAAATGTTTTTTTCTGCATGTGCAGTGAAGTAGATTAACATGAATTCACACAAATTATATGCTTTACTGATTAAGATTGTTGTTGTAAGATTACATAATTAGTGTACCTGAGTTATGATTAAATGAATTTCTCCATATTTACCTAAACTCTTAAATGAATTTCAATACTGAACTGAAAAAAAGACCCCATATTATTAGATTATAATAACCTCAAAGTAAATACCAATTTCTAGAATTTCTAGATGGGTTAAATTCCCAAATGCATGTTGGGAATCAAAATAAAATTCCTCTCCAAACTGTATTTCTGCAGTAAATAAATAATTTCTCCTTGTTGTCTCATATCCTGCGGGAAAGTGAGTGGAACATATTATTTAGCCAAGGATATGAAAGTCGATTTGTCCTACATTTTATTTCGAAGAACAAAAATCCACGAGCTAATCCTGTCTGTGGTTGATAGACGGAAGACCTGCAGGCAGGAATCATACACACTTCCTTACTTTTACATTAGTGTACTCTAACCAGACATTCACTCAGCCTTTTCATGCTCACGTAATTCATGTTCCTCAGAAAGTGAAATACTTCCTGAGAAGGAAGTATTCAAACTCAATTCCGGCGACGGATCCTGGCCTACTTGCACAGATGCCTACCAGGAGCTGCAAAGTGCAGTACAGACAGAGCGAGAAGCAAAATCTCACAGGATGGTTTATTTAATATGAAGCCTTCCCCAAAATCAAGAAATAAAATGTAGCCGGGAGGCTTTTTATTATCTCTTGTGCTATATTCCCATTGCAGACTCAGGTGCTGTGAGTGAACCCCCAAAAAAACTTCAGATCTTGTCTGACCGTGTGAATTTGAATCCAGCTACAAAGTAAAACGTAACCACAGAAGGAGGTCCGAATGTAATACAACCTGCGGCGCCTTTGACAGTATTGACAAATTCTCATATAATGGCGGAGATTACGAATACTGACCTGAGAGTCATTTTCCCTGATAAAATTTGAGTTGTCATGTCATGTGTCAGTTATCATGTCACTCTTTTGATCAAACAGGTTCATGATTCAGTTTGGTTCATTTGGACAGTTCACTCACTGATTGAATCGTTTGAGGGGGTTTCTCACATAATGGCATACAGAAGACAGAAAACAAAAACAGAGTTGGATGACTTGGATATTTACCTACAGTCTGATGTATTCTATTACTACGAAGTGAAACATCACCACAGAAGGAGTGCCAAATCACAACACAACCTGTGGTGTCTTGGACAACATATCAACAGAAGTCATATTACATCAAGTCCAAGTTTTTATCACTTTTTTGACCATTTTTAGGATGTGAACCATTAGTTTTTCCATGTGCTGTGACCAAAGGCAGTGAAATACCACTGTGCACCATTGAAGTATTATTGCTAAATTCTTGTCTGACAATAGAAATTACTGTATACTGACCTGAAAATAATTTACTCTATTAGTATTTTAGCAATCACGTCATGTGTTAATCACGTCATCAGCTTAAGCAATGCCAAATTCACAAACTAATCACTCAAATGTGTTTCTAAAATGTGTGTAATTCAATTTCATTTTGTTTTGGACAGTTCACTCACTCACTGAATCATTTGCAGTGGTTTCTCAAACCATAATGGGGTACTTCATAAGACAGAAAATAATAAGAGCGCTGGGTGAGGTTTTATATATCCTACAGTCCAATGTGCGGTGGGAAACAATACTTGCAAATGTATTCTACGTGAACTACAGCTCTGTGTAGTAAATGCTGCTTCATCTGTCAAGATGGCGCCGGGTTGTTTGCTGGCGTGCCGTCGACTCTCACCTATGTCAATTGTTTTATATGTATTGTTGTGGGCAATATGGCTGTTCGTGATAGAAACTACTGATGTCCTTACTTACGATCGCCAAGCCCTTCTTGATTTACATCTCTCTTTCTCAGATTGCTGCAAACGTATCCCAATTGAGGACCACTTCTTTAGCTCACGGACGTCTTCTACCTTTCCTGTGGTTACCGGTCGATCAACGGGTTGCTGTCTTCATCGTAAAAAGCACCTGAGAAAAAGAGGAAAGATTTAATATCTAAAAACTCACAAGATCCAAAAGTGTTGTTTAATACCTTTGATAAAGTGGTTAATTCCAAGAAATCATAATTTCCTGATGCTAACCCTGAATTGTGCACAAAGTTTTTAGACTTTTTTTAGAAGTAAGATTGAGGTTTTATATGCATCTATTCCGAGTACTTACTATGCCTCAGAATCTTCCGATTTGGTGGCTGACAATGCTCAGCTAAGTAATTTTTATCCAACTGATTTAGACAAATTGAAAGAGTTCATTTTAAAACTAAAACTGTCTACCTCTCCAGCGGATTCTATGCCAACCCGTCTCTTTAGAGAGGTGTTAGGTGTGATTGGTCCAGCTGTCTTGACTATCATCAATAGCTCGCTGAGCTCTGGGGTTATCCCAGCTCGTCTTAAGCATTCAGTCATTCTGCCATTTCTGAAGAAGCCAAATCTTGATCTGTGTGATTTTAGTAATTTTCGACCTATTTCTTCATTGCCTTTTTTGTAAAAAGTATCAGAAAAGATTGTTTCTGTCCAATTGTCTGCATTCTTAACAGACCATAATATCTATGACCGTTTTCAATCAGGGTTTAGGGCTCGTCGTAGCACTGAAACGGCTCTTCTTAAAGTGTAAAATGACCTCTTGCTCACTTTGCATTTTTGTAACTGCTATTCTAATACTGATTGACTTAACTGCCGCCTTCGATACAATCCACCATAGAATTGTGTTAGATCATTTACAATAGGAGGTTGGGATTAGTGGCATTGTTTTACGATGGTTTTCTTCTTATCTGTCTGTATCTTAGCGGTCTGTATCTGTTACAATGGGTAATCATTCTTCTCCTTCAGTTCCTCTATCTTGTGGGCTCCCACAAGGGTCCATATTAAGTCCAATTCTGTTTTCTCTATATATGTTACCTTTGGGGAGTATCTTTAGGAAACATGAGATTGCATACCACTGTTACGCTGACGATACTCAATTGAACATCCCATTACACGCAGTTGATAAGTCCTGTGCTACAATGGTCAAGTGTCTCGAGGATGTAAAAAGACAGATGAATCCAGGATGAATAAGAATTTTCTCCACTTAAACGAGAACAAAATAGATGTGGTTGTTTTTGGTCCTCGTAGCTCTTCACCCCTTATTTCTAGTTATTTGGGGCCTCTCTCTTGATCTGGGTGTATTTTTTGATTCAGAGCTGAATTTTGTAAAAACAAGTTAATACTGTGGTGAAAACTAGTTTCTACTACTTAAGGTTAAGAGCTAAGATTAAACCAATGCTCTCATTTAGAAATTTGGAGACAATCATCCATGCTTTTATATAATGTAGACTGGATTATTGTAATGTTGTGTATGTCATTGGTAAATCGATTACAGCTTGTTCAAAATGCTGCTGCCAGACTATCGGGCCTTTTCGATTGCCGGTCCTCGGCTATGGAATAATCTACCGCTAACCATTCCTTCTACCCCCATCATTTTCAAGGATGAAGAAGCTCTTGTTAATGAACGACTGAAGACAATTATAGCCTATCCATATTTCCTTAACAATATGATCAGTATGATAGGTAGTTATAAAAGGCTAGAAATGCTCTTGTGAATACAGGTCTAGAGGTCTACATTTCTGTTGGAACAGTTACACATTTAATTCCGCTTAGTAGCTTTTTAATGAAATCAGTCCATGCTTTTAAACAAAGTGCCATCCTGAGAACTTTCTGAGTGCTGTGGAAGAGGAAGGTTATTGGACAACACTCATTGCTGAGTGTTATAATGTAAATATTACATTCGTCACTTTACAGTGCTCAGCTAGCATTTCCACCATTTGAACTAGCACCGCTGTCTTTTGTTTCTTCATTTTGCTGAAATTTAGACACTGAAGCCGTCATATATCAATCAAATTTGCCTGTGTGTCTTCTGCGTTTTGATGGTAATTCAGACCCAATCTGGATACAAACCAGCACCAGGGTGCAGCTCATAAATTGCTCAGCAAGCAACATTTATCAAGTTTTGACACTCGTCAATGATTAATGATGTTTGAGGGCTTTTTTTCTTCTTTTTTTCCCCCCCTACTGCAACACTGTCAGTATAGAGCATGACACATTGGGAAAACTAGCGGACCTGACAGACAGACCGTGACAAACAGGTAAAGTGGGTCATACATGTCGTTCATGAGTTTTCAAGGAAAAAAATGCACTGAAAGACATTAAGTTAAAAGGAGAATTATTGTTTAGACCAATCGAGCATGACCAATGCAATGACTTGCATATTATTGTAAATTGTGCAAATGTAAAAGGAAACTCTGGATTAGTAAAAACGCTCATAACACCTAAATACAAAGTTACTCGTAGGAAGGCATATTATTTTTTATCATCAAAGTGGCCTATCATATGCCTCTCGTATATATTTGAGCATTTTTTAATTAATTAAATCAATTAAGTATCTTAAACATTAATTTTGGGAGCCATTTATATGCATTTACCTGGGTAAAATTGACTTAACTAATGGCATGAGTGTTGATTTCTGACCAGTGGAATATGGGGAAATCGTTCAGGGGAATATTATTTTTCACAATTGCACTTATTCTTTTTCTTTTCAGTTGCATTTGGCAAAATTTAAGTGGTACTTAAATTGCGCATTTCAGCTTTAAGAGAATGCACAGCCTATAATATAGGTATGTTCTGAAGCAGAAAAATGTTTATAGTGTTCTGACATTGTTAATCCATTTGAAGTCTTTTTTGAGACCATTTAAGCTTAGAGGGAAGAGCTTTCAAACAGGCGAACACTGCCACTGATCTATAGTATCAATGGCATAAGAAGTTTTTTGTAGTATGCACTTGGTTATATACTGCACGGCTCTAGAAACACTGCAGCATCCATAAAGAGATTTCAGCTTCTGAAGTGATTTGTGGCGCAGTGCCGAACCCTACGGCTTATAGCATTATATACGGTGAATATTTTGAATTATAAATGTGTCAAGAGCTGCCACCTCAAATACATGTCTGGTAATTCTGGTTATTAGAAATCTACATAACCATCCCAAACCTACTGATATATCAGGGAATATAGATTTTATGGCCAAAAGCAAAGAGGGAGATGTACGTTTGTGCGGTTGTTAATAAGCCGGGAACGTATTCTTTGAAGAGTTAGACGGGTCTCTGCTGTAGCCGATGGCGCTGGGATGAGTGGATATGTCCAGCTGAGATTGTCCCTCCAGCTGCACATTTAAGAAAATTACATTATTACCATCATAATAAGACAAAGAGCAAATGAGTCGCCACCTTCAGCGCTCACTCATTTGGTCAGGCTTTTTGTATAATTACGTGTGTGTGAGAAAAAGAAAGAGAGAGTGAAAATTGAAGTGTCGCAGAAATATTTTTGAACAAAACCTTGATTGCTAAATAATTTTTTACCCATCCATCCATCCATCCATCCATCCATCCATCCATCCATCCATCCATCCATCCATCCATCCATCCATCCATCCATCCATCCATCCATCCATCCATCCATCCATCCATCCATCCATCCATCCATCCATCTTTTTTCTCTCATTCTGACGGCACCCATTCACTGCAAAGCATCCACTGGTGAGCAAGTGATGTAATGCTAAATTTCTCCAAATCTGTCAAACTCATCTACATCTTGGATGGCCTGAGAGTGAGTGAATGTTCAGCAAATTCTTATTTATGGGTTAACTATTCTTTTAATATTTGCATTTCTGCACCAGATCTAACCTACAACACATTTTTGAGTTGCAACCCACCAGTTGATATTGAGGACCACTATTTATGTTCATCACACAGAAGCATAATTAATATTTCTCATAGCTGAGGCTATTTTCACACATCAAAACACATAATGGCTCAGCATTTGCAATGTTCTTCTACAGTCTTATCAAAAAAGCGAAAGTAATTAAATGTATTTTTAGAGGGACTGACACAGCGTGGCTGCTGATGAACCCGACAGGTGAGCACTTCAAAGTTCATACAAATCAAAGCAAATGCTACATGCAAACTTGTGTTACTTGGGTCACAGCTGAGTTTTTAATTTATTTTCTGCCTCAAAGTCCACCAACGTTAAGTGATAATAACTTGGGTTTGGGTTGTGTTTGTGCACCCAGCAGGGCTGGGAACTCGTCTGAGAGTTTTTTTTTTTTTTTCAAGTTCAATTCCTGAACTTAAATTGAGGTGGCAAACAAGATGCAGAATCAAAAGTAGCCTATAATTAAAATCATTATGGATTGCTGAATGATATTTTGGCAAGAAGTAACAGTTTAAAGTTAAAATGGATGGATTTGTTGCTTCCAAACATGTAGTTTTTTGCATTAACGTCTTGTTAATGATGGACTGGAGTTGTGTGGATTACTGTGATGTTTTTATCAGCTGTTTGGACTCTAATTCTGACGGCACCCATTCATTGCAGATGATCCATTGGTGAGCAAGTAATGTGATGCTCAATTTCTCCAAATCTGTTCAGATAAAAATCATGATTTTGGATGGCCTGAGGGAAAATAAATATTCAAAAAAAATTTTGTTTGTTGGGTGAACTATTCCTTTAAGAAAACTTTCATAAAGTCATATCCAAATATTTATTTTTTAATGGCTAGCTTAATGTCTGATTGAATTACACCCCTTCTGTATTCCACATGTTCAGCATATGCTTGTTTGCAGCTTCTGCATATGCGTAGTAGCATATAAATGCATGAATAAACCAACCCCCTCCTAATAACTGGAAAAAAGCAGATGAATTCACAAGCAGCATGCCTGTCCAAGCCACACTGGAGGTTTAACCGAGCGTGTGTCTCGCATTACCCCGCTAGTCCCAGCATCAGTGTGGGTCACCTGTACGCCACTGTTATTTATATGGCAGGACAAAGGTTCAGCCCCGCTATTAACACTGTGGCGTGAGCTACCGATGTCCTGCGCGGACCGTGGAATATTGAGCTGATGTCACCGACTGTATTTATGGAACGCCAGAGGGGAAGAAGTGGATATCTGTTACACATTTAGAGATGCACATGGACATAAAGCACACACACACACATGCACAGTCAGTCATGGACAATAGACCAGGACACGCTGACCCATACTATCTGTTCTCACTGATGAGCCACTAATTCAGCTGAGAGCTCATTGCAGTCCTGTTTGAAATCCCTTGCTTCTTCCCAACTGGAAAGAAAAATCTTAATTGTGTGTCCATGACAGTGAGATATGCTATCCTGGCTACAATCTCATGAGCGACTGCTTTATTGGTTATTTGCATTTTATTTAATTACATTTTTTGGTACTCTTATTATTTGCATTTAACATCCATTTGTATGCTATATTTTGTGACATAACCCATATTTGAGTCACAACTCAACAGTAGTTTCAGAACAGTCATATTTTGGCAAAGTTTTAAGACATTATCTGCAGCTAAAACACATTAATATGAACTCAAATATTTCTCATCAATTTCTTCCAAGACCAAATAAGCAAGTTTTTGCTTAAAACAAGACAAAATATCTGCCAGTGGTGTAAGAAAAATAATCTAGTTTTCCCTTTGAATTAAGTTTAATTTTCTTCTTTTCCTGCTTTAGGCATAAACTCACTTAATTTTGATACATGTTTTCAGAAAACACATGACTGAATAGCGTAAGTTATTTTGCCGCTCAAGTAAATGTATCTTGATTTCACGATGTTTACATAATTGTACTGGAAACAAGACAAAAAATACCCAGCAAAATAAATAAATAAATAATAATAATAATAATAAAAATTCTCAGTGTATATTATTGTCACATTAGTTTTTATGTACTATTACATTCTGGTTACCCAGAATGCTTTGAAGCTGGGGTCAAATCAGAGCAAGTTTGATCTAATAATTTGAATATAAAAGGTTTACAGGCATATTTAGAGTTGGTTGAAAATTTGCTGTAATGTTGCATGCATAATTAAAAAAGTGTGGTGCCAGCTAAGTTCACCAGTTTGTTTGTATTATACTGATTGCTTCTGTCTGTGCTGTACTCTTGGCATGAACATAGTTTCACATTAATAATTAATTATTTGAAAATATGAGTGGTGTTAGTTATTGCATTATGTGTGTAGAGAAGTGAATCTGGAAATCTAGACTAACTTGATTCAGTAAATTATGGTCATCTCAGTATAAGCAAACAGAAGCAGTGTTTAGGCTGCCAGTCTAAATGCTTTGTATTTCCATTTGGTGTCATGGAAATTCCAATTCTGAGCAAAAAATAAATAAATAACTTTTCTCTGGGTGCCTGTTTATCTCTAAATCTTCCACTGATTCTTTTTTCATTCGCACACTCATCTTAAAAAACAAATCATTTTTCTCTCTCTGTGAATTCCTCAACATGACATCTTGCTCTAAATTTTCCCCAAATATTGCTCTCCTCCATTGTTACATCTGACTCACATTCCTTATTAATTCTGCTCTCCATCTCGACTTTCATATCTTTAGTGCCTCTGCTCTCATTTCTCTTTATATCTCTGCCAGACGTCTACACCTCTTCCCTGCAGTTACGTCATGTTCCTGCACATCATTTCTCTGCTTTACCCAGCTCCATCACTTGAAATTTTTCCTAACTCTCTTTATCGCTCACTCATCCACCCGTGTTTTCCTATGAGAGGGCAGTATTGTGTTCTGGGGTGGATTGTTTTGCAGGAGAGGGAGTGTTTAGGCCTCTGGGTTTGGGCCAGGCAACTACAACGCAAAGACAAGCACTGAACTGACGCAACCCCTCAAAAACACCAGACTGTGCCACATCCACATGATTATTTTAGTTGCACTGAGAGCCCAATTACGGTTCAGGATGAATGTGTACTTCACAGACAGTGATGGGAATCCCAAGATTCCAGCGCCTTAACAATTCCATGAACTATTCTTTCAGTAGTGTCGAGGAAGACGGAATGGACAAGTTTGCAAAACTGTTGTTACTGTTACTGTTAGCACTCAAGTAAATTGTGGTTTTCATACATTTTTTAATTTTGGTTAGATACTGAAAGGTGTATACAGCGATGCAATTAAAAAAATAATAATTCTACAGTGTGAAGAACACTAAAAATCTTTTCCACTAAACAGTCTGTGAAGATTCAGATTGTGAAATTACATTTTTTTCAAGGAACTGTCAGTGTCAAAAAAAATTAAATTTATGTTTCATTCTGTTCTGTGTGATTTCTGAAGACACAAACTCACATTCATATCAGAAAATTAGTGATTATTGTTGCTTCCTTAAATAAACAATGCTTTACTTTTCTCATTAAACTTTAATGACATTTAAATTCATTCACATAAGTGTGTAAATGACAGCCGTCTGTGCTTCATTTTCTAAATGTATTTGCCATTTTAAAAACAAAGACATTTCTTGGAGGAAAAAAAATCTATTTACTTGTAAATGAGAGATATGTGTCTGAGAATTTAACTCAGTAGTAAAAAAGTCCAACCAGATTTGTCTTTAAAGTTTTACATCCTGTAATGCAAATTTTCAGTCTTTTGCAAAACTCCAGTCTTCAGTGTCACATGATCCTTCAGAAATCATTATAATGCTGATTTTCTTTCTTAAAAAAGAAAGGTGCAGTAAAAAGTTTGCTTTGGAACCTGTGTTTATTTCAGTGTAGAGAGGGAGAGAGAGAGAGAGACCAGTAAATAGGAACCCAAACAGCAAGACATCATCCCTTTGAAAAATCTAAACTTTCTATTTTCTACCATCCATGTAATTAGCAGTAATTGAGCGGTTAACATGCGTATTACGAGCCGTGTGTCATGTTATAATGTTGACAGTCAAACATATGCTTAGGTTATGTTTGTTTGTTTACTCTTAAACAAAGCAGAATGAATGTAGCTAATCCAGCTGTGTTTATGCAGCCATCATTTTATTTGCTCTCCGGTGAATATGGAGTGATTAAAAGCCAGCACAGAGTGTCATTGAAAGCAGTCCCCCTCCACAGCAATTGACAACAGCGCAGCCTGGCATCTGTTGCAAATAAGAGAGATGCCCAACAGTTCATTATCACCTGAGCCTCTAGCTTCACACTGTCCAAATGAAGCTCAAAACAACGCCCACAGCAGACAGTTTGCCAACCCGTAGAGCAAACAAGTGCCACTGGACCTGTCAAGAGCTGATATGATTGCGCTCGATTCGTTCTCTTCAGACAGAGTGAAAGAGAGATGGTTAAGGATGAAAATGTGTGCTTTTGATCTGCTTTCTTCAAATTAATGCTGCAGTACCAGTGCTGGCCACTAGCTACAAATGCAGCGACACATTTTGTTTACAATGTGGTCAGATATAACCTGCTACCGATGATTTGCTTCAATATCAAATGGACGAATTTGCCAGCTATAGCGTTTTTCCTCACAATATTTCAGAAAGCAAGTCGTTTTTGACATGTATGGACCCTTTCACATTTCTAGGTTTCTCAGAAAAGTCGTCATAGTTGGGTAAACGTCTGTAGCGGTGAATGGTAGGGTACATCAAATGTTTTTGTATTCCCATTTGCTCAAATAGCAAAAGAAAAAACTTTACAATACTGTTTCCAGGACGAAAAAAAGGAAGAAAACAGAGAGAGAAACTGCATGGCAGTTAGAACAGTCAAGAGGTCAGAACTATTTCAAATGTAACCCCCCCCCAAACACCCTCGCCCTCAGCATTCACAATTTTTTGTAATTTGATGCAAAGGTGATATAAAGTAGCGCTGTAAAAGGACATAAATTAAGAAAAAATTAATAATAATAAAAAATGCAGAATTTACGACACTGATGACCGTTGTAACGAGTCACATTTTGTTTAATTTGGTTTCCTACCGTATTAGCGTATTGGAGAGAAATAAAGAAGCACATCGCGGGTCTTTCATGCCGAGAACTCTGCTCATGTATTTGCATAATGACCAAACGTATCATTATAAAAGTTCAGTGTTGCTCTAGATGAATTATAACGTGGATAACATTAAATAAATATTTTTTCATCAGATTAGACACTGATTATTTATCAATCAAATGCCTTCATCTACCTGTCCGTCGGTCATTCATATCCGCCATGTTTGTAGTTTTTAACACTTTTTTGTAGTTCTAATCTAATCATAGTCCACCACGCAATGTGTTGTGGGCAATATTAGCCATTAGAGTGTGCATCGATCTGTGCCACTTCGAATTCTAACCGGAAGTAGTAGACCATCCGGGAATCTCTGGCATACTTTTTTAAACATACTATGATTTGGGACGTACTAATTCTATTTTCGAATACTATTTAGGACGCATAGTATGCAAATTGAGACGTAGCATGCGAGATTCTGTCAGCTGAATTAATTATTTTTTCCGAGTCGGTTCTTTTCAAAGAATCTGTCAAATGTTTTGAATTAGTTCACGATTCAGTCTGAATCATTCATACAGCACAAACACGAACTAAAGTTTGGAGCGGTTTCTCAAAAACTGGATACTGTAGAACACAGAGAACATGCTGAGTGCTGGATAAAGTGTTATTTATGACAAACACTGAAACTAAACCCTAAAATACATCCTATCTTTTGCCAGGAATGAAGAAGGCCTTTATGAAGTGGAACACCTGCGCGGGCAGCGTTTGAACGACTCTCTACTGAAGGTAAAAAAACCTAAAGTACTAAAATGTATTATGCTTTGATAGTCATTCTTTACCGTGGTATCTCACAGCATCACTGTAACAACAGATATTTTACTTATAGTAGCCTACAACAGGCACAATTCTTATGTACCTCTTATGCACCTGTCTTGCATTTCTAAAATTTCTATAGTGTAAATGCACAATGTGTACGGCGTTATTTGGGATGAAGCTTTCAGCCTAGCTTTGCTCATTTTTCTGTAGTGTAGTTTGTGTCATTTTTTGAATAGCTAACGTAACACTAAGCATTACAATGATGTTCAACATTTCTGAAAGGCCTCGTCACATTAGTTGGATGGGAAAGAGCAGCCATACATGAATCCTCTCATTTACATGCACTGGCAGGTTTGAAGGGTCCATCGGTGCAAATTGCTTTATCTGAAGTGAACGTGACCCCGGCGGGTGGGCAGCTTTTGTAAATAAGCCATTATCCTTCCAAAAATTGCATTGCTAATGCCTGGTGTGGATGAGGCCTTGACCATGGTGAGACGCAGAGCAGTAGTTTAATGGATAAAGTTATCACGGTCCAGCATCCATGCAGAAACGATGCAGTAGGAAGACCAGCGAGACTGAGAGTAACAACCTTGTATGCAAGAATGAGCAGAGAATCATTAATGCTTATTGTAACGATTAAGAAGTAAAATGTTGTTTATTTTAACCTAGAGAAACAAGAAAGTAAGTGTCAAACATTGACAGAGTGTGATTAAGTGTTTGCACTTGTTTAAACAAAGGCTGAATTTAATTGTTTTGTAGTTCTCAAATTGTGAATTTAATTGTACAGTGTGCCTGTAAGAGTTATGGCTGGATCAATTACAAAAATTTGGCTTTAATAAATAAAATTAAATGAACAGATAAAATTATTAAATGAAATTTGGGTTGTCAATAAATTCTGTAATTTGTTACAGATTTTTTTATTTTATTTTTTTATCATGAATTTTGTTCCTTTTTAAGAAAATAAAAATAAATATGTGCCTAAATTAATTAAATATGTACAGTAGTTTGTATACAGACAGACAGTTATATACAATAATAATATTTATATAATATATTAAAGTAGTATATTCATATTTTATAGTATATTAATGTACACAAATTGTATGTTTAGTAGTTTTATTAGTAAAAAAAAAATCCTACTTTGTAGTTGAATATGTAACATTTTTAAGCTTGCATGATTCAATTCTACAAAATACGTACAAAAAAAAAAACATAATTCAAACTATAATGTCAAGTTCAGTAACAGCATTAAAAAATGTAAGAATCTCAAGTTCCAATGCATTAACCATGGTATTTATTTACAAATTTATTTTAACTGAATAATTTCATTCATTTTTACATAACTGTAAAATCCCTTTGGTTTCATGTGTCTCTACAATGCTCCATTCTTCAAAAGAGTAAAGGAAATGATGTAAACCTGATGTAATTCTGTAAGTGATGTCATTTCCATGACATCACTTACTCAATTTAATTACAATAAAAGATAAATTGGTGTAATCTTGCAGGAATGAAATGACATCCTAACTTCTTTGATGCTCCACTATTACCTTACTGAAAGCCTTGTGCTCCAGAGGGAGAGTGCAAAGAACTCTGTAGTATTCATGAGGATATTTAGAGCCCTCAATAAAATCTTATATTAATGTAATATTACCATCCAGTCAATAGACAGCCTGGAGGGAACATTTTAAACACAATTTTCATGTTGCTTTGCGCTGAGCTCGTTAAAGAAAGGCTGTCATTTAAATCCTGGTATTAATTCATCTAAGAAAACTTCACACTAGTTTTCTCAAGATGTCATTTTTACCAGGCAAAATTAAATAATACAGTACTATTTTTGACTAGCCAGAATGTGTGGATAATCAAAGAAGTAGCTCACCTCAAAATTAAATCTATTCAAATTCTGTCATTCTGTCACACTGAGACATTTTTAAGAAAAATGTGGCTCGTTTTGTGTGTGTGCAATATCCGGAGTCGTCTAAAGCCATACGATTTTTTTTTTTTGTGAGAGAAAAGGGCCAAAAAATCGCATCTTTTAGTGCTTGAATATGCAAGACACACAACCAGTGATGTTTGGCATCAATGTGCATCCTGGCACAATGCATCCACACACCATTGTTTTGCATGTGCATGTGTTGAATGATACGATTGAAATCAGATCTCTGAATATGATTTGTCCTCCTATGATAGATGTGAGTGGCTCGACAAAGTTAAAGGAACTGTCCACCCCAAAATGAACAAAAGAAGGGTGAGTAAATGATGACAGAAGTGAACTATCCCTTTAGGAATAAGAGAAAGGACAGAATGAAAACTTATTTTGGAACTTTAGAAAAAAACTATAATTAGAATATCCACCTCCAAAAAATATCTAAAAGTGTTCAGGTTATTTTTATAATATTATCTGCATTGCACTTATTTTAACTATTCATTATTGATCATTTGTACTGAAATACATTTTACCATCTCTGGGCTTCACCCACAAAGCTCAACAGTACAGAAAGCGACCAAACTAAATATGGAAGACAATGGGCCTGTGAATGAACTCGCTGAATTGTCTGATGCCCATAAACAAAATTAGCCTGCATCCAACTGAACCACTGCAAAATGAGATTGTGCCATGATGTTTTTTATTCAAGAGTGAATGAGAGAGACAGACAGGGATAGGGAGGAGCGGAGATGAGTATCCTGGCTTTCATTTGCTAAACAAAACGTAATGTCTTTACTGTTTGTGTCCAGGACATGCGAAGAAGAATGAATGGTCCCCCTGCCAAGTCTTTCCCCTAGGGCTCACTTAGAAAAATATTTTTTTGTGCCAGTTTTGAAGAGTGCTTATTTCCCCAGCCCGGAGGCGTGTGGATCTGAAGTGCTTTTGTATTAATTAAATCCTCCTCCTTGTGTGACTGCTGTAGTCTGTTTTGTGTGTGGGAATGACAACTCTTAGACACTGAATATATTAGCTCAAAGTTAAATCTGATGGGGAATAATTATGTTGTTAAAGGGATAGTTCACCCCAAAATTAAAATTCTGTCATTACTTAGTTACATTTACTCAGTACAAGGGAAGACATTCTGAAGAATGTAAAAAACAGCTGACGGTAGCAATTAAAAAAAAAAAAAAATATATATATATATATATATATATATATATATATATATATATATATATATATATATATATATATATATTGGGTCACCCCCTTCTAATGAACACGTTTGACTATTTTAGTCATTTCTATGAGTACAAATCTTAATGTTAAAGCATATAATGATATTCTAGGGAATTGTGTGCTTCTAATTTTATAGCAACAGTTTGGACAGGACCCTTTTCTAGTCTAACATGACAGTGTCTCTGTGTATAAGACACGGTTCAAAAAGACATGATTGATCCCAGCTGAACACCTCTGGTGTGACTTTAAATTCAGACATTGAGCCAAAAACTCATCACCAAACACCAATGACTTGTACACACACACACACATATATATATATATATATATATATATATATATATATCAGTGGTGGACGAAGTACACAAATCAAGTACTTGAGTAAAAGTACAGATACGTATTATAAAATATTACTCAAGTGAAAGTACAAAAGAACTCAATTTTTTATGTACTTAAGTAAAAAAGTACTGATAGATAGATTTATTTAGCAATTTTATATAGACTACTTGATTTAATTTCGGCAGCGGCTATTTGCACTAAGTGCAAATAGCTATAGATTCTATTTACACTGTTAAAATAGCAAGATTTTCTGCTATTTATATTACTTATTGCAAATAGTGGCAATTATCTGTACCTCAGTATTGTAGTTCATTATAAACCAGTACACAATAATAACGTATCGAGAGTAAATTATATATTAATTCAAATTATTCAATGGATGCCACCTTATTGGGACAATAAAGCCCTCCCTACACCTACCTAAACCTACCCGATACTTTTATTTTTAACTTTTTAATTATTTCCTTCATTTTTATTGAAAATAAATACCTTTCTGATGCGATATGAGATTTGAAAAGGGAGAAAAAAAAGTTTGGCAAAAGGCGGGTTCGAGCTCGGGTCGATCGGGTCAAAAAAAGCATGCTTTCTACCATCAATGCCACTGGAACTGATGATGTTCAACAAATGTCTTTTTTTACTGTTGACTAACCCAATCACACGTTAGTGGGCGGAGTTAGTATAAATAGCCTTTGCCAACAAGGCAAACAAGGTTAGTGTAAATAGACACTCCGTTAAATTTTATATTAGCGCATAGTTTTATAATCCTACTGCTCAAAATACCTGTGATTTTCCCAAAATAACCACTATATGGAGTCAAGATATATATTTTGTTGTTGATATGGACTATGTTGACGAGAGTGATGTATAACGTTCAATGTGAAGCTTACATTGTAATGTACCTGACCTTTTTTTTTCCTCTTTTTTACCGTTAAATCCTCTTTGATATTTTTTATACTTTTTATTTTTTAACTCAGTCTTTGAAGAGGTCGGTTTGTAGCCAAAGCTCCTAAAAATGTTAATTTTCTGGCATATTTGCCTTAGTTAGCTGGTACAGCCTGGTGACTGCATTTGACTTAGTGATTGCCAGTTGACGAGTGGGCTCAATGCTAAGGATTTTTTCAGTGGTTAAAATTATTACTTGCCCTGTTAATATTTTCACTAGCTTTGCCACAAAAAAAATTAAAAATAAATTTAATTAATTATTTAAATAAAATAGTTACTTATCAATTTAGATTTGTGTATTCTAATAAATAAACTTGACACCAATATTTTAGATACCAATAAAATTTTACCATTCTCGATTTCAATGTTAATACTACAGCAAAAAAAAAAAAAAAAAAAAAAAAAAAACACTAGCCTAGCTAATATAAAGTTCAAACATTATTAAAGATAAGTGACAGCCAGTAAATAAGAACAAATGGACAAATTGCAAGTAATAGCAAAGTTAAATATATAGCACAAAGATAGAAATGAAATTTTGCTTTAGTTTTTATGTTTGTAGGTGTTCAGGTACAGAAATGGAATAATTACTTATAAAATAACATTTGCATATTTTTCACTCTGAGTTGCACCTTGATTTTTCATTGCCATTTGAAATTAGTGGCAAGGTAACCACTGCATTTTAAGTACAGTAACAAAGTAAAGCTACTTCGTTACTGACCACCACTGATATATATATATACACACACACACACACACACATATATACATATACATACATACTATTGAAGTAAATGGCTACCAGCAATGACTACCAGTTTGGTGCAGCATTCTTCAAAATATCTTCTTTTGTGTTCAACAGAATACAGAAACTCACACAGATTCGGGACAATTTAAGGGTGAGTAAATAATGACAGAAATGTATTTTTCATGTGAACTAACCCTTTAAAATCAACATCCTATGTAATTTCTCAAAGGGATAATTCACCCAAAGAACACATTTGGTATTTTCTTACTCTCATATCATGCTGAGCCTGTATACTTTCTTTTTCTATGGAAAAATACAAATAAAAATCTTTGTCATACGCTTCAAAAACCTGTTAGAGAAAGTTGTAAAATTCAATACATCAATACCGACCACATCCACTCAAGCAAAATTCTATGGGAAAGGAAAAATATCATTAATGTCTTCATTGTATTTCCTGATCAGCAGTGACACTGCATGTAGACTTTTCCTTTTTTCACTGAAAACGTTCTCATTTGATATCTCATTTGTCTCAAACTGTGCTTAGATCTATCTCAATAAGACCTCAAACATTGTCAACATTGTCTCCTTTGTGCATATTTTTAATTTTATCTGATCTAAAAACTCAACTGTGCAAAATAACTGAGACCAAATCATAATTTTGTGCCTCAAAATTGCTCTTCAATTAATTTCACAGGCTCTTTAAGGGTGTGTTTACACTTGGCAGGTTTGGTTCGATTAATACAAACTCTGATGCAATTGCTCTGTTAATGTGATTAATTTGAATAACCGTTAACGCTGCCATCCAAACCTTGGTGCACATTTGTGTGCGCAACAGAAGAATTCCAAGTGCTGTTTTGACTCTTTTATAAGCTGTTTGTGTTTTCTTAGAGTCAGCTGGTTAAAACACCACCCATACAGTATATATACAGAAACAGTGAATGCACTTAACCAAGCACAGTTTAGATTTATTTATTTTTTTTAAATGACTGTTAAAAGTGTTAGTGTCTAAATGTATCGATTGATTTTTTTTTGGTCCACCACAAGTGTAGTATAAAACCCGAAGAGACCTGAAAATGAAAGAACAATCTAATTCTTCTAGCATTACATTTTTATTCATTTTAGCAGAACCCCACACAGTATGGACTACATTCACAAAACAGATTTCTTCTTTTCTATGATGCATGCATAATCAAATGATAAAATATGCATGAACATGCATCACATTTGACATATTTGTACTTGATGTCTTCAACTGAAACATCTGATATAATGAGTCACTGTGTATTTTGTATACTGAACGTCTTCAGTCTAAAGCCACTGCGGGAGACCTTGAGTGTGGTGGTTTCATAAATGATTTCATCTCATTGCACTGAAGTATTAAGAAGAATGTTTATTCCACACGTTTCTATTTCACTTATTTCCTGTGTTTAACATGAATGGTACCATATTTGTAATGATGTATTTCCACAGTAAATGAAACAGCCTTGCTACTAGGCCATGCGTTTCAATTTGAATTACAAATAATGTACACTGGTGTACAAATTCTTGAATTTCTTGGTATTTTACCTTGACCTCTGTGAAGGCTTTTTCTGTTTAACTATGACAGTGAAGTCATTAATTTAATACTGCAGATGTCATGTAAAGATCAAAGTCAGTAGCTAAAACTTCAGAAAAAAAACATTCAGAGACAGAATTTAGAGTGTTATTCCCCCTTCATTTAAATTATTCCACATTTTAAAAAAAATTAAAATAAAAAAAAGGTAAATTTCTGATCCCTGGCAGTCAAATAACATAATTTCTCAGTGTGCTCTTTGAATTAAAAAGCTGTAGTGTGAGTTAAGGCTGAATTGAGATCTGCATTAAGGTGTGTAATTGCTGGGTTGTGCAAAGTAAATTAACCCTCAGGAAGTTGATCTGACATACTATTTAATGGAGCTTTCGGAGGTGGATTACCCTGCAGGAACATAATTTCAGCTGCGCTGTAACTGAGACTTGATTTCAAAGGTTCATAATGTAACAATAATGGCTCTGTCTGTGGTTCAGACCCAGTCCTTGTGTGTCTAGGTCCATGTTTCAAATTCAATTTCAACAGCTAATAAGCAATTTGATTTTGATGCTGAAAGTAGTAATTTCATGTTTTCTCCCCTCATTATCTAGGCTGTCAGGAGAGGGCATAAGGCAAACTCATAAGTGAATTAATAGCTGACAGATGCATATATGCATGTCACAACACTGTATATTTAGTAAAATTGTTATGTTAATGTGAAGTGACGTCTGGCCAAGTATGGTGACCCATACCCGGAAAATGTGCTCTGTATTTAAACCATCCAAGTGCACACACTCAGTAGTGAACACACACACCGTGAACACACACCCAGAGCAATAGGCAGCCAATGCTGTGGCGCCCGGGGAGCAGTTGGGGGTTTGGTGCCTTGCTCAAGGGTCTCACCTCATTCATGGTATTGAAGGTGGAGAGACCGCTGGTTATTCACTCCCCCCACCTACAATTCCTGCCAGACCTGAGACTCGAACCTGCGACCTTCGGGTTACAAGTCCGACTCTCTATACACAATGTCTTTTATTTTTCATTTGATGTTTCATTTGAGATGGCATACACATTACACACACACACACACACACACACATATATATATATATATATATCTCCAAATGTCTAAGAAACATAAAGCATGACCTGAGAGTTAAGTTGGTAGCACTTTATTTTACAGTCCTGTTACTCATTCTTATTCTAGTAATTGCAATAACTAGGTAAAAACTAGGTACTTACCCTGAACCTAACCCTAACCCATGTATTTACCTTATATTACCAGTACTTTCTTATGTAGGTACACTGTAAGTACAGGTGCACACGTACTGTAAAATAAAGTGCAACCGTTAAAGTTCATGAACAAATTATTTTTCAGCTGAAAAATTCAATTTATGAGTTTTGCTTTCTGCATTTGCATCACTGCACGCACAATCTCAGATCTATTCCAGTTAGTGGTTCACAAATAAAATAAATAAAACTAAAACCACATAATCACTGTGTAATTTATAACTCCCACTACGCTGACTGCTGTTATAAGTATCTTATGGCAATGGGGAAGTGTAACGTATTAGCGTGGCACATGCAGCTTTAGAACCTTCAAAGCAATAATTACACACTGCTTGACTGATTTAAAACAGATCCTTTTGGTGGAAACTGAAAGTAATTATTATTGTGAATGTTTGGAATATTCAGGGAAAATATATGCATTGAAATATATTTATATATTAATGTATGTTTGCAATAGTTTGCAATAAAGATACTTCAAATTAGTGGATACACACATAACATGTTTTTTTTGTTCACACGTTCAGATTTTTATGTTTCATATTTAAATATTTGTATATTTTATATAATATATTATCTGTGAAATACATTTTAAAACATATTTAATATAAGAAAATTAAGAAAGTTTAAAATAAATATATTTTCAGTATGGAAATTATTTCAGCTATGCTGTGTACAAAATGTTTACAGTATTCAAATTCACATTTAGATTGGTTTGCATTTTTTTGCATTATACATATGTATGTATGCATGTGTGTGTGTGCATGTTTATGTGGTTTATGAGGACACAAATTTGTATAATGACATGGGTATGACAGAGGTATTACAATATGAAGGTGGTTTATGAGGACACTGCCTATGTCCCCGTAATTCAAAAGGCTTAAAAAACATACTAAATGGTGTTTTTTTGAAAATCTAAAAATGCACAAAGTCTCCTGTGAGGGCTAAGTTTAGGTGTAGGGTTGGTGTAGGGCAATAGCACACACAGTTTGTTCAGTATAAAAACCATTACGCCTATGGAGAGTCCCCATAAACCACAAAAACCAACATATATGTGTGTGTGTGTCTTGGATTTGGTATCTTTGAAATTCCACTCAGTACTGCAGTACCAAGAGCACATGCAACATTGAAGATGAGCAGAAATGATAATGGAGATACGAACATTCAGTGCAGATCTATTGCATTGTTATTTTTTTGTTAAAACTGTGAACTTTTGTGGCTTCTTGTACTTTCTCTCAGAGAGCTGAGAGAAAACAAGAAAAAAATAACAACTGGAAAGCATTCATTTGTTCACTAACTGAAAGTAATAAAACTTGCAGATTATTTTTGAATCCTGCTTTGAGTCAAATGTGCATTTTCCAATCACTTTGCAAATTACCTTTTATTACTTCACAGCATGTTCTGCATTAGAGTACACTTATATAACATGTCTGTACACTGCAGGTGGCTTAGAAAGAGAAAACCACTGCACAGTATTCCAGCAACTAGACCATGAACTAGCCCAAAGGTTATTGCCGCAGGCTAAACAAAGTTTGCACTGTGTAAAAGAAACATCTGCTAACACAAGGATAAAGACAAGGAACTATTTCTGCAGTATACACAAAAGGTTAATGTACTGTATGGATGTAATTCCCAAATGACCTACTATATTTTCCAAATTGTGCAGTTTACATTCGAGCATACTGTGCTGTATCCCACAATGCAATTCACTTGACTTAAACTTCCATCAGCTTCCATCACTTTTCCAGTGTGATAAATGAACCAGCTGTGAGTTTAACAACCTTTAGCAGTCCAAGATTAAAAACAAAAATGCTCAAGTTTATTTTTTTGGGATAGCTAGACACCATTTGCTAAATGAAACATGCATGCATTGTTGTCCTATGATAACATAAACAAACATACTGAGGTCATGTGACAGTGTGCTACTCTTTTAAATGATGGGCTATGTTCAGAAAAGCATACTTTAAATAAAAAAATAAACCTTGACTCTGATTGGACTGCATTCTAGTATGCTATTTCAAATTCAGCCATTGTATTTGTCATTTCGGAATGCATACTGTTTCACAATTTTTTTGTAGTTTTTGTTGTGCTATTCCATTTCAACATAATCTTTCTTTTCTGTCTACTTCCTTTAGCTGAACCTGGCGAACAGGAGCAGTATCTCTGGAGGCCCAGTTGTGGGAAAACGCTGTAAAACGGCCAATTAAAATCTCATTTCAGGTGTTTCAGCTATGAAAATGACTGTCACCTTCACCTCGTACCCTTCCATTATTCATTCACTCATCTCTCCATCTTTGCCATCTAATTGCTGTCATTATGTCTGTCATACTTGTCTAAAAGATATCATTTAATTCCCGGTTGTCACACCAGCAGGTGGTTTGCACTTTGAGACAGTTTTATAACTAAAATATGATTTTTATGTTAATATAATTTTTTTTAACTAACGATTGGCAGTACAGCCTGTCAGGTATCAGAGGACACCTAAAATAACGCATGAATTCTGTTTGTCGCACAACAAGGGTATTGATACCTGGCAGCTTTTGACATCAGCTGCAGAAACAACTGTCTTTGTATTCTGGAAAGCCACCCTGAACCACATGACTGCCAGCACAGCAACATGGTGAGAACTGAATACTGATTACAGAAAACAGTGCTTTGGGCGTGAATGAATCTTTTAAGTGAACAAATCACAGTGTTGTTCACTTTCATGTACTGACTCTTAAATCAATCATTTTTAAGGTTGTGTAGTACAGAAATTTTCTATGTACAGATATTTTCTTGAGTATTGTGATGTACATCCAGGTGAATGGATTATCAAAAAAGAAAAAAAAATGTAGGGGGGGCTTGGTATCTGGTTGTTGATTGGATGGGGGGAAATCTGAATGTGAGCTTGCAGTCAATTGTATGAAGGGGCGGAGTTTAAGCAAACAAAATGATTGGAGAAGTCCAGCATAGATCAAGACAGACGTTGTTTCACCACTTTTTTTATTTAAATTAAGTCAGAATTTTAAAAAAAGGAAACATCCAATGACATAAGAAATTCAGACATAATTTAACTAAAATTAAAATACAAATCAAACGACAGTAGTTTATCAGTATTCCTTGAAAATAACACTGCTAAAAAAACACAACTTATTTACACATAGTTTACTGAAACAGAAGTGAAACAAGTAGTAGGAAAGAGGAGAAATAAAATGCGATATGATAAAAATATAAAGTCAGTCGTATTAAAATCACCCACTGGATCAACTAACATAAACTATAAAGGTGAGAATTTAGATGTTTCATGATATAGTTAATGCGTTTGGGAATGTTTTGAATAAAAAGGGAAAACAAAAAAAACATAAGTGTTGTGGCTGTGGCTGCTGTGTGTCACATTACGACCACAAACCCTCCAACTCGTGCCCCCTCAAAAATAATGAGTGCATGACGCCCCTGGCTTGACTCCATAGTGGTTGCTTTCGCTTCTCAATTGGGAAAGATTATCTGTCTTTCTTTTAGACTGACAATAGTCTGTAAACACTTTGTTCCACTTCTGAATTCCTGCTGACATGCAAAACATGGTTTAGGACTGAGTTTAAAGCAAGAGAAAACAGAAATATTCTGACTTTCCTAAAACACTCTTTGCTCCAGGCACTTCTACTCCGTGCCGCTCAGCCAAATCAATAACAACGTCTAAACAGATCTTTCTGAAACTATAGTCATAACATTGCATGATATACCACACTTTGATATCTCTTTTTGAACAATGCATACATTTTGTAGAAAAGGAACGCCAGAGAGAATCCACACCACACGTGTTTAAGTAGAGCCTGAGATTACAGACTAGTGCCACTGGGATATTGACTGCTTGACTCCATAGTGGTTGCTTTTGCTTCTCAATTGGGAATGATTATCTCAGGCTTGAGTAAGATGCCAATCAATGGCACGTGTTGTGGTTTGGAACGGCCATAGGGTTTTTTTTCTTTGTTAGAGCTTGTATGCTAGCGCCCTGAAACGGAGCTCTAATTATAATGATTTGCATGCCGCACCACTGCAGTTTTATTGAGCAGTATTAGCAAGCCAAGATGGTTTTGTTGCTCCCAGTATATAATAATATGAATGATGGCAAAATAAAACGGCATTAAAGTTTGAGCTCCAGCATATCATTGCCTACAACGCCTTGAAGTATAATGCCAATAAAACGGTTGTGAAATAATTGCTTTGTGGAATATTAATGTGAAGGATGTGTATTTATAGGCACAATAATGACCGGGCTATATGTTTAATAATTCTATAAGCTTTTCTGGATAATTTCCACAACAGGCTGACCATTTTACAGAGATTCAGCCTTCAAACCCTCAATTCACTGCTCAAATAAATCAAGTGCAGTAATTTTTCTTTTTACGTGCACCGATGCAGTCAAGATTCATTTGTCCGGCACAATAATCACTGACACAGTTGTGATGTGAAAAGACTATTTTGCCAGGTAAAGAGTTGAACGGCTATTCACCTGAATGGCTATTTCAAAAAATACAACTTAACCGATTTCTAGTTGTTTCCTCTTACTTTCTTACAAGTACTTTCTCTTTCACAATGAAACACGCACTGTAATTGAGGGAACCTGTTGCCTTAAACTGACTAAGTAAATAATAATTTTAAAAAATAAGTTAAGTGAACCTGACAATTCATTTAACATATTTTTTTTAATTATTATTTACTTAGTCATTTTAAGGCAATGGGTTTCCTACACTGTAAAAAGGGATAAGTTGACTTAACTTAAAAAAATTTGAGGAAACCCGTTGCCTTAAAATGTTTTAAGTAAATAATAATTTTAAAAAATAAGTTAAGTGAACCTGACAATTCATTTAACTTAATTTTTAAAAGGATTATTTACTTGATAATTTTAAGGCAACGGGTTTCCTAAAAAAAAATTTAAGTTAAGTCAATTTATGTCTTTTTGGAGTGATTAAGTTAAGTCAGCTTATCACTTTTTACAGTGCAGTGTCTCCACGACATGGTGCCGGCAGCAGCAACAATACTACAGCGAGAATAATAGTTCCACCTTCTTTCATTGCGTAAACATTTGGGCGGTGTTTTGCAAATCTTCCCACTCCATGACGTAGACATGTGGGTGCATGTTTGAATGAGCCGTTTTAGGAGGACGTGGTCGAGTCTTAACTTTTTTAAAGAATATCTCTTTGGTTTTGAGACTTTAGTCTTTGCAACTTCAGGGATCTTATCTATGCACAAACAACTTGTAACACCCCAAAGAGAAAGGAAATCTTGAAATCGCATCATATAACCCCTTTAAAGGAAATGTTCACCAATTTTCAAGCGGTTTTGTATTGTTACAGTGTCAGTAGTATATATACAGTAAATGAACAATATACTATTCTCTGTTTTACATGCCCCAATATTTGTTCTCTAAATGAATCCGAATGCAAAAACTGATAAAGCTCCAGAGCTTTTGTTAAAACTGCAGATTGAACTTTTGCATTTTTTGTATTCCAGCCCATAGACAGATGGACAGAAGGACAATGCCAAAATCAAGTTTTTGGCAAAAGGGAACGCCACCGCTTGTTTTTCTCTCTTTTCTCTGGTCATGTAGCACTGATTCACAAAATTCACATTTATACTGTATAGACAGCCAAGTTTATTCAAATCCCATCTTGCCGGCACTGAAATATATTTCAATAAAATATACTCAAGTAGAAAAAAAAGGTTTATAAATATGGGGTGGGGTGATGGCGCAGTGGATAAGACACATGCCTTTGGTGTGAGAGACCCGGGTTCGAATCCACTGTGAGACACCAATGTGTCCCTGAGCAAGACACTTAACCCCTAGTTGCTCCAGAGGCGTGCGACCTCTGACATATATAGCAATTGTAAGTCGCTTTGGATAAAAGCGTCAGCTAAATGAATAAATGTAAATGTAAATTGAGATATTCTGAAGTAACTTTAAAACAAAAATGATATTTACAACTTATATCCAGAAACATTATGGTAGATTTGTTCATTATTATTCACAGTATACATTATTCTCCTGATGTACTTCCAGCTGAACAACTATCATTGAGAAGAATGGTAATGCTGGATACAGTGGCTTTCTCCAGCTATTATAGACCCCTTTGAATTTATTAAAAGTGACACTTTTTTATTATGCAAAACTGTCCAAATATGTTTAGTGCCTGAGAAAGAAAGAGGATGTCAAAGAAAATGTGCTATTATTTGCACTCTGCAAGGAAAATTATTAAGAAAAAACTGGCAGCGTGAACTTTAAATGCATCATTACAAATCTGTATTAAACAAGGGCAGCGCTGAAACAATTCAAGCGAACGGTAATGTCTTAATGCTTTTAGAGGTAGTCGTATTTTCGTGAAATCTCGTGGGATGCTGTAAAATACATTATTGTCAGGCACCAGAGAACAAACACAAACACAGACTTTAACGTGGCGGCTACACAGCTCATTTGGGATTGGTTTATTTCTTGGACAGTAATCATCAAGAGAAACATATCGGTAAATATAGAAATAAACCATGCATGCTGGCAATTTACTGGAAAAAAATTCTCCAGACAGAAGCAATATTCCCATGGCACCCACACAGGATTGCTGGGTTTGGCTGAAAGTGCATAGCAAATAAAGAAGAAAAGTCTTGTTTTCTCATTTGTGGACAGACTCTGGGCTTACTGGCCACTTGAGGATCCATTATGAATGGATTTGGTGGCCTGCAGATGCTAGATACTACAGGTTCAATAATATGCAGTCCGTGGATATTGCCTCCACAGTCACGACGGCCTCTGCTCGACGGCTCAGGTGGTTTCTCCAATATACATGATCTATGTTGTTTCATTTGATGTTGAGGCAGAGAGAAAAGGTCATGTGTAATTTTCGCGTGGCGGCTTCTGTTCTTTTCAAAAGGGATATGTGATAGGTAATAATGTTCATGATAAAGCCCTGGGTCAGAGTCTGAATGGAGACATAGGTACTGTGTTATACGAGGATTTATTTATTTATTTATTGTCATGTAGTGACGGCGCGGTGTTGAATAATAATAACAACTGTTACTGTATATTTATGCGAGCTCTGGGGTAGTTGTGCCATGCTGGTGCATCCAGAGAAACAGCTGTTCTGGATTAAGAGCTCAGAGTTTAAACCTCTAGTCATACTTAGATATTGTTTCAAAGATATTGTGCTGTGGTTCAAAGATTTAGGGCTTCGTGCTGTGTAAAACAAAACAGAAAAACATTACAAATGTGGTTTGAATTTAGACCATGACTGTCCCAAAGGGATTTATGGATGCTGGTTGCAGCAAGTCAACTATATATCAGGGTATTTTATCAGAAAGCCCCCTCAAAAAAAGCCCCCTCTTTTTTATTTACATTGACATCTGAGACATGCGTGAAATTACATATGACAGTGCCTCAGCATTACTAGAATTGGCTAACCATTTTTAATGAATATAAATATAAATATAAACTTTTAATGAAAAAAAAATGATAATATGATGACAAAAAGTATGTAGTATTTTACTATATGTATTTCTGTGTGATATAAATATTACACTGGGGCTCGCCTGGGATTTAAAAATTCCCCAAGCTATTATTATATAAAAATAAATGTTTTTAAAAATTATTTTGTTTAGGGTAAATTAGAGTATTATTTTGTTACATGTATCATTTATGTATGTGTACTTATATAATATGTATAAATTATTTATTTTAGTATTTTATTTGTATGTATATATATATATATATATATATATATATCACCTGTTATTAATTAATTAGATATTAAATTCCATATGTATTTCATAATATAATATGCATTTATTTCTTTATTTTATAACATATTTAATATAATAACAATACAATTATATTTATTTAGTGTTTATGTAAATTAATTAATTTACATTCTGATATATTTTAATATAATATAAAAACATAGACTCAAACAAACAAAAAAACAAAGTGGGCATTTTTGAAGTAAAAAATGAATAGCATGGCAATATCAAAGCCTAAACTGTGATCCTATTGGGGTAACAATGAGAAGAACCTTAAAATCTCATTGTCATACATGATGTCTGTGGCTTTCATCCGTCTCTGAGCTCAGATGTTCAGGCTGGTTTTGAGACCTGTATTCAACCTCTATTTTTTGAGAGGACCGTTCCTCTGAAGATAACAGCCAGGCGTTGCTGACAGCTCTCTGAAGTCACCTTTAGTGTAAAATTGCATACCGTTCTTTTTTTTTCCTTTTTTTTATCTCCAGCCATCCTCTAAAACTGAGCTATCAGCTATCCCCAGAAATGGCCAGAGAACGAAAAGCAACAATGAGGAGTAGAGAATGAGAACGAGAGATAAAGCGGATAGAATGAACTCTGAGGGCGAGCAGGAGAAAGGAAGAGAGAGCCGGGATGGAGGGATACGAGGTTCCTTTCACACTGATTTGCTTCTGAATGCCGGTTCGGAGCAGAGCTGTGCTGTGATGGAGCTTACGCAATGCCTGGTTACCCAATGTGCTTGCTGGCCTACCAGTGTTCACTTAAATTTAGTCAATATTTTACTGTATCATAATCAATCATTAAGTCACTTTGACTCTTGACTAAAATGCCTTTACTTTTAGTATGCAAAAACATATATTTTTAATTAAACTGGAAAGCTAGGAAACGTGTTTCAAACTGTAATATAATTTTCAAACATTCTATTGAGATGACCAAGCTTTTCTGTTGTCGGTCCAAAATTGTGGAATAGTCTATCCGATAATAGTTTATCCTTAAGATTAATCTCCACAGAGTCTGAATTTAAATCTAAGTTAAAAACTTACCTTTTCTCTCGGGAATCTGATCTTTTCTCTCTTTTTGATTTTTAAAGTTGAATTTTCTGATTAGTGTTTTTGATGTAAACTCCCTTTATCATTGTTATGTCTTTGTATTTTCATGTGTCTCTTTTTTAGATATTTATCCTCTGTCTTTTTGTGCAGCACAGAGGTCATCTACTGTTGTTTTTAGTTGTGCTATACAAATAAAAAAAATAAAAAAAACAATTTTAAATTACAAATTGGAATTGGAATTTCAGTGCAATGCCCTCTGTTGGCCAACATTGATGCAACAAGTTGATGCACTTCAAAAATGCGTAAAAAGTCAAAATTAAACACAATTTCATGCCACTTTATTAACATGTATGCATATGATAAAAAAGGAAGAGTACTTTATGAAGCTCTATATAAATCTGCCTTCAAAGTGCTGTAACTTGACCTCTCCACCTCACCGTCATCTCTCGCTGTATAATGGCACTTTAATCATTAAAAACGTAGGAACTACCCATTTTCTCTGCTGTTTCGTACTTACACTTACACTTCAAGCATGTACTATACTGAACTTTCACATCCGTCTAGCCTGTATATAATTCATTGTATTTCTCTAGGTACGATTCAATACACAGTGCTGTGGAGGTTGTTCTACTTCTGGAAGTGTCTGATTTGTGATTTATGGTTACCAGGGCTGTTGCTTATAGGATGAAGAGTGGGACAAATTCTAGGTGCCCAAATATAACCTGGTCACACGTCACCCTGGGTAAGCTAAACCATTTAATTTTGCGATATTTGTGCATCCATATATTACTATGCACCTTTTAAACTGACTTATTCTACATTTACATATTGCACATAAATGCTAAGTCAACACTAAAAGTAAAAATGCTGCTTGACTCAACACAATCCCAGTCAATCAGAACATATCTTATATATAATGTACTGTTATGTGAATTGGGATTTGACTGATCTACACAATGCCACAGCAATAAAAACCAAGCACCTGAGATTTACAGGGATGAATACATCTTTTATTGCATATCGCTGCATAATGTCACTCTTGGTTTGGACAAGCTTAGATCAGCATGAGTTTGCATGCTGGTACAGTTAGCTTTTGCTGACTGATTATTTAAGACTGAAAAAAAATATTTTAAGTATGTATATAGTGTACATTATCATTCAAAAGTTTGGGTCAGTAAGATTTTCTTATAGCTTTGTGGACAGTGCACCAGTGTAAGGTGTGACAGTGCTTCAGGCAACACGAGTCCTGTCTCAGTCTGTTCCTCATGTTCCTTTCCTAATGTTTCCTGTCACTCCTCGAACAGTCCAGCCAAAAACATAACTTAAAAAAATCATGAGATTCAGCTGATTTTATTCCCCACGACATTTATAATTTTGATTTTACACTAGGCCTACTGTTCAAAACTATGGGGTCAGTAAGAATAAGATTTTCTGTAAAATAATTTGTCAGCAAGGATGTTTTAAATTGATCAAAAGTGTCAGTAAAGACATTTATACTGTTGCAAAATACTGTTCTTTAGCATATTGTTTGCTGTTCTTTCAACTGTTTTCAACATTGGTAGTAATAATAAATGCTTCATGAGCAGCAAATCAGCATATTAGAATGATTTCTGAAGGATCATGTGACACTGAAGACTGGAGTAATGATGCTGAAAATTCAGCTTTGATCACAAGAATATATTAAGTTTTAAAATATATTCAAATAGAAATCAGTTATTTTAAATTCTAATAATATTTCCACAATATTACTGTTTTTACTGCATTTTTTAAATAAAATAAAAACATCCTCGGGGAGCATATGATCAGATTATCAGATAAAAATGATTATCAGATGTTTTTACAAATGATGATGCCTTAAGGGATTCAGGGTTTGGAAAGAGGCTGTTATTGGATGATGGGCCAGTTAAAACTAAATTAGACTTTTAGCAAACCTGCAGCAAAACCCATTAACATGCAACTTTACACTTAAGTCTTAAAGTCTATTTTATTTCTAAACTTCGTTTAGGGTGGAAAATTGTCATATACAATAATATTATTCGTTTTTTAGCAGAAAACACTTTATAAAGATTAGAAATGGACCTGAGGGAGTCCAATTAAATTTAAAAGTTGAATATGACCCTCTAAAACAGAATGTGATGCTTTCCAGATAATACCCCAGATTGTGAGGAAGCTAACCTCTATCACTGAACCCGCCATGATGTTCAGTCTCCTGCAAAGACAAGCCAAGAGATGCCATGGCATTGTTTAGCAGCTCACCACCTCTTCCCCACAGCTGGACCACATGTGTTAGGCGATAAGTCATTCGCAATTAACACAAGCCTGCTGGGGACCGGCGCGGTGACGGTGTGTGTGCGGTGGCGCTGCCTTCCTGCTCATTATCTCTTCCCCAACACTTGTGGCACTCTAAAATTGAGCATGGGTAAAAAATAGAAACAGGGCAAATTGAACAGCGGTACGCTGGCTTGCAAGCAGACTGACGGCATGTATAAATTTAATGGAGTTTGACCTGACACGTTGAGTGTGGTTGGAATCAGAGAGCAGGTGTCGTAACTACACGGTGTGTGTGTGTGTGCTGAAGACATGGGTGGGACATGGGTCCATGTTACGCGTCATAACGAGAAAAGGAGAGTCTGGGGTGCTTTATTTTACATTTTAAATCAGAATGATTTAGTTCTGGATGCTGACTGATCAACACAGCAGATAGATAGATAGATAGATAGATAGATAGATAGATAGATAGATAGATAGATAGATAGATAGATAGATAGATAGATAGATAGATAGATAGATAGATAGATAGATAGATAGATAGATAGATAGATAGATAGATAGATAGATAGAAAAAATGGCAAAAATCAGCCAATCAGTGATCTCCGATCATTTCAACATGGGTCACCTTGTCTCTACTATTTTCTCTCTTCCCATTTCTCTTCTTTCCTCTGTTAGATGACAATGAAATCATGCCAATTAATCTGCTGTCCGTGCCATGATAACTCGCTCTTGCCTGCGGATTGCTGTTGTATTCTTGTCAGAGCTGTTCTGGCTGTAGATAGATCTGGCTGACATTAACCAGCAGACTAATGAAGCTCTTTCCCCAGCTGTCATTCAGGTGACTGGTGTCCCGTCTGCTGATAGATCTTTATCAGCCACCAAATGGCAACGGCAGCTGGGGAGGTGCGATATCGATGTTTAGTCGTTTATATCTGATCACCTGATCGGACTACAACAATGAAGACTTCATGGCACTATATAATGGGCTCCATATATCTTCATTCTGGAAGTCAAAAGTATAACATTTTATATACCATGATCTTGTTTTCTTATAAGTGCAGTGCAGCTTTCCTGGGATGTTTGGCACAATTTTAAGCCACAATAGTGAAATATGGATGTATTTCCATTTTGATTTTATATCCATGCATTTTGGGATTTGATATAATGCAAGATTATGTAGAATGGATTTAAATATTACACAATGAGATATGAAATGCCTCCAAACATGTATTGCAAGCTTTTGGAAACATGTTTTTAAAGACTATTTTACTGGAAAATGTAATATTAAATGGCCATAAAAGTCAAATACCTGTCAACGCTTCAAAACCAAACATTTGCATTCTCTCAAACATCAGAAAAGTGTCATTTTACTCACCCTGCAGTTTCAAAAGTAACCTGTCATTTTTCATAATGACCACATTTGTCACGCTCCAAAAAAGAGAAAGAACATAAAAAAAAATCTAAAATTTATGAACATAAAAATATCCAACTTGCATGTCTGAAGTCATACAGAAATGTATTTATTTATTTATTTATTACTTAAAATTTTCCATTTAGTGCAACAGAACAGCTAACAGGTTTGGCAAGATGTGAAAATGAGTTAGTAATGACATTTTTATTTGGGGTTGAACTATTCCTTTAGTTGTTATAATGCCATGAAAACAACCTCAGAAAAAGACTGCTGGTTAAGTAAAGCTGAAAATATCCTGACCTGCTGCAGTGTTGGCTGCCGAGGAATGGAGATGAATAGAAACGCCTGGCGTGTTAGTCTGGCCCTGAATTGCCGCTCCTTTGGGATTCTCACAGTAAACAGGACCCCTAAGGTTCCTGCAATCCCCTAATGAGGATCATTTTAGCAACATGCCTGCTCTGAACATCACATAATTATCCCTCTCTTTACTGAGACCTGAATGTAAACCCCCAGATCTTCAGGTATGTCTGTAGGTGGAAAGTTTATTGCAAAGACATGCTGATCTCTTGGGCAAAGCCAGCTATTGAATAAAAATATTTTTTTACATTTGATTATTTCTTTTTAAGGAAAACATGAGAATATTAGAAATTGGAAGTTTTGGGGTTGGCTTTTTAATGTTATAGGAAGTCCCTTGTTATGTTCGACAAGGCTATAAGAATTTGATTAAAAATACATAAAAAAAAATTAATATTGTGAAATATTATTACAATTTAAAATAAATGTTTTCTATTTGAATATATTTTAAAATGTAATTTATTCCTTTGATGCAAAGCTGGATTTTCAGCATCATGACACCAGGCTTCAGTGTCACATGATCCTTCAGAAATCATTCTAATATGCTGATTTGCTGCTCAAGAAATGTATTTATTATTATTGTTAAAAACTGCTGTTATGCTGCCTTTTTTTTCTTTCTTTTGTTTTTTTGAAAACATTGAAAAATTCTGGATTTTTTGATTGATAGAAAGCTCAAAAGAACAGTATTTATTTGAAATAGCAATCTTTTCTAACATAAATGTCTTTACTGTCACTTTCAATAAATTAAGTCCTTGCTGAACAAAACTATTGATTTCTTATTTTTTAAAGTAACTCATAGCTTAAACTTACTTTTTAAATGCTTTGTAAAAAATCTCTCTTTTTTTATATAAAAGTTATATTTTTTGTCAGGACAGTTTGAGGAGTGGCAGGAAAGGAGAAAGGGGAACAGATTAAGACAGGACTCAAACTCTGGTTGCCTAAAGCATTGTCGCACCTTATATTGGCACGCCATCCACAAGGCTGTTGCTCGACCTAGCATGTCATTCTAACATGCAATTTTTTATTGAAGTATTGCAGATTTGCTACTCTTCAAAAAAATTGCATTTTTCAGATGACAACGATACATTGAACAGGCATTTTGCACATCACAAATACCTTCTTTTTCTGCCGTATTTGTTCCGCACGACACCCAACACCATTTAAAGCCTGAAACTACTGTAGAATTTGGACTTTTCCATTTCGTTCTATAGTGAATACAAGAAGTCAAATGAACCAGCATCCAAAACATGTGCTGTTTTGTTTTAGTAGGGGCATATGTCATTCTGACGCCGTCTTTTTGTGCAGTGATTGTGTTTGTGAATTAACCTATAATTCTATTTTTCTTTCCAATAGAAACACTGCCATAACATTTAAACCTGCACAGCTTTCCACACAGTGTCTGACACAAAGATATAATTGCGGTGGGAAGTTTTGCTCCCTATGTTTTCAGTGTTATGGAAATACAAGATTGCAGAGGAGAGATAGAAGACAAGGTGGCATGAAGAGAAAGCATAAAAATGTAATATTAACTCTAAATGGAGCATTAATTAAAAAGGTCTCGCTGGAGATCTCTCGACATGAAGCTGGCCTGCATGCAGTGAATTCTGAGATGATGCAGCCCGCTCTGCTTATTGGCTTCACAGCAAATATGCTGCCAAAAATAGGTTGTTTTTAAATGTTGTACTCTTTGCTTTCTCCTTTAAGCCTCCAGTGGAGCTTGTATTGATGTAGAGTTTGTTTCAAAGAACCTACAGTACAATTGAATTCAATGTTATTAATTCCTATCTATTTTCTAAAGGCTTTGTCGTTTAATAGATATATATATATATATATATATATATATATATATATATATATAGTAACATAAACGTAATATGTAATTTAAAGGGAAATGGTTTACTTTAGCTCAAAGGGAATCATTTATGATTTTATAGGGAATTTGAACAGACTCACTGTTTTACGGCTGATCACTGAGCAATTGACTGAAAAAGCCGTATAACAGCAACTCTGCACTGAATATTAAAATCCAAAATATAGTGAAAACACTGTTTAATAGCACAGTAACAAGATCAGCAGATTAAGACATTAACTTGTAAGCAAAAAACACAAGATACTGCTCTTTTCAATATAAATATGACTTTATTTGATCAATCTAAGACATGTAAACTAATCTAACACATGATCACACGCATTCACACGTTGCAGAAAGAGAGAAAGTAAGGAAAGGATGAGTTTAACAGAATGAAAATATGATATTCCAAGTTTACAGCAATATGTGCTATTGCATCGACCTGAACAGCCTTCAATATATATGTAGATATATATATAAGCTATATTTTAAGTCAATTTTTAAACATTGTAAAATATTATATATTTATTTAATAACAATATTTCAGATTATAGATGCTAAATGTATACTTTTTGTTAGTCTATGAACTAGCTAACCACTGATGTGACGTGCTAGCAGCTGTGTTTCATCAGCCTGTTATTTGTGGATGTGCAGGGATCTTATCCTTCAATTTATCTCATGGAATCATCTCAGATGCATTTAATTAGATGGCATTGTGACTCTAACTCTCTTTATGATTGCAATGCGTTATTCTAGCACTTAGGGAAATCTAGGAAGCCAATGGCAGCTCACCTCACTGTTGATGAGAGTAGCCTCTGTTTGCCTCTGGGCAATTAGCTTCAGGGCTGCTGAGGGACTCGGGCCCAGAGCTGGCCCAGCTGTCTCAAGACATAATAAATATTGACTCCTCGTACTTCTCTTGTTCGGCCAAGTTAATTAAAGCACAGACTATTTGGATTCAATGTTGCCATACTGAATGTGAAGTACAGCATTCATCAGCTCTCATTGAAAACCCATGAGTGAAGCTATGAGAAGAAAGGAAGTAAATAAGCGTGAGAATAGAGAGAATGCAAAAATTAGAGAATAAAGAAAAATTCAGATGCTAAAGATATTTCTTAGAGGCTTCTTGTAATAATGATTGATTGACATTGGATCACGGTTGTTTCTCATTGATGGCCATGAGAATAAATGCAGAGTACAGATAAGTACAGTTAAGATTATTTTCTTCAGAAAAAAGTGATTAACTTGACACACTCGACATGCATGGAAAAACAGCAAGAGCCAAACACATCCGTCTGACACTTACACTGAAGTTAAAAACTACTAGAATCAGAAGTTTACCATTTGATCTGACCGTGACATGTGTGGGTCTGGAGCGGGATGGCCTGATTGACGAAACCAGAGTGTTTGAACCATTATTGGTTTGGTTGCAGTACTGCTTGATTCCACTATAAATCAATTTACAACTCAGGAAATAAACTCATATAAACTTGTCATAAATTACTATAGCTGTCATTAGAAAGTCACTGTGGATAAGTGTGTCTGCTGAACAATTAAACATTAAAAATGATTCCTATCGCTTCTTAGATGTCTTCAGTTCTCATCCTTGTTTTCCCACGTCCAGAGCATAAATACATTTCCAATAAAGGATTCACGAGCACAGACTGACTCATCCACCTGCCCAGATGCCTCGTGCAATTTTCTCTCCGGCTAGTCTCTTTTCATATCATACGCAGATAATGCAATGCTGCCGCCCCCAGCAGTGGTTCCCACTGCACATCAGCATGCTATATTTCATCGTAACTCTCTCTCTTTCACTGTCCTCAGCTGTACGGCTTCATTTATTATAGCGGCTCAGGAACATGTAATGCAACACTTCCACTGCAGATGCCCGAACCGCGTCCATAAGCAGCTTGCATGGTTAATTTATGTTTTATTCACTCGAGCCAGAAGCGTCATGAAACATGTCTTAAACCACTGGGATGTCTTTTGCTCAAGTGAGTGATTTTTCCAACGTAATGGACCCGGAACCCGTAGCTGTCAACATCGTCCTTGGGAGCAATGATGCTTTGACACATGGCGAGGAGTTTGTGTGTGCGGAACGTGATTACGGCAGATTGACCCGAGCACGCAGGGGAAGCTTTGATGCAATGGGGTCGTTATGCCTAGAAAGAAACTCGCATTAAGGTATTGTGCTTGTGAAATGGCTACCACATTAGAGAAGATCATTCATTTCCATATCTGTCTTTGTCTTTTTGTTCTCTAGGTTTGGTCATCACAAGCTGACCATCTCCTAACCAAAGGCCTTATGTATTTAGCCGTAAAGCTCCGTGCCTTCCGTCTCCCACGTCACATCCGACAAATAGTTCGTCCTCATTTGACAAAGGCAAAAAAGAGACCAATCAGCATATAGATGAAAGTAATTGAGCTCAAATCATTACAGCCCTTTATCTCGACTCCCTTATGTGTCAAGACAGTCGGTGCCATTTCTATAATGATGTTGTGGGAGGCTATGTCTGTCTATTATACAAATGGTTTCCAGTGCATATAGGAGATCATTATCTAGAATAGAGTATAATGGTGCTTATTGGTCAATTTGGGGATTAAAGTTATAGAATAAAGTGTGGGATATATCAATTTTGTACATGATTATGAAAGTACCAGGTCTCATTTGGACATGTACAGTAGGAGGTAAGAGATTCACTGTGTTATCTCAGGGGATCTTAGACAGGATAACTGCCCTGAATCTATCAGAGAAATGATCTGAAAAGGCTGCTGGGAAGATTAAATGTTGTTGCGAGGATGTAGATTTCCCACGCAGACACAAAAGCCCCAAATCAAGCAATATTTTGTTCGGTCACACTATATAATTGGGACACTGGAGCTTCACTTATTTCAAGTCAACATGAAATCAAAATTGCCCCTAATAATGAATGTTCCTGTTTTAGTGTGCACAGGTATTTACAAAAAAGGTCAGTAAAAAAAACGAGAATTGTGGAATTATTAAATGTATTAAATAAAAAAAATTCTGTAGGCATTTGCTAGGGATTTGAACAGAGCCAGCGGCTCGTTTAATAGTCTGCGAAGACATGAATTGCATGCCGTAATTGACACAGTATAAACACACATGTAGGCTTCTAGATTATAACTTTACAAAGCAGTGCAGTCCATTTGACCTAAAAATGTGCAGCGATATCCAGCCTATTCCTCTCATTCCATTCAAATAGTGTAATAAGACAATCCATTAAACATTTATCTTTGCATTAATTCATATTTAATATTAGCCGTCAGCTCGTGATATGGGGAGAATGTAATATAAATTAATATGCATGTCAGGCTTCACAGATTAACTAAACCTTGTATGGCATGTTAAAAAGATCCCAGACATTCTTGGAAAACGTGCAATATAATGCATTTTAAATGAATTCCTTCATCATTCATTTCTTAGATAGTTCAGAAACTTTTAATTGGGCACTAAATAAAACTTTGAGATGATGAGACTGTTCCCACCAGTGTAACAGTATACACTAGGGACAGGAAGTAACCACAGGCTGGAGTTCCCATTATCAGGGCCTGGACAGGAAATTAGAAAGCAAGTTTGCAAGTTGTCACTTAGCACTTTTGTACAAAGCGGCTCTAACAGATTTGGGGATATTGTTTAACTATTTAAGTATTTCTCGAAAACAGCCTTTCATGCAGTCCCTGTTGGTCAGCAGATGCTTATTCATAAACGGTGTGCTATGTTCTTATAGTTCGTTCGCAATCAACATGTCACATTCAGTGCTTCTCCACTCACTCATTTGCTCAGAATCAAATCACTTACAGTGAAGGGATGTAAAGGCAAAAAACATCTGCGAGTAAAAGCATCGTTTTCTTTGAAGGACATTCTAAAGTAGCTGTCATTTAAAAAAAATAAAAAATGCATGCAACATAAAATATTTCATAATATTGTAGTAGATATTTTACTAGTGACTGATGCTTTTTCTAAAGGCATAAAATTGATATTTTTCCGTCTCGGCTGCCTTTCATGCCTGGGTTTCAGACTGTGAATGTTCCATACAGTGCTCATTTAATATCATTGAGATATTATTATAGTTTTTATCAAGATTATGAAACAGTTTTTATTTTAACGTATTAGTAATTTTGTTGTATTTTTGTCATTTTCAGTTGAGTGTGTGTGCGTGCTTAGTTTTAGTTTTAATTATTTTACTATATCAAGTTAAACTGTTGCCTTGGCAACTATCTTTGCTTGCTTGCTTGTTTTAATTATATATCAGTAAAAGTTTATTTTAAGTAACAAAAAAAACTAATAATAATAATAATAATGGTCTTAATTTTAGTTTTAGTTTTACTGAAATATTATAACCCTGGTTCAGTATCTTCATGACATCATTTTCCTGCTGCTCTAGAAAGATTAGTCACATGACATTTACGGCTCAGGTGATTGGTTCTTCAGTTCCATGAATGCAACACCACTATTTTGTGGTAAATTTAGGATGAACATTTTTTTGTCAAATTCATACTTTCGTGTAATTTTGTGTAAACCTACAATGATTATTTAAATCTGTTAAAAAATATTAGTTGGTCATAGAGAGTCTACCATCATAATATTTGCAATTTATCTTTTTTGTTACATCTACTATATTTCTATGCTGGGTAGCGATTGGTCTTTTCCTTGCATAAATTATACTGCTAATAATCTTTAATGATTCTTTATTTCGAAGTATTCTTCTTGTCTTGGAAAATGCTAACTTTTCTCTTTTCATTTTGGCAAAATCAATATAATAAACACTTTAGTGAAAAACAAAATGCATAAGCAAATTGCAAAGAGAGTGAATGAGAAAAATCACTACGTCGCTTCACTACATACAATACGAGAAGCCTGCAACATCTAGTTGAATGAAGGACAAAGAAGGAATGAAACAGAGGGAGAAAACATTAGGGAAATTGGCCTGGGTTGTGGAATATCAGCGAGCTCACAGATCCAGTAGCTGGATTTGACCCAGAGGCTAAAGAATCTAATGAGAGCAATCAGTTCCAGTGGCAGGAACGGACTGAACCATCGCCAGTCTGATGCTATGCACCATCTCCTGCCACAGATAGATAGATCTGGGTAGCCTGAAACATTCTCAGGGAAGCTCTAGTGATTCTTTGTCTCTCAATGAGCCATTGTGCATCTCCTTTGTGTCTCCTGACGTGAGGCTATTGAGAGCAAAGAGAAGCCACTTTATAGCTTCAGTACAGATGTCCATCCTTTGTCTGTGTGTCTGTCGATCTGCCTTTCTCTTTCACTTTGTTTCTGTCTTTCAATTTTCTCTCTCTCTGTATCTCAGTTTCCTCTTTTTATGAAGTTGTCTGTGCTTTATGAGCTGCCCATGGCGGTTGGCGCTCTCCTCTCCCGTTGGCTCCGCAGACGCGCTGTCTTTCTGTCTCCTGATCAAGAGCCGCTTCTGAAAGGGAGAGGAAGAAAGGAGAAATAGACTAAAAGAGATGCAGCAGTGCAGTGCAGTGGAGATTGTGAATTTTGTGCTGTGGATGAATATAACCTTCAAACGACGGATCACGCACACATCTTGTCGAGCTCTCGCAGCTATAGTCGTTCTCCTGAGTCATTCCGAGACAGAAATACGCAAGTTCCACCCGTTCCACCTGTCATGAGATCAGCAGTAATATCTGGATATAGTTCAGCACTGTTGTTGCCTAGAGCAAGATGGAATTTGATTGGCTGCTGCTGCAGTGTTAAATAACAGTTACATTGCTTTAAATTTAGAAAAATTGCTCAAATGTTGTCAAGTGGTTGCTAGAACGTTCTGAGTGATTGATAAGATGTTAAAATCATGGATCTGGTCACATTCTGCTGTTCAAAAGTGAAAAATTAATGATTTTTTTTAGGAAAAGATTCATTAAATCAAAAAGTGACAGCAGAGATATTCATAAAAAGATTTAGTTTTCATATAAACGCTGTTCTTTTGGGAAAAAAAAAAATATTTAAACAAGTTATTTCAAAGGATAATTTTTTTTTTTATATATTTCCAAATGCCAAATAAATAAATGCATCCTTGGTGAACATATAAGTGTCTTCTTTCAAAAATATTAATCTTACTGACCCCATACCTTTTGAAAACATTAGTGTAACAGGTTAATTACAATAAATAATAAGCAGACCTTTCTTTAACATGCATTTTTTATATAATAATAGCAAATTACATTTACATTTAGTCATTTAGCAAATAACTACCAAATGAGTACAACAGAATTACATCACTTCCTGTCGGCTAATAAATGTAATTACCCATGTTCTCTTATTAGTGGAAGTCCACTTGTAAAGTACTAACTGCAGCGACCTTGATGAATTCTGTACCAAGAAGTATGTGGTAAGATGTGTTATCAAATACCAGTCATCCTTATGTTAGCAATTTTGTCAAATTATATACATTAAGAACATGTTGTAGCTGACCATAATGTAGCATACTCTCACTTTTATGTCTTACCTTTCTTTTCTTTCAAATTTAATTTCAAATGTTTAGTCTCCAATCCCTGTTTTTAATCATCGAGACTTCCTTAGTCAAAGCGAAAACATATCAAGCTGGTAGACCAGCACCAAACCTGCATAAAACAGGCCAGCATGAAAATTCTGGTCTTTTCTCCTTTTAATAAATGCATACGCTACTTTGGTGATGCATTGAAACCATGCAGGAAACAGACATGGACCTTATATTGTGCATTTCAGATATCCCCTTTCATAAGTAAAGAGACCTCTCTTTTCATTCGTTTGCTGCATTTGTTTTTTTTGTGCACCGTATCATTCATTTTCTATTGAAACTGAAGGGCTGAGTATTGGTGATAGTATAGATGAGTGTTTACACTGAATCATCTGACATTGCAAGGCTCCAAATGAGCTCTCTTTGTGCCGTGGTGAAAAGAGACCAACAAGAAATAAAGAGCAGAGAGAAAAGCACCTGAAAGTGAAAAGAGAAAATGTTTCCTTGGCAGGTGACCCTTGTAAAGAGTGGCTTTCAGAGGAATGCCAGGAGAGAAGACGATTGAAAAACAGACAGCCCTTTGTGAGTAGCCCTCTCTGTTTTTTGCTGAGATAAGAAGCGAAGAGAGAAAAGTAAAGCCGTGCATCTCGCCCTTTGCATGTCTGGCCCAGCGAGAGATAAAACAAAAAAGAGGTGAGGGTTTTTTCTTGGCCTCACCTTGCAGAGGCGCTCTCGGGAACTTCATCGCACCTATGGAGCCGCCTGACACCTCGGCTGAGATATGGAGGCTGACAGGAAGAGCTTCAGGGCGACTTCCTGTCGAGATGGGATCCGGCAACTTCAACATGACACGCGGGAAAGCTAATTTAGCAGTGTCTGAGTGACGGGTCACACTGGTGGTCACAACAGCGAGACAAAAGCTGCCTTGACAGAAAGTGATTAAGAAGAGGGTGAAAGAGCCACAACTTTTCCGAGTTTTGTGTCGACGTAATTGATGTCACAAAGTTGCTAAATTACATTACAGATGTCTGATCATGTCTCTTTTTGTATAACTGGGCTAATAAGCGCGCTCATGAGTTCATGTTCATGGCAGGCTGACATAAGCCTATACATATTTAAATGATGTAGCCCTCAGTGTGTGTTTAATTGGAAACCCCTTTGTACCAGTATAGTGGCATGATGGAGTTTCTGTACAGATGTTCTCATCTCATTTGTTACATGATATGCCATATGGATTTATATGTCATGTTGACTGTAAACTCTTCATGAAAAGCCCCTCTATATATATATATATTGTCCCTTAATTCAACATTAAACGTAATTGGTTGAAGTTAGTCAAAAATATTTAATTTTGAAAATGAAAGAATTTGTTAAAGGTCGGGTAGAAAATATATATTTTATATTAGTTCTGTAGGTTGTATAGTTACACCTCTAGGTGGCGACAAATGAGTAGCCTATCTGTACACGTGAGTCATTTGAATCACTCGCTCCAATTATATGATTTAGTAATGAAACAAGTGACTGTTTTATGAGTGAAGGTCATTGCACACCGAGTCCGAAATTTTTGTATGCGTTTTTCGTACTTTTTGTGTTCATCATCCTTTCCTATCAAAACGCTTGCTACGGATGCGAAAACGCAGAAAATCGAACCTGGTCCGTTTTTTTTGTTTGTTTTTTTTATGTTGGACGAAAGTTTCGTAATTGACACAACGTGAGGTCATATTTATTTTTCAACGTGCGAAAATTTCGAACTCAGTGTGCAATGGCCTTGAGTCATTGAATTATTCACCTAATCGATCCCTTTAGAGATGAAGCAAGCAACTATCTTTATAAGTGAGTCACGGAATCATTCGCTCAAATGATTTCTTCCAATACAGTAATTTGGGAATGTTTCTTTGAGACACCCAGTGGTCTCAAATATTGTGTCTAAATTAAAGTTGATCATTATTAACATATTGTATATTGAACTTTTGTATGAAAACAGCATATTAGCAATCATCCTTAAATATACGACATTTTATGAAAAATTCAACATGATTAGTCCTATATTAGGGACTTAAATAATTAAATTGAAAGTGTCTGGAATGTAATGTTCGAGAGGAGAGTGGGGGAGAATGTGGATTGTGGATTAGAACAGAGGCTAAAAATCCATCACATCTCTGGCCAGGCTAATATGACACACTGAAATCGAGTTAGTACAGCCGTGGAATCCAAAACACACCACAGACACATTCCCACACTGCTTCTCCACAAACATTTCCTCTCTCCTGCATCTTTTACTCTTTAATGGAGCATCGTTCAATTGGCAGTCAAAAGCCACACTCTAAAATGTTTCTCCAATTTGCTGGAACTGCAGTCATTGTAGGCCAGTTGGGGGAGATTTGATTAACATGCATTGGGCAGAGGGTTTGGGACACACCATCATGCCATGACCCATTCATATTATGACAAATCATTTGTCATGATATGAATAGTTCACCCAAAAATTTAATTTGCTGAAAATGTACTCACCCTCAGGCCATCCAAGATGTAGATGATTTTGTTTCTTCATTGAAACGGATTTGGAGAAATTTAGCATTAGTTCACTTGATGAGCAATGAATCCTCTGCAGTGAATGGGTGCCGTCAGAATGAGAGTCCAAACAGCTGATAAAAACATTACCGCAATCCACAAGTGTTACGGCCCATAACCATTTTAAGGCTCGTTAATTCAAACAATTAAATAAAGGACACAGGCCGAACATATTAAAAGAATCACAACTCCTGATGTGAATTTCAAGACGCCTCTTATTTAATTCATTTATGGTATTCAACTCAAACATTCAAAAAAAGTAATACACAACAATTCACAACAAGAATATTTATAACATAATCTAATGAATGATAACAAAGAATAGTCAGCTCACGGGTAGGAAAGCTAAGAAAACAGATTCCTAACTGCACCTGTTCTCGGAACAAAGTTCTTACCTGACTCCCGGAAAATGAAAATATGGTGAGTTTACCGGACACCTGCTTCCCTCGCTCAGTTCTTACTAAATAAACAAAACGTGAACTAATAAATAAATACACTACCCGCTACTGATAAGTAAAAAGAATATCACATATCAAAACGCAAATTTACAAGTTAAGCCTAAGCATGAAGAAAAACGAAATTATAGCCTCAAAGAGATGATGAGAGAGACGCCCCACGAGAACAATGGGAAGCGGAGCCACAGAAAGAGAGAGAGCCGCCATTGTCGCCTCACAGACTATTTATCCGGAATCCTTGATGACGTCACGCAACTCTCTCGGAATGGGAATCCCCCACAATGCCATCTATGGGTGTGTCACACAGATACACGTAACACATATCCATTAACTCCAGTCCATTAACTGGCATCTTGTAATGCAAAAGGCTGTGTGAATGTAAGAAACAAATCCATCATTAAGGTGTTTTCATCCAATGCTTCTGACCAAAATATGGGTCCATAATTCATAAAAGTTCTTTTGAACTGTTTTAGCTAGTAAACAGTGCTTGATTTGTGCATATTTCTCTCCTGATTCAAACAAGACAACTTTTTCACTGGAGAAAGCAATATGAATGATGGATTTGTTTCTTGTAAACACACTGCTTTTTCACTTTGCAAGACGTTAATTGATGGATTGGAGTTGTGTGGAGTACTTGTAGATTATTGTGATGTTTATATCAGCTGTTTGAGCTCTCATTTTGATGGCATCCATTCACACCAGAGTAAAATATTCTGCCTTTTTTCTCAGCTGCTTTTGCTTGACTCAAACACCCTATTAGCAATTTCCTGAATCAAGCAATGTTCCTATTCCCATGTATTTGAGAGGACAAAATTGGCACATAATGGAAATGTAAGCTGAAGCAACAGCCTCTTTATTAAATGTAATTGTGGTTTATAGCTGTTTATTGAGTTATTCAATCACATGACTTTTTTGATGTTTATCCACATCTTACTGAATAAAAATGCACATTTTGTGAATTTTATTCGCTTTTTTGTATAAAATTTCAAAATGTGCATAACAATTAGTGGACTATACATAATAATAAAGTCCTTTAATGTAGCATTTTAATTTTGGCTAAACTCAACAGAGCAGGTCAGCAAACTGAAAAACTCTATTTAAAACTTTCACTGTCTCCAAAGGAAGTGTGATTGATGTACGATGAAATGATAAATCCAGCCAATTAGTTTTTTTCTAATGCATTGGGATGTTTGTGCCACTGCCAGACTGGAGATGATATTTTTTCATTGTCAACACTATGGAATTAAATTTATGGAGGAAAAGATAAATGCCATGTGATGGAGTGTGCTGCGCGTGAGGCACCTGTCAGATCTTCACGCAGAGCTTGGCTCAGATTTCAGAACAATGGCACGCAATCTGTTAAATTATCTCCAAAATGTCATGGCCCTGCGAGCGAACTAGCACGGTGATTTCCTTTCACTAACGCAAGAATCCGTCACCGCTTTGATTAAATTTCCATCGTTTTACTCTCCCTTTGATTTATATTCCAGACAGATGAAAATAAATTGTCTTTCAAATAGTAAAACAGTCCAAGCAATCAAGCCACGTCTTCAGTGTCTCTTCAGAGTTTTTTTTTTTTTTTACTCAATGGTTGTGTAACGTTCTGTTACGGTGCAGGTCTCGGCTCCTTTGCACACTTATTTCTGACTGCTTTTCAGGGAGTGTGTGACAGTTTTACTAATAGTGGCCCCAGGGTGCCTCTGTATCTATCACAACAAAGCAAAACAAATGTCGATTACTTCAGCCCTCGAGGGGAGCGTTTAGACTGAGACTGTTAACTTGCCAACCGCTTTTCACTAATAACTCATTTCTTCTTTGAGCAAATGTCTTTGAAAATGCCACTTTATGTGCACTACTAGATGGTTGCAGTTGCAGTGATGCAATGCACGGCAAAACTACAACATTTTAAATCATTCTCATAGCTCCGATTTTGACTGCATGAGAAACTGTGATACATTTTAGTAAAATAATTTTGTAACATTATAAATGTCTTTTCACTTTTAAACATTTTAATGCATCCTTGCTGAATAGATAAATTAATTAATGTATGTATTTATTTAAAGTGTTTCATGGCTTCTTCCTCAGCAAATCAGCATATTAGAATTCTGAAGGATCATGTGACACTGAAGACTAATGATGTTTTGCATCACAGAAATAAAATGCATTAAAGTAGAAAAGTTTAACGTTTCACAATAACAGTTTTTACTGTATGTTTCATCAAAAATCAAATCAGTTCAGCTTCTAAAATAATTAAATAATTAAAAAATCTTTTAAAATTAATTATTAATGTGTACACACACAATGTTCTTCAAATTTGAGTCAAGTTAACTTTAAATACTTTAAAAAACTTAAATAAAAATAAATTAATAAATTATATATATATGTATATGTGTGTGTGTGTGTATTATGTAGTTATATTATTTATTCAAAGTTAACTTGGCTCAAATTTGAAGGAGCATTTGCGATGAGCATATATTCGTATTATGAACTCTCTATATTGATATTGTAATTTTGAAATTTCTGAAGTGTAAGGCAATATTTGTAAGCAATAAGTTATCTTGACTACTTTCATTGTGTTTTTTTATGCTGACAGATGTCATTTCCATGAACTAGTGCACATTGTGTGGAAAGTACATATGCAACTTCTGCAGTCCTTGAGCGGCGGCGAGGAGGACTAACACGTTTATCACAACTGATGTTACATACAGGTTTACAAACCACATAAACCACACGCTGAGGAATCTCCTCTTTCTCTTGTCTTACACTTGAGAGCTGCAGGAGATTGATGGGCTGAAGTCATTTTCCCAGAATGCATCACAGCTTCCCACACACATTTTTCATCAGCTCTCAGCTTGATTTTCATTGTGGGTTGATCTATGGGATACATGGGGGTCTGACTGTCTTACATCACTGTGCATCGTCAGCCCAATAGCTGAATTACATTACACTGGGAGTGTATGCATGAGTAAGTCTTTCTGATGCTGTTTGTTTGTGTATGTCAAAAGAGGATGCAGATGCACCATATGCTGAATCTGTCCCCTATAGTATCTCCACAGACACACTGAACATCATCTCATATACACACACACACTTTCACCCCGAGTTCTTGTTCAAAAACACAATACAGACTATGCTTTGAATCCCAACGGGATGGCATAATGGAAAACATATGCCTACCATATAGCAGCCTAGAAGTCACGTGTTCAAAGACCACATGCTGACATCGACACGCTCCGCCACTGATGCGCACACAACAAACCTGACACTATTTTCACCACATGATAAAAATAACTGCAATCTCAGGTAGCGCAGTAGACACATATGTTGTGGTATGAATGGCCGAATGATTCCCATCAATACTAGTTTAATATGCACTGCTGGCTAGGTTTCAGGAAGTCAATAGTGGCAATAGTTTTTATGGCAGCAGTACACTAGGATATTATATTTGATTTTAAGTGAGATAACGAACGTCGCCAAGTGTTACTTTATGTGTTAGTATATATATATAGATATATTAGAATATATATTAAAATAACTTTTTCTTTTCATCCTGTTTATCTTCTTGCCATTGTATAAATAATGAAGTTGTAACTAAAAAAGCACAGGTGTCTGAGTTTGGCCAGAGAATATTTCCAGTCCAGTTTGCACTTTTATGTGAGCGTCCCTAAAATACAACAGCATTGTTCAAATAAAAACATAGAAAAGCTCTAAGAACTAGAGTGACTTGTCTACTGTCAGTTTCTAGAGCAGACAAATGCCTCATTATACAGGCAGAAAATTAGGCATGAAACGATAAATTGTATAATCACAAAATAATGGACAGGAAAAAAAATCAAAATGTAGAAGACATGATCTGGTTTATTGCTGTCTGTTGATGTTCCACAGAAGCGGCTATTTGTCTTAATGTCAGTTTTGCTGTTGTGAGCTTGGCTTAAATATGCCCATGTGTATATGTATGCATAAAAATCAGGCTCAACATTGTAGCTTTCCCAAATCTCATTACATTCATTTCTATTTGGGCACTATTTTCAAATGCACTTTAATTTTCAGTTTGTTTTAGTTTAGATATTTTAGTTTAACATTTAAAATATGCAAGATGTCATGGAAAAACTTTATCACAGAAATTGTATTTGATCAGAATACACAGATAAATGTAATGCATCAGTGGAAATAAAGCCTTTTGCTGTATAGTTCATTTTGTTTATTATTTTAAATAATTTTATGAAAATACGTGTGATTGTTAGCTAACAGTGAATTATTATTAGATCTCAGATTGTTGTGTCTGCTCAATGACATGAAGCTGCTGTTTTATGTCATTTGATCTTTTTTTTTGCAGTTGTATTATGTGAAATACTGTTGCATCTTACTTTAACATCGATTTCAAAGAGAAATAATTTTAAAATAAATAATCGGTAATATAAAACATGTTTTTCAGGTTTTCATAGAACATGAAGGTCACTTCAAGTTTCACACATTTCCCAAAAGAGACCTATGCATAAAAACATTATATGAAATATACTGTTTCAAAGGCCTGATCAGCATTCATGGCCATATGGTTAACTAATGAGCCGAGACGCTCTAGTACAAAGATCAACTCATTTATTTGACCTTTCGGGGTGAGCAATGTGTCAGAATACACTTTTATTGGTATCAAGTTTTTGTGGCTGTATACCTTGTTCTTTCAGACAGAAACCCTAATATTCATTGGCATATGTAAGTAGTAGTTGTAGCACAAGAGCATTTTATGTTTGGATAGACACAGATACGTACAATATCAGCATTATATACAATCTGAAACCACACTGAGAATGAGCTATTTTTTCCCCCTAACATGCAGGGCTGTATAATTGTTTTTTTTATTTTGTTTTGTATTTCGTAAGTGACTCTGTAGCTGTGTATATATTCTCTCTCATATGTACGTTGGAAAGTCTGATTCATTTTACAGAATTCAGAGGAATAATTCAGAGGGTAAATGAACACTACAGAGCCCCGCACATGACATGCAGACTATTCCTTCATTAATTAATAATTTGTGAATTAAGATTACATTCAGGTGTGCAACCACTCCAATCAGCCAATCACCTGCAACTCAGAATTAGCCGGTTACTCACTGGAACCGTCACATAAGTGTCAAACTAATTTAATCCATTGTTTTGATTTAATTCAAAAGAGGGAACAAATTAGTACAAAGTGGGCAGTCGTGGCCTAATGGATAGAGAGTTGGACTTGTAACCCAAAGGTCATGGGTTTGAGTCTCAGGTCTGGCAGGGATTGTAGGTGGGGGGAGTGAATAACCAACACTCTCTCCACCTTCAATACCACGACTGAGGTGAGACCCTTGAGCAAGGCACCGAACCCCCAGCCGCTCCCCGGGCGCCGCAGTGTTGGCTGCCCACTGCTCCGGGTGTATGTTCACTGCTGTGTGTCTGCACTTGGATGGGTTAAATTCAGAGCACTAATTCCGAGTATGAGTCACCATACTTGGCCACACACCACTTCCCTTTCCCAAAGTGTGACTACAATGTACTAAAACAAGGGAGAAAATAGTATTTATTTAAAAGTGATTGTATTTGTAATGCGTGGCCACATTTGAACTAAAATGAGAGAATTGTGAATATATGGAAAGTGTAAGATTGATTGATTGATTTTTAAAAATATACAATATAAAAATAATATGTGACCCTGGACCACAAAACCAGTCTTAAGTCGCTGGGGTATATTTGTAGCAATAGCCAAAAAAACATTGTATGGGTCAAAATTATCCTTTTTTTTTATGCTAAAAATCATTAGGATATTCAGTAAAGATCATGTTCCATGAAAATATTTTGTAAAGTTCTTACCGTAAATATATCAAAACTTAATTTTTGATTAGTAATATGCATCGCTAAGAACTTAATTTGGACAACTTTAAAGGCGATTTTCTTAATATTTAGATTTTTTTGCACCCTCAGATTCCAGATTTTCAAATAGTTGCATCTCAGCCAAATATTTTCATATCATAACAAACCTTACGTCAATGGAAAGCTTATTTATTCAGCTTTCAGATGTTGTATAAATCTCAATTTCGAAAAAATTGACACTTAAGACTGGTTTTGTGGTCCAGGGTCACATAGAACTTTTATTCAGGAACAGACAAACTGATCAAAAGTGACAGTCAAGACATTTATATATTTTTTTTCACAATATTACTGTATTTTTGACCAAATAAATGCAGCCTTGGTGAGCAGAAGAGACTTTCCCGACCCTAAAATTTTAAACCCTTATTGAAGTTCTCTAATTAAATATTTGTGATTAGTTAGATATTTAAATCCTCGGTGTATCCCCTCAAAATAGTCCGTTTTTGTTAGTGGCTTGTAGTATAACTATACAAAAAAAACAGTAGCTTGACTGCAGTTTCCTTCCCAACGTTGTATTGGTTTCCTCTCACTTTGATGTCAAAATCCTTATCTGCTCTTGTTTATAGCTCAAGCACAATCACTCTCATCCTTAGCTTGTTTACACAAAGAGAATCACTCAGAATCCAGTCTAGTCAGACAGGCTTTCCACTCAAGCCACGGCAGATGCTTCTCTTTCGTCCTGATACTTCCTGACTCCTGGCGTCTCAACAATAGAGACGATTTCACATAATATTGTCCATTAAGGGCTGCTGGGAGAATGGTTTGCTCTGGGCTGAGTATCGGTGCCCCGCTGCGGAGGTCGCCCATGCCTGACTGCTTATCAGCCGCTAATTCGCTCTCCCCTCACGCCGATGGCAGATTTCGAAGTTTCAGCAACATAAAAGAGAGAGGGAGGCCGTCAAGAAAAAGAATGGAGGGAGGAAAGGGAGGGGTGGTGAATTTTTATTTTTGAAGGGAGGGAAAAAAAATCAGTGCATCTTCAAAGTGGTTTTATTAAAAAAATTCTGATTCCTCAGAGCCTTTCGTGGCATCTACTTAGCCTTAAACATGCCTCGCTGGAATCAAGGTCAGAGATTAAAGAGGCATTTGGGATACGAGCTTCAAAGATGGGATTTTTGGAGGAGTGTTATGACAATAGAAGCAGTGTTTTCAGTGTGCTCGCTTAATCTTCGTCACAGAGAACTAAATCTGTGTTTAACATTTGTTCCGCCGGTCTGTCATTATCGTGAAACTTCTCATAATTCTTTCTCATCTTCTGTTTGTCTTTAAAATGTCTTCTTGCGCTGCAGCATTAAAGCTGACCTAACACTGCGACTTGCTCTTGAGGTGAGTGATATTTTCCTAAATTGCTGTTAATGAAGTTGCTAAATCCAAAACTTTTTGTTGTATAATCAGTGCACAATTTCCCATGCTTTCCCATCTTTGAGTGTTTTTTGACCTCAAGCACAATTACAAGCAATTAAATTCAGTGATTCAATCAGATTTGTTAATGAGTCACATACTGCCTGCATTATATAAAAAATACATATTCTATGTAATGATAAACATTCCAAACAGTATTATTCTACACTGTTGTCATGTTACCTGCATGTTTTAATCCAGTGAATGCTATTCATTTTGCATTTGTAATCTAGTTTTTTGTCAATATAATTGAATAAGTCAAGAAATTGATCTGAAGTTTTGCCCTCCATGCATTTCAATCCAAGAAAATACATTTCATTGAGTTACAACAAACTGTATATTTAGCATATATTAAAAATATATTTTGAAAAAAAAAGTTAATTATTTTTTGCCATACAGTGCATGAATGAATTACTTAGTACTTTTTTTACTTGCTTACCGGCCTCAAACTCCGGTAACAAAAGTACATTTTGTTAGTAGTTTCTACTTTGTTAGTAGTATAGATTCAAAGTAACTTCCCCAGCACAGGCGCACACATCCAGCGGCCCAGATGGGGAACCACAGCTGGCGTTCCCCTGTGTGTTTGGGTTTGGTGCCAGCCGAGTGGGTCCTGGTGTCTAATGTATGCCCACACACACTCTTGGCTGGTGGGGAAGGATTTGTATGTTTGTGTGTGTAGGCGTTTGCATGAGAATAAGCGCGAGGCCAAATGTGAACATGAGTCTAAAAGTGTGAGCGCAGGTGTCTGATGATATGCGTGTGGTTGCCAGATCCTCTTACCGGGAATCTGTGGCAAGTGGGGAGGTGATGGTGATGGGACATTTCCCATCATTCTCCTCTCCTGGACTCAAACTGTCTAGATAAAAATCCTCTCTAAGTATTTTCCCATCTTTCTCCTTATGTAATTTTGCCTCCTCTTAATTTGGCTCTATTGTATTCTGATGAAGAAAAATGATGGCAAATCACTGCATTTCTGTATTATGTATGAAAGTTTCCTGCCAAAGGTGATGCAAATGATCTAATCTAATCAGCCAGCATCTCTTTAGCTAGTAAATGCATGCCGGTAATATGCTGCTGTTCTTTTAAATTGAATATCTAAAATGAGTTTTTACTGTGCTGTTTTCTTTCTCTTGATGTTCAGCTCTGGTTTTGATTGCATTCCGCCTTGCTGGGCTATAGTCTTTTATTGATAATGTACCATAATTTATTGATTTTTTTTTTCAGTTCATCATTCAAATTATCAGTAAAATAAAATAAAATAATTAAATAAAAATTGCCTTACTTAGAGGAATAGATTCAATTAAATCTGCCTTTATTTACTCACCTCTATATGGACACCACATAGGAAACTGCATGTGAAAAATAAATAAATAAATAAAATAATTGTAACTTTAAATCTCATTATTGTTACTTTATATTTCACAGTTGTGTTGTGTGAAAATGTGACTTTATATAATCACAATTATGATCTTCTATTTTATGTTTTTTGTGTTAATTTATTTCTATACTATTATAGTATAAAATCTTTTTTTAATTAGATTTTATTTTTTATATTTTCAATATTCAAATTTAATTTTGGTTTTAACAATTTCTTACATGCTTTTATCATGTTATATATATATATATATATATATATATATATATATATATATATATATATATTGTAATTAATTTAGCTTTATTTATTTATTTATTTATTTGTTTTGTTACAATTTTTGTACTTCAACTTGTTTTATTTTAGTTAGTTGCCACAACAGCATTTCTAATTTTTGTAAACATTTCAAATGTTTAGGGACGTGACATGTGGCCAAGTATGGTGTCCCATACTTGGAATTTGTGCTCTGCATTTAAGCCATCCAAGTGCACACACACAACAGTGAGTAGTGAACATATACACACACACACACACACACACACACACCATGAACATACACCCAGAGCAGTGGGCAGTCACTGCTGTGGCGCCCGGGGAGCAGTTGGGGGTTCAGTGCCTTGCTCAAGGGTCTCACCTCAGTCGTGGTATTGAGGGTGGAGAGAGTGTTGGTTATTCACTCCCACCTACAATCCCTGCCGGACCTGAGACTCGAACCCACAACCTTCAGGTTACAAGTCCGACTCTCTAACCATTAGGCCATTTTGAAATAAAAACAATTTGAATAGTTTTAGTTAACTAGAATAATGCTGTATTTTCTATCATTGTATTCGTTTTTTCTTTTTCTTACAATTACCCATTTTATTTTATATTTTTTTTACTCTGAGGCACAAATGGGCTTCCATACCCTCACGTCAAACACTGAAACAACGTCGGAAGATAAAGGACCCCTGAGTATCGTGCACCTGAGTGTATCTATCTTTGAGTCAGTGTTTGAGAGTGCAAAGTGAAGTGAAGTTTGTAAGTGTGATCTCACCTTATCTCAGAACAATCCTTGCCAAATGCATCCCCCTTTTCCTTCTATCACTCTGTGCATGGTTCTGCTTGATGTTAAAAAGCCAACAAGAAACATATTTACAACATATTTTACTTCAGTTTGATGTGTTTGTAAATGGAACAGAATATGCATAAAAATATAGAGGAATTGATTAGATCATGAAAAATATAATAGCTTAGCGATGCCAGAACAAGATATTACATTTTGATGGTTACAAATAGTAAAACTGCTGAAAATGTACTAACCCTCAGGTCATCCAAGATGTAGAGTATTTTCTTTCTTTATCAGAACAGATTTGGAGAAATTTAGCATGGCATCACTTGCTCGTCAGTGGATCCTCTGCAGTGAATGGGTGCCGTCAGAATCCAAACAGCTGATAAAAACATCACAATAATCCACAAGTAATTTACATGACTCCAGTCCATCGATTAACATATTGTGAAGAAAAAAATCAGTGTGTTTGTAAGAAACAAATTGACGTTTTGCTTTTGGACAAAATATGAGTTCATAATCTATAATAATGCTTCCGCCAGTGAAAAAGTGTATCCCGTTTTCCTCCCACATCAAAATCCACTGACATATTTAGGACTGTATTGGGCTGTTTTTGGAATTGGACATATTTCTCTCCTGATTCAGATAAGATGACGTTTTCACTGAAAAAATATATATTGTGGAAAGAAGGCTAACAAAATGTTAAGAGATGAACTGTGGATTATTGTGATGTTTTTATCAGCTGTTTGGACTCTCATTCTGACGGCACCCATTCACTGCAAAGGATCAATTGGAGAGCAAGTGATGTAATGCTATATTTCTCCAAATCTGTTCTGATGAAGAAACAAACTCATTTAAATATTTCATGGTGTACGGGTGAGTAAATTTTCCACAAATTTTTATTTGGGCTGAACTAGTACTTAAAAAATGTCAATTGGATCAATTTTAATTGTATAGTGATTTTTATTTTTTTTCTCATTCAGAGACGTTTATTAGGGTTAGATGACTGGATATCACCTGTACAGATCTGATACGTCGACGGTGAAAGTATTGTGTAATTAAATTTGCCACAGCGTAACGTCAGATTACATGCACTACTTGCCAGGCCACTTCTGACAATTCTCTGCAGATTTAACTGTGAATTTGTTTTCTTCGGTTGAGCAAGATTTGATACCTAAACAGCCCAGCGTGACCGTATACGCCCTCTTTTTTCCTCTCGGTTGTGCGGGCAGACGTATATTCCATCCGATTGTATTTAATTCAACACAGAGCCAACTGTATTTAAATTACTTCAAAGAGTTGGAAGCAGCATTATCAAAGGCTTTGAGTTTGACAGCTCACGCTGAGGAGAACGGGGAGGCGCAGGACGCTTTACTATGTATGAGAAGCCTGTCTGATTACTGCGAGAGAATATTACAATACCGCTAACGTTCCTGAAGGAGTGAGACTTGCTCATGAAATGCTTTTGTCAATAAGATGTGCGCCTAAATTATGCCAATATCCTATGATGTGTGTCAAACCGGGGCCCGAGGCTCTGCCCTCTCAGATGGAGTGAAATAGTCATTTCGGGTGGCTGTTTCTTTAAGTGCATTGGCGAGAATGCTTGCAAAATCTCTCAGCAGGTGAATGCTGGAGATTTATTGTCAGAAGAGTTTGGGGGTTTATTTGAGAACACTGTTTGAATAAATGGGTTTTGCACGCATAATACTGTAGTTTATTTTCGAGAAGGTGGATTTAAAATGGGCTCTTGAAAGCTCAAGTTCTTGTTTTGAGAAGTTACACTTTACATGCCTAAATTATGTTGTATGCATTAAAACATCTTGAGGTACAAATGAATGCATGAATGCTTACTGAGTCACACTAATGGGGTTGAGATTGGTTGGTTATTTTATTTTATTGTTTTATTTTTATTTTATTTTTCAAGCAACATTTAAAATAATAATTATATAGTTTTTTTATTATTATAGTTATTTTGTCAGTTTGTCTTTTTTTAAGAAACTATTTTTTAATAAGATAGCGGTGCCCATTTTATCAATATTATGCATATATTTGCATTAATAATCTTACTTTCTAAATATACTAACATATCTTAACTGTAGGCTTTTTATGTGTGCAGACAACCACCATGATACATTAAAATAGATTAATATACCAGACAAATATCCAGCCACTTTGTTTATAAGCAGGTTTTTCCAGTCAGAGCTTTCAGTTTTATTATTTAC